>NC_141293.1:7372579-7400079 GCF_037954325.1 Fistularia commersonii
TGGCCAGTCGAGGCAGATGGCAGCCTACATTTGAGCTAGACTCTCAACAACTAGCACTTGTTCTCTAGCTATGTCATAACAATGCACCAAAGGGTTTTTGCACTCCCGCTGCGGCAATGGTCCATTCCTGGTCCTTGGCACCTAGTTCCACCCTGAGCTGAAGAAGAAACATTAGCATTCTTTCACCTGGGGGCGTGTACGCATCCATGGAGGTCTGGACCACCAGCGACCGGCGCTTTGATGGCATGGGCACTGCCATCTTCCTCTCCTTGTGCTTGGCCAGCGCTGCCTGCACCGCCTCAGTGTGCACATCTGAAAATAAAAACGCAACACATTTCAATATTTTCCCGTGATGTCCATTTAAGTCTTTCTGCAGTTTCCCCCCTGAAATGATAGCATGAGCGTGCTAGCTTGGAGATAGCCACAGCGACGCGTTTAAGAAGCATCTACTTCCTTTTCTTTGCCAGAGTACACATTATCCTAATATTTCGGCAAGCTTCTTCTTCTTCTCCTTTCGTTTTTTCCCTTCAGGGGTTGCCACCCTCGTGATCTCTGACCCTATTCTCTGTATCCTCTTTCACATCAACTACCTTTGTATCTTCTCTCACTACATCAAATCTTCTCTTCGGTCTTCCTCGAGACCTCCTGCCTGGCAGCTCCAATTTCAGCATCTGTCTACCAATTTATTTGATATCCCTCCTCTGTACATGACCGAACCATCTCAGTCTGGCTTCTCTGACCTTCTCTCCAAAACATCTAACATGTGCTGTTCCTCTGATAGACTCTTGCCTGATCCTATCCATCCTGGTCACTCCCGAAGAGAACCCTAGCATCTTCATCTCTGTGACCTCTAGCTCTGCCTCCTGTCTTTTCATCATTGTAACTGTTTCTGGGCCATCAGCATTGCTGGTCTCATTGCTGGTCTCTTCATTCTGGCTGAGAGTCTTCTATCGCATAGTATCCCTGACACTTTTCTCCACCCATTCCAACCTGCTAAAACCCGTCTATTCAACTCTTTTCCACACTCGCCGTTGCTCTGGACTGTTGACCCCAAGTACCTGAAATCCTCCAACATCTTGATTTTCACTCCCTCTAGCCTCACCCTTCCACCCGAGTTCCTCTCATTCACACACATATACTGTCTTGCTGCGACTAACCTTTATAACGCATACCTCCACCTCTCTAGACTTTCCTCAACCTGTTCTCTGCTCTCATGGATCACAATGTCATCTGCAAACGTCATGGTCCATGGAGATTCCTGTCTAACCTCATCTGTTGGCCTGTCCATCACCACTGCAAACAAGAAGGGGCTCAGAGCTGATCCCTGATGGAGCCCCACCTCCACCTTGAATTTTTCTATTACTCCTACAGCACACCGCACCACTATCTCGCAGCTTGCATACATGTCTGCACCAGTCTAACATATTTCTCTGCCACTCCAGATTTCCTCATACAATACCAGAGTCATATGCTTTTTCTACGTCTACAAAAACACAACGCAGCTCCCTCTGGCCTTCTCCATACTTTTCTATTAGCATTCCCAAAGCAAATACTGCATCTGTAGACTCTTTCTAGGCATGAAGCCATACTGCTGTTCACAAATGCTGACTTCTGCTCTCAGTCTAGTTTCCACTGCTCTTTCCCATAACTTCATTGTATGGCTCATCAACTTTATCCCTCTATAGCTGCTGCAATTCTGCACATCCCCCTTATTCTTAAAAATAGACACCATCACACTTCATCTCCATTCTTAAGGCATCTTCTCACTCTCTAAGATCCTGTTGAATAATCGAATCAGAAACTACCGCTGCCTCTCCCAGACACTTCCACAAGTATATCATCAGGACCAACTGCCTTTCCCCTCTTCATCCTCCTCAATGCCTTCCTCATTTCACTTTTACTAATCTCTGCTACTTTGTGGTCTAAAATAGTCAACTATTCTACCCTTGCCTCTCTTTCATGTTCCACATTCATCAAAGCATTCTTTGCATCTTTCCATCACTCTTCTAGCATCTGTCAATACATTTCCCTCTTTGTCCTTAATCACCCGGACCTGTTGTACATCCTTTCCATCTTTATCTCTGTTTCACCAACCTCTATAGATCATTTTTTTTCCCTACTTACTGTCCACCCGAGCATACAAGTCATGGTAGGACTTTACTTTTGCCTTTCCTACCTCTTTTTTTACCTTACATTGTATCTCCCTGTACTCCTGTCTGTTCTCTTCAGTCCTCTTGGTGTCCCACTTCTTCTTTGCTAACCACTTTCTCTGTATACACTCCTGCACTTCCTCATTCCACTACCAAGCTTCCTTATCTACTTTCCTTCCAGATGACACGCCAAGTACTCTTCTACCTGTCTCCCTGATAACACTAGCTGTTGTTGTCCAATCATCTGGAAGCTCTCCCTGACCGCCCAGAGCCTTTCTCAACTCCTCCCTGAAAACCATGCAACACTCCTCCCTTTTCAGCTACCACTACTTTGTCCTCTGCTCTGCCTTTGTCCTCTTGATCTTCCATGTCACCAGAGTCATCCTACAAACCACCATCTTATGCTGTCTGGCTACACTCTCACCTACAATTACTTTGCAGTCACTGATCTCTGTCAGGTTACCTCGTCTATACAAGATGCAGTCCACCTGCATGCTCCTACCTCTGCTCTTATAAGTTACCTTGTATTCCTGTCCTTTCTGGAAAAAAGCGTTCACTACAGCCATTTCCATCCTTTTTTGCAAAATTTACCACCATCTGTCCCTTTGCGTTCCTATCCTGTGTACCAAATCTGCCCATCACATCTTCATCCCACTTCTTCCCCTCTATTACCTTCACCAACATGCCCATTGAAGTCTGCACCAATTACCGCTCTCTCATCTCTGGGGATATTCTGCATCACTCCATCCAGCTGAATGAGAGGGTGAATGCTTATGTTTCTAAAATCTGTGTAAATGAATGAGAGAATGGTTGCACCTCTCAATATGATGTTTGATGAGAGGTCGAATGTTGTCTTTGTATATGACAGGTGAATGAATGAGTGAATGGCTGTATGCGTCTACATGACAAGTGAATGAGTGAATGAATTGAAAATTTGAAAAAACAGAATTCTTAAAGAAAAGGGAAATTTGTATATTTCGAATAGTCTCCGGTGCATCGAACACACAAACACACACACGCAAAAAGGAACTTTCCAAGGGTGTGTGTGTGTGTGTGTGTGTGTGTGTGTGTGTGTGTGAGAGTGTGTTTGTGTGTGTGTCACTCACCCGATCGGTACCGCTCGTCCCTGGAGCCCGAGGAGCGCCGGCGGTGGTATCGCGAGGACGAGGACGGGGTAACGGGGGCTCTCCTGTCCTGGCCCATGGAAGAGTCCATTCCTGGGAGATAAAAGCGGGGTTGGAACTTCTATTATCTCCTGAAGTAGAATATCGTCCTTCCGAACAAACACGAAACTCCCAAACAACCTTTTTTTTTCAAAGCCGGTTTGGTTGTTGCTGCGGTAACAGCAACACTTCCAAGGGCAAAGCCTCCCGCCATCATATGGGGGGAAATCCAATTAATGAATTATATAAATACATTAACGCCTGCTCTCATTGGATTGATTAATATTTTATTTGATGTTAACATTGTAAAAAAAAAAAAAGGAAAATGCCATCCAATCTAATTACGATATGGAATTCGTTTAGAATCAATTTAGTTGATTTTTTATTAGATTTTATTTCATTTATTTTTTTTCATTCAATAAATTACTTGAGACCCCGGTTTTGAAATAACATTTAAAGTTGTTAGAAATCACTGGGTCCTTGATTGTTAATCATCTCTTTCTGCTATATTCTTATTCCTTTGATATTTATCTATTTCTCCTGGAGGGACTTTATTATTGATCCATCCATCCATACATCTTCCCCGGCTTATCCAGAGTTGGATGGTGAGGGCAGCAGCCGGAGAAGCGAGGTCCGGACCTCCTTCTTCCCGGCCACATGGTCCAGCTCCTTTGGGGGGACCCCAAGGTGTTCCCAGGCCAGCCTGGAGACATGGTCTCTCCAGTGTGTCCTGGGTTTTTTCCCTCTGGTCTCCATCCGGATGGACATGCCCGGAATACCCCAGGAAGCGTCCAGGAGGCATCCTGACCAGATGCCCGAGCCACCTCATCTGACTCCTCTCTATGCGGAGGCACAGCGGCTCTACTCCGAGCTCATCCGAGGTCATCCCTCGGATGAGCTCGCTGCAGATGCAACAACAACCTGCCTGTCGATCTCCCGCTCCATACTTCCCTCACTCGTGAACAAAATCCAAAGGTATGGGAACTCCACCTTTTCCCCTACCCAGAGGGCGTTCCACCCACTTCCGAGTGAACACCATAGTCTCAGATTTGGAGGCGCTGATCTTCATCCCGGCGGCTTCCACTCGGCTGCAAACCGTTTTCATTGAGAGCTAGTGATCATGGCCTGATGAAGCCAACAGAACCATATCATCTGCAAAAAGTAGAGACTCTGTCCTAAGGCCACCAAACCGGATCCCGTCAACACCCTGGCTGCGCCTAGAAATTCTGTCCATAAAAGTTGTGAACAGAATCGGTGACAAGGGCAGACTTACAACCAGCAATGCGGACCAAGCTCCAACACCGATCATACAGGGACTGAACAACCTGTATGACAGGGTTCGGTACCCTATACTCCCGGAGCACCCCCCATAGGATCGCCCACAAGACACCGTTGAATGCCTTCTCGAGATCCCCAAAACACATGTAGACTGGTTGGGCAAACTCCCAGGTCCCCTCAAGGACCCTGCTGAGGGTATAGAGCTGGTCCACTGTTCCACGGCCAGGGCAAAAACCACACTGCACCTCCTGAATCCGAGGTTCAACGACCCGATGGACCCTCTTCTCCAGCACCACTGAATAGACCTTACCAGGGAGGTTGAGGAGTGTGATCCCCCTGTAGTTGGAGCACACCCTCCTGGTCTGCCAGACCAGCAGCACTGTCCCTGACGTCCACGCAATGCAGCAGAGGGATGACAGACAGGACAGCCCTACAGCATCCAAAGTCTTGAGGAACACTGGCCGGACCTCACCCCCCTCCCTCCCCAGGGCCCTGCTACTGAAGAGCTTTTTGACTGCTTCAGCAACTTCAGCCCCGGAAATAGGTGTCTGCTCTGGAATCCCCCGGATCTGCTTCTTCATTGGAGGGCGTTTCAACGGGGTTGAGGAGGCCTCGAAAGTATCCCTGCCACCGATTCACAACGCCTCGAGTTGAGGTCAGTAGCGTCCCAGTCTCACTGTACACAGTGATGACAGAGCACTGCTTCCCCCTCCTGAGCCGCCAGATAGCGGATCAGAATCTCCTCGATGCCCACCAGAAGTTGTTCTCCATGATCTCCCCGAACTCCTCCCACAACCGAGTTTTTGCCTCAGCAACCACAAAAGCCGCATGCCTACCAGTACCTGTCAGCTGCCTCCCAAGCCCCACAAGCCAGAAAGGCCCGATAGGTCTCCTGCTTCAGTTTGACTGCGTCCCTCACCGCTGGAGCCCACCAGCGGATTCAAGGGTTGCCACCCCAACAACCGCCTTACGTCCACAGCTCTGGTCTGTTCCCTTGACAATGGAAGAACGGAAAAGGCCCATTCGGACTCCATGTCCCCCGCCTTCCTCGGGACATGGTTGTAGTTCTACCGGAGATGGGAGTTGAAACTCCTTCTGACAGAGGACTCTGCAAGACGTTCCCAGCAGACCCTCAAGTTACATTTGGGTCTGTCAGGTCTGACCAGCATCCTGCCCCACCATCGGAGCCTGCTCACCACCAGGTGGTGATCAGCTAATAGCTCCGCCCCTCTCTTCACCCGAATGTCCAGGACATGCGACCGCAAGTCCAACAATACAACCACAAGGTCAATCAAAGAACTGTGGACTAAGGTGTGTTGGTGCCAAGTGCACATATGGACACCTTAATGTCAAAACATTGTGTTTGTTATGGACAACCCGTGACGAGCACAGAAGCCCAATAACAAAACATCGCTCGGGTTCAGATTGGGGGTGACATTCCTTCCAATCACACCCTTCCGAGTTGCACTGTCATTGCCCACGTGAGGATTGAAGTCTCCCAGTAGCAGGAGGGAGCCCTGGTAGGAGTGCTCTCTAGCAGCTCCTCTTGGGACCCCAAGAAGGATGGGTAAACTGAATTGTTCAGGGTGAATAGCCACACAACAGTCAGAGCCCGTCCCCCCACCTGAAGGCAGAGAGAGGCTACCCTCTTGTCCACCGGACTGAACCCCAGCATGCAGGTGCCAAGACGGAGGGCAATCAATATGCCCACACCTGCCCGGCGCGTCTCACTGAGGACAACTCCAGAATAAAAAAAGGATCCAGCCCCTCTCAAGAGGCTTGGTTCCAGACCCCACGCTGTGTGTCAAAGTTAATGCGACTACAGTATATGTCGTCGGAATCTCTCAGCCTCGCGCACCAGCTCGAGCTCCTTCCCTGGCAAAAAGGTGACATTCAATGTTCCAAGAGCCAGGTTCTGCAGCCGAAGATCGGACCACCAAGGTCCCTCGCTCCAGCTACCACCCGGCTCATACAGTATCCAAACCCCTGGCCCTTCCTGTGGGTGGTGAGCCCTGGGGAAGAGGGACCCATGTCGTTCCTTCGGGCCAAGCACCCGGCCAAGCTCCATGGGTGAAGGCCTGGCCACCGGGCAATCGCCGCCGAGCCCCGCCCCTGGGCCTGGTTCCAGAGGGGGGAACCAGGTGACCCACTTCCAGGCAAGGGAAAACTGGGACCAATGATTGTCTTCTTCATGAGGGTCTTCTGAGCCACACTTTGTCTGGTCCCTAAGCTGGGACCTGTTTGACTTGGGTGACACTTCTAGTGGCATAAAGCCACCAACAACATAGCTCCCAGGATCACTGGGATGATCCAAACCTCCAGCACGGTAAAGTGGCTACTCACAGAGGGGATTATTGATATATTATTACATTATTGATACATATTTTTTACTTACATTTATTTAAAAAATCTCATTTTTTTCCAATGGAAATTTTCCTGCTGTGGGAGGTACACACACACACACACACACACACACACACACACACACACACACACACACACACACAGATAGATATATATATATCTGTGTGTGTGTGTGTGTGGGTGTGTGTGTGTATATAATGTATAAATGTATATATGTATATATGTATTTTTATACACAAACTTCTAGGTACACATGTGTATATTTATATATATATACAGACATACACAAACACACACAACTATATTTATAAATGTATCCGGGAGTTCTGATATATATACAAGTATATTGCTAAATACATTAAATAGAGGGGGAGCTGAGCTTCAACTTTATTTTTTAAGTTTTTTATGATAATCCAGTCTTTTGATCATATATATTTTAATTATCCCTTTAGATTCTGGTTTCAATTTATTTTTTTACTATCATTATTATTCTGTGATTGATATCCTATAGATGAACACAGTAGTTTATTTGTCTTGTTAGCGCCAGTGCTAAAAAGGGCCCGCCATTACTCAGCGTGAAGGCCACGCCTAGCAAAATGCTAAAGAATCCACCTTTTCATCGCTGAAGTTCGCTGCATTGCCCTCGCAAACACCTGCCAGAAATGATGGTGTCATCTTACTGGCCAAAAGTACCACATTGTGACATTCAAGGGCAGTCTTACCTGGTGTTTGTGGGAAGTAGGTGCCGATCAGCTTGGACCGCTTTTTCTCATAGCCCTTCTGCGTGATGTCACCTGCAAAACACCGACACAGGAGGTCAACCTAGCATATCCATGGACGTTTGCACTTCTGGGCTTAGCACGGACTGGCGCTGGTGCCAGCAGGATGGTTGGAGTAAATTCCTGCAGCTCTAAAGAGGAGCCTACCGAGACTCCTTGAGGGAAGGCTCCAGCTGGAGGCATCTGCACACCTAAGAAGATGCAATGTGCTTCTCATCGCTCAAACGGAGAAGCCAGAAGAGGATGGGACTGAGCGGGAACATCAAAATAAAGATGGTGGACCGATGAAGCCAAACAGTAACGGAGGACAGAGCAGATAGCTGCGCTAACAACAATGGCAGCCATGTTTGTTTACAATTCAAGCTAATTCCATTCGCTCTGATTGGAGTCTTTTACAGGTGGTGTTGCTACCTAAATTTCTGACCTTTATTCATCCATTCATCACTTATCCTGAGAGGCGGGGCTTCACCCAGACTACACCTGTCAATCACAAGGGTCGTCCAATCATTCACTTTTTATCGCTGCCGTGCCAACATTAGCTTGTTTTACTAGTGCTCATAGTATTTCCCCTACATATTTGCATTTTTTTCTGCCGTGTTAGAAAGCAGAAGACAACAGGTGGGGAACGTGATTTCTAAGTTGTGCGGATTAAAAAAAAAAAAAAAAAAAAAAAAACAATAATAAATTTAAATAACCCAGACAAATGCCGTCAGAGCTACAGTGATCCGAGCAGCGCGGCTCTAAATCCACGGCGGATTTGTCCGACACGGGCGCCGACGTTGGCGGCACCGACTTGACAAATCCGACTTAAACAGACAACCATGAGGCGACGTGGCTCGGATCAGGAAGCGGATGGCGGACGTCATCGGTGACATCTCTGTGCGTGTGTGTTACTGGTAGCACATGGCAGTAATTAGCATGGCGGGCAGGGGATCTAACTACCCTGCAGGGAGGAGGAGCGACGGGTAAAAAGGAAAGGAGGAGGTTAAGAATCAAGAGACGAGATCCGACCTTGTCCTGCATCTGAACATCTAAACACACCAAAACACACTGAGCACACACTCTGTCCTCATTAAAATATGTTGGGGTTTTTTTCAAGCCAGGGTTGATTGAGGTTTCCAGTGGTGGCAAATTAAAAAAAAAGAAGAAAAAAACATTATTTGAATAGATAGTAGAATATTTATAATTATAGAATTATTAATATTTAATAATTGATGTAATATAATAATCAATATAAAATAGCAAATTTAAATATACTGGAAAATAAATCACAAGTAGTTAAAAATAGCTCAAAGATGTATCAAAAAATAAACAACAGTAAATGTAATAGTTAATAAAATAATGATTTGAATTAAAACTGTTAAAGATGCACAGAAAAAAATGAAATTATTATTTATTGTTATATAATATATCATTTAAGATAATATCATAATTATAATTATAATAATCAGAATATAATATGTTGAAAATAAGTAAAGAGTGAAAAGATGCAGAGAAAAAATGCAATGCAATAATATATGATCTAATATTTTGTTGCGTTGAATAATTTTAAACAAATAATAAGCTTACAATATTGAATATATATTTGAATATATGAACATAAAAAAAGCACAAAAAATGATTATCACTACAATTGTTGTGTTGACTACTTGTAAAAAATTATCATCTGAAAATATATTGAACTACATAAATAGTAAAACAGCACAAAAAAAGGTCAAAACCTGAGGACGATAATAATAATAACGGTAGTAATAGTAAACAAAATGTAATAAAATGATCTGCTCAGAAATATCAAAAGGTAAAAGTATTAATAACAATATTCATCATACACATATATATAAAATAATTTCCTGTTAGAATTCTGTGTCTCCAAAAAGTGACTTTAGGAGGACGAAGGGGAAGAGAACAGGCTCCTTCTCAACATCTCAGAACCAGAACCCCTGCCTGGTTCTTGGTCCCGCCAGGGTTGTGACCTCCCCACACTCCACACTACTTAGTGCTGCAGCCGGACCTCCACACAGACCCCCCGCCCTTATTCTAACCTCCATCCGGGCGGAGATATTCATCCCTCCTTTGCACCCTGGAGCCTTTGAGATGTCGCTATAGCAACAAGTGACGCGGCGAATGATGTAACAAACCTCGTCTGACCATCTTCTGCAACGAAACATTTGGAGGCGCTCACGTGGGCGATAGCAGTTCATCTGAGGTCAATTTTTTTTTCTTTTGTTTTGTTTTTTTATTTACGCCCTCCCCGGCAGCGTGCAGGTGCTGTGTTATTTTGTCATGACCCCCGCTGGCTTTGTGCACGGGCAGCCTCGGCAGGAATCAGTGGCACTGAAACCTCCATGACCATATACAGTATGACGAAGAGAGAGAGCGAGAGAGGGGCTAAGGGTACTAACATTAGTATGACTTAAAGGGGGGAGCAGATATTAGAAGAATGAGAAGCGCTATATAAAAAAAAGGGGGGAGGAGGGAGAGACAATAAAGAAGGAGAAAGCGTGACATTAATTCAAAAAAAAAGGGTGGGAGCTGGAAAACGAGAGGAGGAGAAGAAGAAGGAGAGGAATGTTGCATCTATACAGCTCCAAAAAAGGAGAGAGCTGGAATGATAGATGCTTGAGAACGAGGAAAGGAGGGGGGAGAAAAAGGAGAATTACAAGCGTAGAAATCCCGTTAGCTTGGGAGAAAGGGATGAAGAGGAGGGGATGAGGAGAGGAGAAGAAGAAGGAGGAGGAGGACGTGGGCTTCTATGCTACTGAGCTCCTGCAATTAAGATAACATGAAATGTCGTGATTAAAAATGAATCCCTTCATATTTCTGACCTTCCTTCAAAATGGAAGCACAAAACAAACACTGGATATTTAAATAATATTTATATTTATTTCTATTAACTTGAGAGAGGTGGATCTCCAAAGCTTCCAAAGAAGGAGTGTTTAACTCCCGACAGGTTTACTGCCCCCGGATGTCGGCTAACGGGTGAAAGCCTTTTCTGCTAAGCTAACCTGTGCTAGGCTAACCTCACTGAGCCGCAGGGCTCCTAGAGGAAAATGTGGGTCAGGATCTTTCTCACTTCTGGGACACGTTTTACTGGAAATAATTATCATAAGGGGAGGAAGGGGATTCTGCGTGGGGTTCCACAGAGTTCCTCCCGAACTCCAAACACAAGCAGAAGGTTTACTGGACACACTGCACTGTACAGACGTGTGAATGAGAGGATGAAGAACAGCAATGGCTCAAAGTTAGAGCCCTGTGGCGCCACAATCTGCCGGCGTGACCATATAAGGACATTAAAAAGTGTTGCCATGGAAGTAGGGTTTTAAAAACATACACAAATGACAGGAATGAAAAAAATAGGTATGGGAAGAGCGAATACACCCAGGAGTGAATGGTGTGTTTGCATCCGACACACGAACCGAAAGGAAACGCCCAGGTGCTCCCCTGACACACACACACACACACACACACACACACACACACACACACACACTCGGGCAGGTGTTGGAGGCAGCAGGTGTTTACAGCAGCAGCAACACGCTGAGTCAGGACCAAGGCTAGCTCGCGTTCAAGCGGTGCCTGTCGGCCATCTTGGCGTGGAGGAACCGGGGCCGGCGTGGCCCCGTGGGGTCGGTCGAAATTACAAAGGCGCAATGGAAAATTCTGCAAAACTGGTTGGTTGTCAGGCGGAACAAGGGTATTTCATCCGTCCGTCCATTAGCTACATGGCTAATCCTGCGGTCAGGGTGGCGGCGGAGACGACAGTACGGTCTATTTAAAGACGTGAAGATCAGCGAATGGGGCGTGACATGCTAATATTAACACCATCTCCAATCTGAGCGAGTCGTCCTTCAGTTCCGGTGATTAATGGCTGTCCCGCGCACGTCTGGATTAGCCCCGCTAGCTAGCATTCCAGCAAAAACCATCAGCGAGTCCATCCCTGGCGTAAATCCCCATTTACGGCGCAACAAACGTTGGGGAGTGGACTGGTCTGAAAGCAGAGGGCTCGCTAGCTAGGTGACAGACCAAGCGCTAATGTTAAATGATAGTGTCCTTATTGTTTTTGAATCGCTTAAGGACATTTCGAGATGGTCGCCATCATGGCATGCCTGGTTCAGACTGTTGATTTCAATGAATTTTGAAGAAAATCATCATTAGACTGGAGAGATTCATCCAAAAGTCCGCCATTGAGCTAATTATTATGCTAGACCCAATGTTTAAAACATTGGATGTACGTTCATCGGAACTTTCATTGAACAAAATGCTACAAGTGCTGAAAAAGAACAGTCTTGTACCTGTTGCTAGTGGTGCTAGCACACTAGCCTAGCTGCACATTTGGTCTTTTACAGTAGAAATACAAGAGGAAATTGTTTTTTCTTTTAGTCTCGTTCATTCATTCATTCATTCATTCACTCTTTCATTCATCATATATTATCCCACACAGGATACTATCCTACTGGCTGAGAGGTGGGGTCCACCCCGGACCAGTGGCCATCCACACTTTCGGGAAATTTTAGGGTCTCCAGTGAACCTCCTGCATGTTGTTGGACTGTGGGGGGAACCTGGAGAACCCGAGAACATGGAGACTCCATACAAGAAGGCCCCAACCAGGGACCTTTGGAAGAGCTAGCCACTAGCTGCAAGGAAGCTAGCGAGCCCGCTACCTCAAAGGACAGCTACACCACAACATCTGGCTTGCAGAAACCCAAATCCATCATCTGTCTGGTCCAGATGTTACAGGCGCAGGGTGCTAAAGATCCGTCCAAGCCTCACGAATTCCAACAAAACGTAAAATGCCCGGCGGTTGCAAGCTAACGTCGCAGATGACATTCCAGTCCAACAAAAGTTTCATTTAAAAAAAGAAAGCATTGTTTTTCTTTCTCAGCTGACTTCCCTTTGAGGTACCAGGGTTTGAAATACACATAGATACTACCACAAAATATACATGTATTTGTAGTATTAGCTCAACGTGTACTTTTACAAGAAGTATTTTCAGCAGCCAGTTGCAGGGATCGATAATACCCCAAAAACAGGGGTGAGGTGGAGCCAAAAACGAACAAAAAAAGAAAACTGCGGGAAATATTCACCAATTAGTTAGGTGGAGGAAATAAACTGGCGCAAACACCCACACACACACACACACTTTTGCCACGTGAAAACATCTACTCACCGGGCATGATGCTAACAGGCGGCGGGCAGAGGAGACCGACGCCGCCGCAGTCAAACTCGACTTCATGCTCCTCTCTGGCGAGGCTGCGGTCCCGCTCGCTGCTCGCCGTGTGAAAACACTGGCTACTTATTCCCCCAGCGGCGGCAGCCGCGGCACACACGCTCAGTTAACACACACACACACACTCTCTCACACACAAACAGCAAGAACAAACGGCTTCTCAGAGAGGAGCAGGTCGACCTACTCCTCTGTAGACGGCTTGTCTGCTGACATTAAGCCACGGATGCTGTCTTTGTTGTAGGGGAGAGGAACACACACACACACACACACACACACACAAACACAGACACAGGAGGGGGGGGGCTTGTGGATTGGTTGGCAGTTACTTTCCCCTCTCAGTCTAGGAGGGGACAAACTATTTCCAGCCCCCCCAGCCGTGCACGTCCCCGCCATTGGTACGGTCCGCCCAGCCGCGATATCAGCAAAAGAAACTAATTGGTGCGTTCGGCGGATGGTTTGACGGCGCGGTGAGACGAAGGACACACACAGACACACACAGACACACACCTCGCTTTGGTCCGCATAGACCCTGAATGCAACTTTCCATCTCTCACGGTTACTATGGTAATGAACAGCAAGGGTCAGGGTGAGACGCTGAGATGTGGTGATAATGACGTGTTCTCTACAATAATAATAAATAATAATAATAATAATAATAATAACTATTATTACTATTATCATCATTATTATTATTATTATTATCTGATTGAAAATACATAAATAGATGAAGAAAAAATGTAAAAGCTAATGATATTAGAATATTCTGCTGCTTATCCTACAAGGAAACCGGAGAACTCGGAGGAAACCCACACAGACACGGTGAGAACATGCTAACTCCACACACGTCCACAACGTCCCCTTGTCGGAATCAAACCATGGTCCTTCGTGCTGTGAGAACGAAGCACTAACAACCGGTGCCACTCACGGTAATAATAGCACTAATAATAACAATATGAATAAAATGGTCTGTTTAGAATATTTTGAAAATAAGTAGACAGAAGGGATAAGAATAATAATAATGTTGGTCATGGCGACGATAATAAAAAATACCATAATAATAATAATAATACTAACAATTGAAATAATAACAATAATATAAAATTGACCTGCTTGAAAATAAACTGTAATAGTTGAAAAAATATTGATAATGATCATAAAACAAGAATGACGATTATTATTATAATAATGAAAAAATGAAAAAATACTATTAAAAATAACTCATAATAATGTTAATAATAATGAAAATAAAATTTCAATTAAAAACATGTAATTAAAAAAAAAAAAAAAAAAGTTCAAACAAGCATGTTCTTCATCAAAAGTGTTGTTCAGAACGTTGCCATGCAGTTTGAACGTTCTATCCTCCGGACGACTTCCTGACCGTCTTCCACATGTTTAAGTGCGAGAAGAAATGACTGAAACCCGATTCTCTCCGCTGGGTTTGGAGTGATAAAAAAAAATCCCCCTGCGTCGACAACACCGTGTCCAAGCAAATTGACTTTCACGGAGTTTATCGCCATTGAAACCTCGTGGGGCAAAGTTCCCAGCCATTAGTCAAAAAGCAGGGCATCCCCAATAATCCCGCAGCTCAAAAAAAAACTTCTGTCGCTAGCAGCGAGGAGTCATGTGGGAAAATTAGCATTTGCAGTGCATCTTCGTTTGTAGTTCTTTTGTTGTGTTTGCAGTATAGATCCTTTTAATAGCCTTTGGAGAAAATGTTTGTTGTAATTATTCAATAAAGTTCAGCGTGGCGAGAGACAGGGGGGGAGGTTCAAAAGTACTGCTTTAGTCGCTAGCAGCTAAGTGTTGCGTGGCAAAGGGAGCCTTTGAGCTCCATATTGGTTTCTAGTTCTTTTGTTGTGTTTGACTTAAATACTTTTATTGGCCTTTGAACTAAATATTTTGTCGCAATTACTCCACATATGAGGGTGGGGGGTCAGGGGGACAAAACTAGCGCCTCTGTGGCTAGCCGCAAGGCATTACATAGTAAAAAGTGAGCCTTTCCACTGCAATCTTGTTGTAGTTCTTTTGTTGTGTTTGCAATATAGATACTTTTATTAGCCTATGAATTAAATATTTTGTAGTAATTATTCTATATATGATGCCGGGGGGGTGGGTAGGACAACACTAGTGCTTCGGTCGCTAGCAGCTAACTGTTGCATGGTAAAGGAATCCTTTGTGCTGCATTCTGGTTTCTATTTTTTTTTGTTGTTTTTGAGTAAAAATTCTTTCATTAGCCTAAGAATTAAATATTTTGTAGCAACTATTCAATATTTATGGGGGGCTCAAAACTAGCACTTCAGTCACTAGTAGGTAAGTGCGATGTGGTAAAGTGAGTCTTCCCCTGCAACCGAATTGAAGATCTATCGTTGTGTTGCAGTATGAATACTTTTATTACTTGCTCTTTCATTGTTTACTGAGATACCTGACCTGATCAGTGCCTGTTGAGCACTAGGCAGCGCTAGCATCGGTGCTAAGCGACCATGATGTAATGCAGTACTAAGCGACACGTCAAATTGCACGAGTGCTGGCAGCTTGCCGCTGTGTTTACATTTAGCTTTAACTGACACAAACTGGTTTTAGCCCAAGGGGGGAAGCCAGTGGGAAAAACAGGCCGAGCAGCGAACGAGTGTTTGTTTTGACTTTGTAAAAGGTGCGTTTTCAGCAAGTTTGTCCGAAACTGTTGAGTCGTCCTCGGAGGAGGTTGAGATCCCAAACCTCCTGACCTACACCGCAAACATCTTGGAATTCCTTCTCCTTCTTTTTAATTGTGTTTCCCTGCAATCCGACACGGCACCGTGCGGCTATTTAACACGTCGGGGGTCGGCAGTGGGTTAGTCCACCCGAAACAGCTGACGGAGTTTAATCTGATACCGGAATCCAAAGCGTTACTATGGCAGGAGTCAAATCCACCCCCCATCCCTTCTCCACGCTGACGCTGCTTCTGATTCATCAGAAAATGCACTCCAGTGACCGCATCGCAGCCTGGAAAAGACTCTGGACCAAAGCAAACAAGCGCCGATAGAAAGTATTTCTCACTCCGGAGGAGTGCGAGGGGGGCATTAAACACAAGCCTCGGCCTTACGCCCAGCGGCCTTGCTTTTATTTTGGAAATCTCCCACCTGGAAGTGCCTGGGCCGAGTATTGGTTGACATCGGAAAACACAGTCTCGTGTTCAAGGCTAAAGTGGCTAATGCTAATTGTAAACAACAGCGGCATTAAATATAGACAGGTCCAATGAGTTCCACATGCAACCTGAGACACATTATTCATGCATTCATATTCCACACGGTTTGTTGAGCAGGCAGGGTCACAGGTGGCAGTAGCCAATCCCAGCTGAACCCAAGGCAAAAGGCGGGGTTTAACCCCGACTGGACAGCTATCAAAGCACAAAATATAAGGTGCTTTACTACAATACACTGGGTTGTCGTGGTGATTCCATCAGTGATAGTACCTGGAACCTGGGACTTCTTTAGTACCTGGTCCTTCTTTAGTACCCTGTATCTCATGAGTATCTTGTACCCTGTATGTCTCAAGTCCCTGGTACTCCTTCAGTACCTAGTATCCTATACCTTTTTGGTCCAGGGCACTTCTTTAGTATCTTTGTACCCTATATTTTTCTAGTCCCTGGTACTTCTCCAGTCCATGGTACTTTTTTATTACCTTGTACCCTCTCTTTCTCTAGTCCATGATACTTCTTTAGTAACCGGGACTTCTTTAGCACCTGATCCAGTGAGCTTCCGAGGAGGCCAAACAAACCTGAAGCATGGCTTCACCAGACTGCCAGAGAATGGTGTTTACGAAGCACGGCACTTGAGGCTATAACCAAACCCACCATCTTTAAAAGAACCAGCTGGAGCGCAACATGCTAGCATGGATGCTAGTATGTAGCCTCCTCCAGCTCCTCTCTGGCTTTGTGTGACAAAAAGCTGCAGACGGAGCTCCACCATCGCCGCCTCCATTGTTTATATGTCAAGCAGATAACCACATCACACCAGTTTGATACCGTACTGCGACAACCACACCCAGATGGAGTCGAGTCAGGTAGTATGGTCTTGGCTCACAATGAACATCAACAGAGCAGGGACTGTACAGGGTACCAGGTACTAAAGAGGTACAAGGTACTGTGCGGTAGAAGTACAGTGTACCATGTACTATCCTCAATGGAAACCCAAAAGAACCCAGTCGAGTCGAGCCACGCTCGAACTCTGTCTTGGTAGAACCGCTGAAAGAGTCCCGATCCCCTCCTTTTCCTGTTTTCCCTGAATCTCCGACATTTACTT
The DNA here is from genome assembly GCF_037954325.1 of Fistularia commersonii. Taxonomy (NCBI): domain Eukaryota; kingdom Metazoa; phylum Chordata; class Actinopteri; order Syngnathiformes; family Fistulariidae; genus Fistularia; species Fistularia commersonii. The sequence goes on from NC_141293.1 coordinate 7,389,821, forward strand.
CTTGCACTTTGTTGGCGTTTCCTTGACAAGTCTTGTTTTAATTCATCGGATGTTTCCGATTAGCTCGGGTCCACCATAAAGTCATCCAAATACACTCACAGTGAACATGCTGCTTTAAGATTTTAGCTAGCGCAAGGAAGTGTCTCAGCTTGATCTGGATGTCGAAGCCGTAGCTTAAGTTACAAGGTCAAGACTAGACATTTTTCGGGTTGAATATGAATGGGCTCCTTCCTTTTGTTTGCGCCAGGACCTTCTCTGCCGCAGGCAAACGGAGGAAGAACATGTGTTCCCCAGCTGACGGACAGAAATCAGAGCAGACGCCATGGCGTCCGACGAGCACCCGCCGCATCAAACCTCCTTCCTTCCATCGCTTTTGTAGCCTTGCGACCGCAACATCTTCAGCGTCGACATAAGACGTCTACGGCAAACCCCCGACTTCTGGTTTCCTTCCTGCCGGCGGGACATTGTCGCAACGGCAGGCATATGGAATGTTGAACTACCTTTGACAAAAAAAGCCAACACTTCTCCTGGAAACCATAAGAGGGCAACAACATGCAAGGCCAACACAATCTCACTTGTTCACTTGTTTTTATGATTGTATGATCAGACACGGAGGGCCGCAAGGAAACATTTCATCTCCTAGAAATCAGAAAAAAAAAAGCGCCAAATGCCTGTTTCGTCATTCATTCATTCATTCAGTCAGTCAGTCAGTCAGTCAGTCAGTCAGTCAGTCAGTCAGTAATTCATTCATTCATTCATTCGCTTTACCTCTTAGGGCAACAGGTGCTTTGGACCTTGTGTATTTGTGAAAATAATAGTATATGACTTTTGGAGTTGAATAGAAGTACTGGATGTAATTTATATATATATACATATATATGAATGTGTGAATGTTTTGTGAATCTCTATATGATGTGTGAATGAATGAGTGAATGGTTGCATGTCTTCTATGTGGCCCTAAACCCAGACCTCTCGGCCAATCACACCTGGGATAGGCTCCACCAACCTTCAGTGGTATAGGTACTGAATGAATGAATGAATGAATGAATAGCTATAGCTTCTTTTTGAGTGTTGTGAACTATCCCTTCATCTAAACCATATATATATATGTACCTGTATATATATATTCATTTATATGTATAATTTTCATTTCATTTCATATAAAACAACCCAAACAGGTAATCCGTGGGTTCCTGTCAGCAGCTGAAGAGCTGTGCGAGCACACACACACACACACACACACACACACACACACACACACACACAAAAACACGCTGTTTGAAATCCAAACACCATCCAAGATTTTTCTGTGGTCCAGGTGTGAAACTCAGCACAAAGAAAAATAAAAATAAAGAAGTCCTCCACATCAATGAAGTCCTCCTGCAATAACCCCCCCCTCCACGCCACCGCTGCCACTCACCGTCTCGTGGGGGGTTGCTGGCTGGGCATAATGTGTTTGTCACGGCGAGGACCCAATGCAGGCCACCGCTATGTAATAAAGGCCTATCAAGTCAATATGATTACCGCTGGCTAATCAATTTCGCTTTATTTTTCTTTTTTTTTTGAATGCTCTATTTGCTTTTCTCCTCTGTGAAAGCACACTTATTTTAGATTTTTAGAAATTTCAATTTATAAATAAAAACGACTTCGATCACAAAATTGAATTGCCAGCGAGCGCCGTTTACGCATTAAAAAGGATAGACATCGGCTGCGAATCGCTCTCATTGAAATGGGATGGAAATAAAATGAAAAAAATAAAATAAATACATCAAATAAAAAGAAATTGAATTAAAATTAAAATTTAAATGACTTTTTCAGAAGGTGGGACTGAACTGATGCGTCACGTTTCATACAAACTCCATCCCCGCCGTGGACCCCCTCCATGGAGGGATTCTTGGGCAGTCAGGGCTGCTGTAACCTAGTGTGTGTGCACGAATAACCCCTCTGCAACATCCCATCGTGCATCTCCTAGGAAACAGCGAGTAAGCAGTGAATTGGATTTAAAGGGGTGTAGTTGTAAATGTGTCAACCAGGGCGGCGCTATATAGCAAAGATCTTCTTCAATCAGTCACGGGTGAAACACTGAAAAATGTATTCACTGTACTTCATGTACTTCATTATCCCCCCCCACACACACACATGCACACACGTGCACACACTTACACACACTCTTATGATAAAAGGCCTCACAGGAAGTTCTGGAAGCAGCCAATCAGGCTGGCAGGTGCAGATACTAAACCGAGCCCACAGGAACATCCCCATGGCAGCCTCCTCTGCTCACACACAGACACAGGTGTGTGCACACATACACGTGCACAAAAATATTTGTGTTTATAATCTTTGTCACCATTTTTCAAACCCCAACCCCTCCAAAAATTGTTTTCAATTTCAAAATGAAAGAAAAAAGAAAGAAAGAACGTCCACCTGCCACCACCTGCTCCTCCACAGCGGCAGCGGAGGGGACACCAAAAGAAGACGCTTCCCGCTTTTCACATCAACCAGCTGCAATCTTGAGGAGGAGGAAGAGGAAGAGGAGGAAGAGGCGAGCGCAGAAATCTGGCGCTGAGAGACGGCGTCCTGGGAGGGGTCGGGTGGGGAGGAGGAGGAGGGGTTTGCGTCTGAGCGCAGCTGCCGTGGGTGCGGATCTCCGCCTTTTTTGCTGATGATGTGGTGCTGTTAGCTTCACCCAACCGGGATTTGCAGCTCCATTGGAATGAGGATCAGCACCTCCAAACTCGAAGATGGGGGAAAAAAAAGTGGAGCGGTTTCTCCAAGTCAGGGAAAAAAATCCTGCACCCAAATGGAGCTCAAGTATCTCAGGTCTCAGAAGCTTGGGAAGAATGGAGCAGGAGACTCTGCATGGTGCTGAAGAAGAAGGAGCTGAGCCAGAAGCTAACGTTCCAACCCTCACCTCTGGTCAGAAGCCACAATGAGATTCCTCTTCGGCTATCCAGGAGGAGCTCAACTCCCTTCCAGCATCTGGAGGAGCCATTTGAAGAGGCTACATCTGGTAAGGATGCATCCTGGACGCTTCCCTAAGGAGGTGGTCCAGGGACGTCCCACCAGGAGGAGATTCCAGGACGCACTGGAGGGACTATGTCTCTGAGCTGAACACCTCAGAAATCGCCAAACCGGACTACAGGATTGGAGGACAGAGCGGCAACAACTGCTAGGGCCATGTTTGTTTACCCTCTAAACCGTGGCTCTGGTGATGCGTTCAGGCTTCTTTTAGTTTAGTCTTTTAGTTTTTCCTGGCTAACCGAGCAGAATTCCATATTAATATGTAGAGGAAGTAGACAGGGAGTGGACCGCCATCATCACGGGTCCGCCGCCGCTAGCAGTGTTTAATCCTGGCGGATTATCTCCACACACATAATCCGCTCGTCCTGTAAATCAGCACAGAGTAGCAGCCGTTCACACCCATGATGTGGCAGGTCGCTGGCGCCAGCTGCCATATGCTACGCTACACGTGCTAACCATGAAAACACTGGCAAAACAAAGAATGCATACAAGAATAATTAAACATAAAGAAACATGATAACAATATCGTGTTATATGTAATAATAACAGAAACCTGAGAGGTTCCTCTTTGTTTATGTCATTAGCCTGACTCAGACCCCTGGAGGACATTTATTAATTCACTTAGTATCTATAACACTTCGTCCTGGATCCAAGGTTGCAGCTGTCATTGCGCGAAAGTTGGGGTTCACTCTGAATCCAATCTTCGGTTATACAACCATTCACACCTCATACATAGAAACGATTCCCCCTCTCATTCTAGTCAGAATCCTCTCGAGATGTTCGGAGGATGTAAAAGGGATCCCGCACGTTTTAGGTAAAAAGATCCGATAGAACGATTTCCGATTGGTTTGGATCAAACCATTTGTGTTTTGACAGCCTACAGCTCAGCTCCTTCCTGTTCAGGAGGAGTTCAGGCTTTTGCTGCAGGCATGCTAACCGAGGCGGGGTAATTCCTCCAGAAGAGGACCGGCGAGACGATCATCCCCCCATCTTGCCAACGCCGCCCCACCCAGAGGGCCCCCGAGCAGACGAGGCCCAGAGGAAATACCAGTATGTGCTGCTAAAACAATGTGGTTTCAATTCCATGAGGCGTTCAGGCTCTGTGTTCCTCCCCCGGATTCTCTGTTGACAAACCTCCTCCTTCATCGCCCATCCGTGTCGCTACTTCCTCCCTCCGCTGAAAGTATTTGACCACTGCCACGCGACTGGACATACCACCAACCCTCACTGCAGCCGCCACCATAGCCGGGAACCCCCACCCAAATCCAACAGGGCTGAAAACGTAAAAAATTATATGCTGACGGCGGGGGACGAATAGAACACAACGCTCGGGGGACACGGCGTCTACCTCCGGCCAGGAGAAGATTAACCGGGGACCTCCTCCTCGCTCACCAGATACAAGTGTCACCTTCCAAGAGGCTTTTCTGTTTCCTATGTTACATGGAGGCCTTGAAACCAACGACCCAACGAGGTCGAAGGCATGACGTGACCACAGACACCCCGCTGTGAAGCACTGCTAACTACTGAAACGAGGGGTGAACCCATCTGAGTATGTGCTATGGGACTTTTTCATCATCTTACAAGAAGCGATGACAAACTCCATCTTTCTTATCCTCTTCGTTTTTTTCTGAAAGGTTGCCAGCAGCATCTTTGGGACAACTTGGAATAGTCACTTAGACGTTCTCCACTTATGTAACACCTTCATAGCACTAAACCCAGGATCTGCAAACCCGTGGCTCCCTGTGGCTTTTGAAAATAACGAACGAGTATTGTTTAAAATGTATTTTATTTTAGTTCGGTCATTTTTAAAATGTCATTTTAAATTTGGAGATTATGGCGGTCTTGTACCATCTAAATAAAACATGTTAAAATGTTTTTGTCGCTCTTAATGAGCGACTGCACGCGCTAGTAAAAGGATGACAGCACACAGAGAGAGGAAGGCATTTTTGGTTTGCTGCCGATGGATAATTCTAGTTTTTTTTTTCACAAATACAAGAAGACTCAAATAGATATTAAGTATTTTGTTAAAAAGTAACCTTCAACCCACTATTTTTTTTTCGGCGCTCAAAATATTTTGTTGCATGCAGAAATGTCTAAGTTAATTTTCTCTGCAGTTACTCGTTGATTTAAAATAATGCAACATATATTTGGTAATGGCAAAAAAAAAAAAAAAAAAACAATATATGCCATGTTCATTTATTTTAAATTTCAAAAGGGTTGTGTGGCTCCCGGTGTTTTCTTTACTGTGGGGAAGCAGCTCCAAATGGCTCTTTGAATGGTAAAGGTTGCCGACACCTGCACTAGGGGCACTTTGGTATGGAGCGAGGACTTTTTCGTCATCTTGCAGGGGGCAATGATGGACTCCATCCATCTTATCCTTGTTTTGCCTATAAGGTTGCCGGCAGCACCTTTGGTAAGAAAACTAGTTGGGGTATACTAGTGGGGTGGGGCGCCCGCTCTACCAGCTGAGCCACAGCCGCAAAACTTTTCAGAAATTTTTTCCGTTTAAATGATATAAATGGAAAAACATTGTCCGGGGCACGGTGGACCGTAGCCAGCCTGCTGCGATGGCTCATTGGATGCTTCATCAAAACACAAATCCATCGGCGACGTTTGACCGGGAAAAAAAAATGGCAGGTACAAACAGTCAACTGCCAAAGAGCTACTCGGGTACTTGTGGCTTGCATGCAGGACTACACAGACATACGGGGATCCAGGTTTCTCCAGGAGAACATGGTCGGTTCAGTGGGTGCCCATGTACTGGAACCTCGGGAGACGTTCTCCGAGGAGCCGGGGGAGGAACCGGGCCTTCGCCGTGGATGTTGGCTTGACAGGAGGTCAGACTGTGATGGGGTAGGGGGGTCTCTAGCGCTCACTCCCCTGGGAACAGGGGGCGAGGGGGGGGTACAGCGAAGGCAACATCAGCCAGAGACAGGCCGACTCTCCAGTTGGATGCGTTTGAAAAACCTGAAGCAGGGATGTTTGAATACAGGCATTGGTTTATTTGACTCACAGGTCGGATGTTCAACATTAAAATGAGGACGTCGGAATGTACCATTGGATGGAAGGATGGGGACTCAGCAAAAGGGAATGCAGAGGACAGAAGGTATCTCCTTACCGAAATCTGCACTTGACGGGAAGAAAAGGATTCCATCGTTTTGTAAGCCTTATATAAGTGTTTAATAACTGTTTTGAAACACGCAACAGCGCAGACACTTGGAGGATGTCACCCTTGGTCTGAGCCGGAATAAACGAGGAGAGACGTCTCGTCGGGTTCCTTCCCGCTCCGTAACGCCGGAGATCTTAATAACGCCACTTTGGATTTCGGAGAAGGGATCCCGTCCAGGATATTGGGAACCCAGATGCCTCAGCTATGCCTTAATAATAGTAGCAGCAGGTTACACACACACACACACACACACACACACACACACACACACATACACACACAGCTGGTGCTTAACCACCTCTGTTGACCCCAATCGTTCCAACGATACAGATTGGGTTTCCACAGCATCTGTGCCGGCCACGTGTGTGTGTCTGTGTGCGCGCGTGTGTGTGTGTGTGTGTCTAACATGGCTAATATGGCTGATGCTCAACAGGCACGCACACACACACACACTCGGCGACATTGATTTAAAGCGCGGGGCGGCCGACTCTCAGAGATCAACACACCAAATCCCCGTTTGACCTGCTGACGGAGCAGCTGGAGACATAATCACACCTCCGTCCGCGGGGTAATTAGGGATGGACAGAGCGCACCACGACACCGGACGGAGGGAGAGCGAGAGGGAAATTGTTCATACCACTGGGGTGTGAATTTGTGTAATTTTGGGCTTCAATCTTGATAGATGGATGGACAGATGGACGGACGGACAGACAGACGGATAGATCTTCCAAAAATACACAACCTGCTACTTGTTTTTAGCTGAGCGAGCGTGTTTGGGCAGACGACGAGGTAGGGCTAACAAAGAGGCGGGTCTACAACAGGAGCATTACATTCGTAAACAGAAAGAGAGGGCGGTGTTTTTCAACATTCAGTCGCATCTCCATGGAGACCGAATGCAAAGATCATGAATATCCGGTTTCCATGTGGACGAGGACTCCATTTCCCATGATTCACTTCGGCTGCGAGAAGGAACCACAATACAAACTGAGGGAAAAAGGAGTTCAGCATTTAGAATTTTGGTTCAGCTAACACGATAAAGCGACGAGAAGTTCGACTAACCGTCGTCTTTCATCGCTGTCCGTCCAAAACACACTTGTTGCCACGGGCGACGCCGCTTTCGCCACCCTAGACATCCCCTCTGTCCACCACTTCCTGCGTCCGTCCTCCCTCGGCAGACGTATGGACTGACACCCCTGTCTGCATCTCGCCACTCATTTACATTTAGATGAGCCCATTAAGACCCGGAAACCACACACACACACACAGACACACAGACACACACACACACACACACACACACACACACACACACACATAAAGATGCCGCACCGGACTGCTGCTCATCGTTAGCAGGGTGGACGCCAATGCGTTAGGTGCTAATGCTGCAGCTGCGTTCGACGTCTGGAGTCGATTCGATCCACCTTCCATATTGGCGAAATCTCTCGGCTACACGTCTTTTTTTCCCCCCAAGATGGCTGCTGTGGCCTCTGAACATGCTGGCGCCGTCCTCCAGTTGGGTAAACAACACATTAGTTTATTGACGCATCATTCCGGGAACTGATTAAAAACAAATGCTGGCTACGAGCGATTAGCGCCAGGTCACCTACGGAAATTGTTATTCTCTCAGTTGCGAGCGCTAGCTGGTTCAATTCACAAGCTATCCCTGACCTGCCGAAGTGCTCTTGAGCAAGGCAACCTAACTGCACTGTTTAACTGAACGGGACTAAATAAAGAGCTTCTTTCTTCAACTTCTTAAAGAAAAGATGACTTTTAGATCTGAAAGCTGATTCGCTGGATCCGGGGAATGGATAAACATGTGATTTGCATGCAATTGCAATGCCAAGAACTACAGCATTGTACGGTAACCATACTGCCAGGAGCCACTGGGGGTTCAGCGTCTTGCCCCAAAGACATTTCAGCACAAAAAATTTGATGGAACCGTTTAACCATCAGCTCGACATAGCTAACTGGAAAACTGAAAATTAGCCAATTAGCCACTGGCACAACAAGAGCTTTTCCAGAGATCATCCTTGATGCACATGGTTCCTGTGACTTTAAATAATCAATCGATCTTTTCCTTCCTAGCATTGGCTGAGAACTCCAATCAAAACTTCCCTTGAAACCCGACGGAGAAGCAGGCAGATTTTTCTCGATCATCATTTTCCCGACTGTCCTGTTGCCTCCTATGCAGGGGGAGCAATTTAGAAAGACCGCTGAACAGCTGAAAGGGAGGAGACGTCATCTCTGCCTCACAGCGATGCCTGTTTTTAGCACAGTGGCGGGTTCGGGCCGGAGACAAGTCGGGGCTCGAAGTGAAATATTCTGCCAAAGTGGGTCCGGGACTCATCTCCGAGGGATCCCTGAAGCCTCGCCGTACCAGGAAATCACAAACTGGGGCGAGATATAAAACGGGAACAGCATGATGACCGTCAACCCCCACTAAGATCAGCGGGTGGAACAATGCTCAAGATGTTTTACAGCGAAAAGAGCAGTTTGTTTTGGAGGAAATGGGACCGGCTACACCAGACGGCTAGCAGATGGTCGCCTTGATTTAAAAAGCAAATGTACTTCAAACACAGCTGTAACATATATACATATACGTGGTGTGTGTGTGTGTGTGTGTGTGTGTGTGTCTGGTGGTATGTATGCCTTGGGGTCCCCCAGCAGCTGTGAAACCGCGACAATGCTAACGTAAGGGGAGATCTACTCGCTCACAATCACTCCCCTGCGCTAGTTAGCCACAAACATTAGCATCGGCTTCATTCTGTTCCATTAGTTTCATACCCGTTTACACACACACACACACACACGCACACACACATACACACACACACACTTCTTCAGCACCTTTAGCTCCAGCAGGCCAAACACAAAACTCATGCTAAACTAGGGACAAACAAATAAACAAAAGGAATCGTTGTCTTGCGAGCCTCTCGCGGCTCCCACAGACAGTGCTTTTGTACTCCGCTTTATATTTCCTGTCGCCCTTCTTTTAAAATGCCGTGTATCTGGTGCAAGAGGAGGAAGAGGAGGAGGAGAAGAAGAGGCAGAGTGGAAAGAGAGTAGCTCAGGTTTCATTGCATACCCTACATGAGTAAAATGCCAGGGAGGCTGGCTGCTCCCCCTGCTAGCTCCCCACCATGAGTGTGTGTGTGTGAGTGTGTGTGTGAGTGTGTGTTATGTTCCTCCTTTTTTTGCAGTGACTTACAGAAGAACAACCGTCTGTCCAGGGTTTTTTTTTCATGTCCTGGAAATGGCATTCAACCCGCAGGGTATCTCGGGGCTGCTAGCAAAGTGGAGCTAACGTGTGGAGAAGCTCTGCTAGCCAGATGTTCGCCGCTGTTTACACATATTTTTATTTTTCCCTATTTTTTTCTATAAGATCATAAAAACCCAATGAAACAACCCTCACGATGAAACAACCCCCCCCCCCTCCCTTTCCAGCGGCTCGTGACGTTCACGCCAGCAACCGATTGGACCCGGCGCCGAGACGTCACCTTGACGACCGGGCCTCGCAGCAGCAGCTGCTCCATTTCATGCTCAGAGGAAGGGAAAAAAACTAGAAAAGCAAATAAAATAAGGCTGATCGATGGAGGAGGGAAATGACAGAGAGAGAGAAAGAGAGAGAGAGAGAGAGAGGGATGGAGAGCAGCTGCCATGATGATTGTTGCTGCGCTCGCCATGGCAACGCCTTGCCTCGCCAATCGGGATGCAGACAGCAGAGGAATGTGAGAGTGTGCGTATGTGTGTGTGTGTGTGTGTGTGTGTGTGTGTGTGTGTGTGTGTGTGTCTGGACCGGCAACAGGTGGTGAATCAGCCGCCGTGAATCAGAAATGCATCTTCATCCCAGGATGAACTGGGATGAAGGGGCGGGGCTTAACCTGGACCGCTCACCTGTCAATCACAGTGTCGGCCAACCATTGGTGACTGACGCGACTTTTGAAATGCACACACACACACACACAGCTCTAGGAGCCAGTGACAACTAATTCTGGTCAATAATAATAATTTATCCTTTATTAATCCCTCTTGGGGAAATTCGTTCTCTGCAATTAACCCTTACTGAAAG
>NC_141293.1:7405079-7797579 GCF_037954325.1 Fistularia commersonii
TGGTCGAAAATCTGTCACTTCACCTCGCACGCCGCTCCGGGTGACGGGGCCCGGCTGGTGCACACACCACACGTGCACGCAGAAACACAGACATGCACACACACACACACACACACACACACACACACACACACACACGCACAATCAAGCATCGGTGCAAGTAACAGTGAGCCGAGGTTAAAGGTTTGAACATTTTCACAAGCAAGGAAAAGGTCCAGGGGATGTTGAAGACACACACCAGTTTACGTAACCCTAAAAACACAAATTTAATTGAATATTAAATTTATTACAGGCCTTTGGTTTGATGAAATGTTATCTTTGAATAAAAACAACAGATACTACATTTGTTCATTTGATGTCTGGGAAACTTCCAGCGGAAGGAATGACAGAAACAATGTGTGTGTGTGTGTGTGTGTGTGTGTGTGTGTGTGAGAGAGAGATAGTGTATTTCTGGACTCCCTGTCCAGAAATACATGCTGTGTGAGTAAAGGCTGGTGGTGACCAGGGGACTTTGAAGACATACAATTGTCAGCTTAATCCCCCCGCTCCAAAAAAAACGCAAGTTAAATTGAAAATCGTAATTGTTAAAAAACAGTATTTGAATAATCACTACTACTAGTGTGTGTGTGTGTGTGTGTGTGTGTGTGTGTGTGTGAGATGGGATGGGGGGGGGGCTCAAGACACACACCTGTTTACTTTATTCCAAATTAGTAACTTTAAACATAGTAATTTATTAAAAACTAAAATAAAAAAATAATAATATTTTAATAATTACGACTACTACCACGACAACCACTTGAACTATGAATAATTATAAAATTAATAATAATAAAGGTTCCAAAAGATTAATTTGAAACATCCAGAGGAAGGAGTGACAGGGACAGTGTGTGTGTGTGTGTGTGTGTGTGTGTGTGTGTGTGTGTGTGTGTGTGTGTGTGTGTGTGTGTGTGCATGAACACCATGGCCAGAAATCCATGCTGTTTGAATGGAGGGTGAAGGCGGAGACCAGGGGAACATTCAAGACACACACTTAACCCCAATAAGATCAGTTCTATTGAAAACGGCGATTTGGGGCTGAGGGAGCGCTCCCTCCGCCCGCTTCCTGTGTTTGGATTGGCCGAGGGAACGGCCCGCTCACTCCATCTCTGTCCTCTCAGCTGCCATTCCCTGCCCTCCTATTTTTGTCTCTGATTTCCCTCCCTTCCATTCCCCCTCTCCCTCCGTCCTCCCGTTCCAGCCGTGTCCATTTATGGGCTCCCATCTGAGAGCGCCGCCGCCGCCACCGCCGACGCTCCCCTTGTGAAGGGAACCGGCAAAAAACAAAACAGGTGACTCTTCGAAAAGGGAAAAGGCACTTCCTGTCCAGGTGTGTGCATGTGTCCAAGTTTGTGTATCTACTCGAGATACTATCCAAACAAAGTGGCTGTTGACTTCCAGCCTCCTCTCATGCCGCTACTGCTCAGACTTCTCACATTGAGTACTTTTTGAAGTACTCCTGTTACAAGGACAGTATTCCCAGCTGTTGTACCATCCGAAGAATAGTATTTATTGTGTACTTTTGTCGTTGGATACTTCAAGAGGCTGCTACTTTCTGTCTGAACACCACTATATTCAATGCCGCGCTAACAGCGCTAGCAGGATTCACGGATAATTCAAAGATAATACAGAGCAAAAGAATGATCGGCCTTATTAAAGATTAGTATCCGAGTAGGTGAATGAATGAATTTGGATTCATTTCAGACATTATTCTGCGCGCCACCAGGAGGCACAAGCGCCGCTGCAAAACATCCTGGGCCTTCAACAGATCGATATATTGGATGTCTCAATTTGCAGCCCTTTGATTGACAGCTGACAAAGTTATGGTTAAGCCCCGCCCCTTGCACCAATATCACTTGGGATTGGCTACCTTGTGTGCGAGATAAGCAGTGTAGAATGAATGAATGAATGCATGGATGAATGAATGATGTTTACATTTGTTGGGTAAAAGATCATCCCTGCCAGGCATCCATGCGCGCGCACGTGCGCACACAAGCACACATTTATACGCAAAGACATAAAGTATACGGACCCAGGCCCAGGCACCCAAACACACAATCCCATGTTACGACACACACACGCACACACACATACACTAAAAACACACACATGCGTAGACATGTAGTATCAGACACCCGAATAGACACACATTCACACCAACACATGCAACCACACATGCACTGTACTAATAAACATTAGACTGAAAAATAGCATAATAATACACTTAATAATAAATTAATGATAACAATCATAATAAATAATAAAAATATATGATAAGAAATAATAATAATGATACTAATAATAATGGTAATAGTATTTGGTAATGAATAAATAATGGTAAATAATGATTTAAAATTCAATTATTTAAATATTTTCAATTGAAATTAAAAGTAAGAATAATAGGCAAAAATTTATAATAAAAAAAATAAATCAGCAATAACGATACTACTACTACTACTACCACAACTAACAACACCAGTAACAATAATGAAAATAATAATAATAATAATAATAATAATAATAATAATAATAATAATAATAATAATAATAATAATAATGATAATAATAATAATAATAATAATAATAATAGTATAAGGCAGAAAAACTACAAAAAATAGAAAAAAAAATAGAAATAATAACCTAAAATTCTTGATACTAATTTATCATAAGTATGAAGAATTCTAGATTTTTAGATTTAGGAAATAATGGGAACGTAAACAAAACTCCAATAATAACAATAATACAATTTTGGGGGAAAAAAAGATTAGAATGTCAAAATCAATGGATAAATCATAAATAAATAAACAATTGACTGAACAGCGTTGTCTTGTGAAACCCAGGCCGAATAAAGAATCCGTTTCCCTTCTGGTCTTAATTTGCGTCTTTGGCTCGTCTCCATGTCTCTGGAAAATCAATTCCCTGGAGATGCTTCAAAAAAAAAAAAAGAAAAAAAAAAAAGATTTACCGCCTATCTTCATCATGAGTGGATGAGTGCTCCCTCTGCACTTTCCTGTCTCCGCCCTTCCACCGCCGCCAACCTTGCCGAAGCCAAGCTGAATGAGCAGGATCCGGCTGTAATTAAGTCGAGTGTCTCGGGGCTCTGCTCACCTGCTGCCTCTCAGCGCCGCCGACACGCACCGACCAATACTTCATTATGGCTTCCGCCAAAAGACGATCAATAGCTAAGTGGCGGCACAGTCGGGTCCGTGCCATCCCCCCACCCCTCCACACTGGCATCCGGATCAGACCTGCAGGATGCTGGCGGCCCGGATGTGGCATTGACAATTGTTTTTTTTGTTTTTTTTTTGTGACAACATGAACAACAGAGGCTGAATTTACAGACGAGGTTTGCAAGCTAGAGAAAGGAAATTAACTGAATGGGGGGGAAAGAATGTGGGGCTTCAAGGAGAAAAAAAACAGTATGTTGTTGACAACGGACCAACCTCATACCACAAGAGTACAATCTACGTTGCCATTTTGACACCAAACACGGAGCTAAGTATGCTAAAGTTAGCCTTCCAGTAAACAACAAATTGTCAGAGAATTAAAAGCCAAACTACGATAGCAGCAGAAAGTGTTCAAGAAAGCCGCATCCAAAAACACTGCAGCAGTGAAAGCTAGCTTTGTAACAGAGCAACTAGTAAACATATTTTTTTACATCTATGCAAATGCATATGTAACATTGTGGATTTGAATGAGTAATAAATTCAGAGTTTTTTTAACATAAAGGAGTAGTCACATTTATTTTACATTACATTTGGTTACATTTATACTGTTATATTACATGTGGCCCTTTGACAACAACCATGATGCCGATGTGGCCCTAGGTGAAAAATGAGTTTGACAACCCTGTGGTAGGGAATCAAACCACCAACATTCCTTCCATTAGCCATGCTGTTACCATGTTTCTTGCCCAAGTACACTTTGCAAGAATCAAAAGTGTCCTCCACCATGCTGTTGGCATGAAGACATTATGTGCTGGGAATTGAACCAACAACCTTCTGAAAGGGGGGATGACCACTACAAGACATTGAAGTGTCCCTTGGGCATGCTGTTAGCATGTGTCTTGGCCAAGTGCGCTTTGTAAGAATCAAAAGTGTCCTCCGGCATGCTGTTGCCGTGCAGGCATTAGGTGCTGGGAATCAAACCGTCAACATTCCGACTGGAGGGCTTCCCACTCCAAGTCACCGAAGTGCTCCTTGGACATGCTGTTAGCGTGTGTCTTGCCCAAGAGAACTTTGCAAAAAACAAAAGTGTCCTCTGCCATGCTGTTGGAATGCAGACAGGAGGTGCAGGGAATTGAACCGCCAAATTTCTGAGCGGAAGGACAACCACTCCAAGACATTGAAGTGTCCTTGGGCATGCTCTCTGCATGTGTCTTGCCCAAGAACAGTTTGACAAGACACCGAAGGGTCCTCAAACTCCTCCTGTTTGCTCCTGGTTTCAACCGCTAAGCGAGCAACGGGGGAATCTGATCCTTCATTGCCGTTTAACTTCGATTCCAGCCCGCCTACTTCTCTCCCCCAAAGTGTCTATTGTTCTTCATCTTCTCTACACATCCCAGTCCTCCGAGCATACCGACCGCCAGAAGACGCAAAGGTCTGCAAAAGAACGGGAATATGAGGCAGCAGAAGGCAGTGACTCAACAACGTGGGCAGTTTTGTTTTGTGTCTCGGGATAAGTCAGATAATCCCACAGTTAGTTGGGATCAATTTTTTTGCATCGCAGCTGGAAAATGAGCAGCAGGATTCCCGCCTGGCATCTGTGGGAAACCCCTTGCCAGACATCAGAGAACCACAGCAGATCTCTGGGTATTTCTTATCCAAGGGCGGGGGCGAGTGACTCAGGAGGAAGGTGGGTGTGTGTGTGTGTGTGTGTGTGTGTGTGTGTGTGTGTGTGTGTGTGTGTGTGTGAGACAAAGATGCTCCAGAACAGTTAGAATGATCCATCACACTTACAGGTAAAATGATGTACCCATAGCTATCAGTTAAGGGTGCGTAACTTGTATGTAGTCAGGTGGTCCAGGTACCAAGTTAAGTAGTTAAGTGGTCAGAGAGTCAGGCAGTCAAAGGGTCAGGGAGTGAAGTGGTCAGGAAGTCAGGTAGCCAACTGGGCAGGGAGTCTAGTGATCAGGAATTAAGGTTGTCAAGTGGTCAGGAAATCAGGTAGTTCAGAGGTCAGGAAGGCAAGAGGCAAGGAATTAATGTAGTCAAGTGGTCAGGAAGTAAGATAGTCAAGTGGCAAGGAAGTTAGGTAATCATAGGGTCATGGAGTCAAGTGGTCAGGAAGTTAGGTAGTTAAGTGGTCAGAGTCAGGCAGTCAAAGATTCAGGGAATCAAGTGGTCAGGAAGTTAGGTAGTCGAGTAGTCAGGGAATCAGGTGATCAGGAATTAAGGTTGTCAAGTGGTCAGAAAGTTAGGTAGTCAAGTGGTCAGGGAGTCAAGTGATCAAGAATTAAGTTTGTCAAGTGACCAGGAAGTCAGGTAGTCTATTGGTCAGAGAGTCAGGTAGTCAAGTGGTCAGGAAGTTAGGTCGTTAAGTTGCCAGGAAGTTAGGTAGTCAAGTGGTCAGGAAGTCAGGTAGTCAATTGGTCAGGAAGGCAAAGGGTCAGGAATTAATGTAGTCAAGTGGTCAGGAAGTCAGGTAGTCAATTGTCTGAGAGTCAGGTAGTCGAGTGGTCAAGATGTTAGGTAGTGAAGTGGTCAAGTAATCAGGAAGACAAGTGGTCAGAAAATCAGGTAGTCAGGTGGTCAAGAAGGCAAGTGGTCAGGAATTAATGTAATCAATTGCTCAGAGGGTCAGGTAGTCAAATGTTCAGGAAGTCAGGTAGTCAAGTGGTCAGGGCATTATATAGTCAAGTACTGAGGTGGTCAGGTAGCCCTGTACTATTATCAACTGTTAACATGAAGCCAGATTTTAAAAACATCCATCTGAGAGCCGGGTCAAACTTCCCCACACAGATAAAACAGTAAGTCTAGCCCGGTTTGTTTTCGTGCTTACGGATTGCAACACTGTCTGTCACTATGGCAACACCTCTTCTTTCCTACTACTGTTTGCAACGGAGCTGCTCCATAAATTATGAACTCCTCCACAACGTGAGGAGAAGGAGGCAATGCAGGGATGGAGGTCAGACAGTGCCTTCGCCAATTTCAATGAATGAAAGAGAGTGTGATGGTGTGGAGCGCCGCCGACGCTGACATCTCCTGGCGTGAGTCGTCTGGAGGAGAACCAGAACGTCCTGGAGAAGAGAGGCCACGCCCTCCTTCAGTTGGAGATTCCCCTCCAGCTTTTCATCAAAACACATAGGACTCCTTAGCTAACAGCTAACGTCCAGGTTTCTGAAAGTGTCTGAACATTGAGCGTCTCCTGGTCAGGATGTCTGGAAAGATGGCGGGATTGTAATTGACACGTGGAGACAACCAATCAGAACAACCCTGGTTTGTAATGGTGTGATCTGCAGAAGAACAACAAAGTGGACAAACAGGCACTTTGGATGTATGCATTCTTTTTGGTGGGTACATTTGACCCCGATGGCACTTCTGGAGGTCCAGTGAAACCCCGGAGAGTGTTAAAGAAGACATATAAACATTTCCAGACCTCCGGAGCAACCTTCGGTCAGACTGCTGAATGGCGGCGCATGATTCATATTTAAAAGGTTAAATGATCCTTTGTGGAAAACTGCTGGAAGCCGCCAGCACCTTCGTCACCTTCCAGAGTCTTCATCACGTCACATTACTACAGGCCGTCCCGGTGACCTAGTTCCCTCATGAGGGGGGCGGGGAAGTTGCTGTTCTCCATGACGCGACGGACAAGGGGGCAGTGAATGCACCACGATGCAGTCAACTGCTCGACGGCTGTTTGTTTTTATATCCAAGTCCTGTAGAACCTGAGCTTACAAACAGAAATAATCACAAACAAATTGGCCAACTAACAGAGTTTCTGATCAAATTTTGAATCGACCTGCAAACAAGCCTCAGTGCACAAACACACAAATAAACAATAGACAAACTTTCTACATTGTGGCGCCATAGCATAGCGGTAGTTGTGTGTGTCACTCCACGTTGTTTACATTATTCATCGTTGTTTTCTGTAAGTTAGCCTCATTATGGCTCCCAAAAAGCTAAGAGTACTAGCGCTCGTGGTGTTCAGACAAAGTAAGTTCCTTCTGAAACAGGAAATAATAGCTAAGCGTGAGAGTGGTGATAGTTCTACGACACGGCTAACTCAACCACCTGTACGATCCTCAAGGACAAAGATGCACCAAAGACGGCTGATGTGGCTCAAGGTGCGACTACGCTAACAAAGGAAAGCGATTGTTAGCTTGGATGAATGAAAGACAGCTTGCTGGCGTTAGCATTAGCGAAGAAGAAGGCTTTACTTTTGCTGATTTAGCAAAGGCAACACCGAGTACAAGTGGAAGAACATCAGAAACACAGCAATAATTACATTTAGCTTACGGGAAATATTGATTGGGTTCACGAACATTTCTGTTTTGCAAACAGTTAAAGAACAAATTAAATTCATAAGCCGAGGTTCTACTGTATTCATTCATTCATCCTGATCCGAGTGTGAGGGGGCTGCAGCCGATCCCGGGTGATCGCAAAAGGTGGGGCTCAACCCGGATGGCTCAGCTGTAAATCACAGGGTCAGCTGTCAATCGCAGAGGCGGCAAATGCAGACATCCAACCACTCGTCCTCCTATTCAAGCTGATTTAAGTTCTTCAGGTACTTCAATTACTGTCGTTGGATTGCAGGAGGAGGACACAGAGCGTGGAGAAGGCGTGGGGAGAGCCCGGGCAGGAGAACACCGCCGCTGTTAGGTTGTACTGTCAACCACTGCGCCATCATGGCCACCCGTATATCGTGTATAATCCATCTTCTTTGAGAAATTACATAAGTTTGAGTCACAAGAAGACCAGAGCCAATCACGGACGAGACTGAGGAACAAGAGGCGGGGTTTAACCTGGGCGTGTCACCTGCCAATCACAGAGGCCACACCTCGGACATCCAACTTTTCACTTTCCGGTGGCATCATGGTCGCCATGAGACTCCTACATTACAAGAGTGCGTGCCTTCTATGACTGCATCACCCCACCACACACACACACACACACACACACACACAGTGATCCCATGGTCCTAATCCCCAAATATAAATTGGACAGCGGACACTGACTATCGCCTGGAGTCCAGAGTTCTGATCAAGAGCCAGAGAAATTCCAGGCCGCATCAGAAGTTGGCTCCTAATGGACATAATCCATATCCATGTCCAATCCGTAATCCAATGGATGTAATCACCATTTTCCATTCAGCTAAACCATTTAGCGGCTTTAAGACGCCTGGGAGTATTCTGGGATGTTGAGTGAGAATCAAAAATAGAAGGAAAAATAATTAAAAAGTAGTAAGCTTGGTTTTGCCCATGCTTCACGGTCGGACACCAGTCAGCCATCTGTGGACATGGCTGGTAAAGTACATTGGGTGATGCTTGTCTAGACAGTGGGCGTGGCTAGTCGGTGAGGCTAGTTGAGGACAATTTGCTAGCTAGTTGGGGACAGTCGATGAAGCCAGTTGTGGACAGTGGACATGATGAATTGGAATGGTTAGTTTGGGACATTAGGGGAGGCTAGTTGGGGACTGTCAAATTGGCTAGATGGGGACAGAGGGCATGGCTAATTAGCTACATAAGGTGATGCTAATCTGGACAGTAGTTCTGCCTAGTCAGATACAGTGGGCATAGCTAGTTGTGGACGGTGGACATGAGCTGGGGAGAGTGGGCGTGGCTTTTTCAGACAATTGGCGTGGCTAATTTGGGACATTGGGGGTGGCTAGTTGGGGACAGTAGGCTAGCTAGTTGGGGACTGTCAATGTGGCTAGATGGGGACAGTGAGCGTGGATAATTAGGTACATTGGGTGATACTAGTCTGGACAGTAGGTGTGGCTAGTCACTAAGGCAAGTTGGGGTGGGGAGAGGGCCGATGAAGTCAAACTGGACTACACCAATGGAGGCCAGAGCAGATAGCTATGCTAAAACAGCGACAGCCATGTTTGTAGTCCATGTGTATTTACCCTCTAAACTGTGGCGTGATGCGTTCAGGTGTCGTTTGAACAAATCACGTGGTGTGTTATACCCCATCAGTGGTTAAAGGTCGGGTTCTCCAGTCATTAAGGAACCTGCTGGAACTGGTTGGCATGAACCCCAAGTCTTTTCCCCACCCGTAACCATAGCGACAGGTGCGTATTATGTAGAAACCATCGCTACCCTGCAGCCAGGCATTAAAATACTTTTTTTACTCCCACGAATCTGGGAAACGTGGTGCTACGAGGACAAATTACCCTCTTGGGTGAAACAGCAGCCGCAGGAGAAAATATTAAAATGAAAAAAAAAAAAAAAGTCAAAATAAATTGATCCGGGCAGACGATCTGAAAACGATTTATTTTCCCCTCCATACCCATTCCGTCCGTGACACAATCTAACCTTCTGTCTTTCTGGCGTAATTACCTGAGCTGACGCGAGAAGTTTTTTTTATTAGAGTGAAGCCTTGTCGTGCTTAAAACCACACTAATCTTTTTTTTTCTTCATTTTTTTTTGTTTCTCTGAGGCGGTCACTCATGCTGATGGAAATCCTGTTAATACAATAGCTGTGAAATTGTGGTCAAACATGGAGGAAGGCCTTTTACGTGTATTACAGTGAAGTTACACAGTAATAACAGCCTTTTAGGGCGCGGCACTGGAAAATTTATGAGAATAATCTTCTTTTTTTTTAAAAAAAGGAAAGCAGAGAGCGGCGCGTTCGTCACAGATATGAAAATAATCTCAGGAGATTGCTATCTGTAACGCATCATTTTCAATATGTGTCCGCTTCCTGTCAGAAAGCTGGAAACGGTTTGAATTAAACACCCAAGACAAACATGAACAATAAATTATTGTTGTTATCACAAGATAATGCATGATCCTGATACAAAAGCTTTTGAATATATTTTAATTAACATCTACATATTTCAGATCTGAAACACTGACATATTTAATGTAATGATTAACAATTTATCAAACTAGTAATAAAAACAATGTATGAGTGTAATTCCAGCAACGGCCACCGGGGCATCGATGAGCAAACCGCACCAGACAACTGCAGGATGGAAAGGGCGATTCTGGACCAAGGAACAAGAAACATTCCTGGAATACTGAAGCAGCAAGGCGACGCTGCACTCCAAAGATAGACCAGCAGCCGCCGCCGCCATTGCACTCGGAAACCATTGTGGACGGCAGCCGCAATGCCAGGCTGTCTGAGTATCTTTGGGTTTTTCTGTGAGCATGACAATTGTAAGCTAATTCCAGGAAAATGTTTGAGTTATAGGCGGTGCAGCGGCGCGCTGGTTAGCACTTCTGCTTCACAGCAACAAGGTCCCGGGCTGGATTCCCACGGGGGGGGGGGGGGGGGGAAACTGCCTGTTCTCCATGTGTCTGCATGGGGTTCCTCAGGGTTCCTGACACAGTCCAAACACATGCAGGAGGTTCACTGGAGACCCTACATTGTCCAGACGTGTGAATAACAGGGTAAATGGCCGTATGTTTATGTGTTGGGAATGACAGGGTGTATGGCACCATGTCTGCATCTGACATATGAATGAATGAATCAATGGTTGCATGAATGAGAGTGAATGGTTAGTATGTCTCTCTGTGACGTGAATGAGAGGGTGAATGTCTGCATGTTTATATGACATGTGAATGAGAGGGTGTATGGTTGTTTAACCGTATAATATGTGAATGACTGACTGAATGGTTGCATGAATGAGTGAGTGAATGATATGTGACATGTGAATGGATGAGTGAATGGTTGTCTGTACATCAGGCCTTGCCAATCCGCAGTTCCCAAGCGGCATGTGGCTCTTACGTTCATGTCAAATTTAATGTTTGTGTGTGTCTTTTTTTTTTTTTTTACAGCGCATGCATGTTCCCTCTAAGCATGAACGTAAGGGCCGCATGCGGCTCGGGAGCCGCGGGTTGGCCAGGCCTGCTCTACATGTTACATGAGTGAGTGAATGGTTGCATGAATGAGAGAGTGAATAGTTGTGTGTCTCTATATGTTGTGTAAATGAGAGGGTGAATGGTTGTGTGTCTGCACTGACATGTGAATGAATGAGTGAATGGTTGCATAAATGAGAGACTGAATAGTTGTTTGTCTCTATATGTTGTGTAAATGAGAGGGTGAATGGTTGTGTGTCTGCACTGACATGTGAATGGTTCTATGTCTCTATATGACATGTGAATGAATGAGTGAATGGTTGTGTGAATGAGAGGGTGAATGGTTGCAATACAATGAGTGAATGAGTGAGTGAATGGTAGTTTGTCTTTATATGACATGTGAATGGATGAGTGAATGGGTGTGTGTCTTTCTAAGTAGTTTGAATGAAATGGTGAGTGGTTGTATGATCCCCACCTCTCGCTCGACTACGACTGCTACAGGCTCCGATAGCCCAGCACTAACCAGCAATGAATAAATCTTTCATGCCACACTCAGTCAACTTTGTGCTGCATCCCGATCACCCCCTCATGCCAAGGATCGCAGACGCCGTTGCACAGCGTGAACACTTTCCCCAGCAGATTTGCGGGCATTAAGCCGTCCTCCCAGCCACCGCACATCCGTCATGCAGTTTGTTTAAAAAAAAAAACCCACTTCAAGATGAATCGCGCTGTAGGGCGCAGGAGGGGGTTAGTGTCTCGGTTAATTATGATACACCGATACGAGAATGTTCATCCTCGGGCCGCAAGCATTAACTTGAATCCTCATTCACTCATTGGCTTGATAGCTTTGCAATAGTGATGATAAATATTTAGAATATCTTTCCACCATCTCTCTGGGGATGCAGACACAGTTACCACAGTTACCAGCTACAGACAGGAGAGTCTGGAATTGAAACAACGGCAGGGTCTGGGTTCTCACACACACACACACACACACACACACACACAAACTTGGTGTGTTATTGTTCTTATGGCCAAACTCTTAGTTGTGACCTTTGACCCCATTCCTCACTGTTGACATTTGAGCAAAAATGAAGAAATATATGTTTTGTTTTGTTTTTTTGAGAAAATGACCAACCCCCCGAGAGGAGTTCCTCGGAAAACATAACCAAGCGAAATAAACTGCTCCCATCTATCAAAAAATGTGCGCTTTATCTTAAAAATAAAGATAAAAATTGCAGCCAAAACAAACTGACAAACTGTGATTGACAGGTCATGTTAAGCCCCGCCCCTCGAACCCACGTCAGGTGGGATGGGGTTGGACCTGTCAATCAAGCAGTGTCAAACGTCAGACGGCCTTACTAGGGATATCAAAAAAGGAAATTACAAATATGGAGAGATTTCAAAAAGAAAAAGACCACTTAGCTTGTTCGACATTGCGTTTGACATCAGATTGGTACATGCGCGCGCGCACACACACACACACACACACACACACGCCGGCACCTTGTGTAGAGTGCTGAGTGGAGGTGTGTGAGTTGATATCAGAGAGAAGGAATGCCTCCACCATGTGGGATTAGTGTGTCACCCTGACACCTTCTATTAATAACACCACATTAGACTGTGTGTGTGTGTGTGTCTGTGTGTGTGTGCATAAAACCTTGAAAAGAAAAAAAAACGTAATGAAATCACTAAATCCTAAGCAAACACATCACAAGTGTCACAGTTGAGGTCAGCCCAGCCCCCTCCAAGCCAGAAGGTCCCTGGTTGGATTCCACCAGGAGATCTTCCTTTGTGGATATGCATGTTCTCCTCGTGTCTGCGTGGGGTTCCTCAGGGTTCTCCGGGTTCCTCACACAGTCAAAACACAAGCAAGAGATTCACGGAACACTCTACATCGCCCGGAGGGTGAATGGTTGCACATCCCTATATGTGGCCCTGTGATTGGTCCAGGGTACGGTCAGCCCCAGCCTCTGACAACCCTGACGGCAAGATAAGCGACACACACACACACGCATACACACACACACACACAAACACACACAGGCGCACAGGTATTGCATGAATTCACTGCCAGCCTCGGTGAAGTTCTTCTGAGGTTTCTTCCATCCGAAAACCTCTGAAAGACCCAGAAGTGTCCAAAGTCACTTCTCATTAATTGAATCCGTATTGAGAGGAAGTGGACGTGTGGATCGATGGCGGCCTAGTGTTGTTTCTTGGTATCGCCCGGCAACCACTCCATATATCGATTTCTCTGCCCTTAACTGACTCCAGACAGATAACTGCACTGTCACCACTCACACACTCATACACACACATACAGTGAGACAACGTGCTACGTGATCCCATTCACCTCTACTCCCATACTGCAAAGTCAGGTGTGTGTTCACACCACAGTGTTGCGGGTTTCCCTCCTCTTCCTCCTCCACCTCTTCTTCCTCCTCTTCCTCTTTTTCCTCTTCCTCTTTCCCCTCCTCCGTACATGACGTCCTTTCCAGGGGGACGTATGATCCAGGCTTGGCCGTGAACATTCATCCCCCCATGGTTGTGAGCAGTGAGAAGCTAAATCCAGCAAGTTAGCTGTCATCATTTAGAGACATTCACTCATTCATTCATATGTTATATAGACATCCATTCACCTTCTTATTTACACACCATCTTTTGCAGGGGTGGGCAAACTACGGCCCGCGGGCCACATCCGGCCCGTTGGTCTTTTTAATCCGGCCCGCCAAAGATTGGTAGAGAATTCATACTTCGCATGAATGATTAGATCAATGAATGTGGGAGCTCAAACAGGAGATTTCATTTTTGTAGCTACTTGAGAACACTTGAGCTATAAAGGAAAAACTGATTGTGCATGAAATGCAAGCAAACGTCAGAGCCTTCAAAACCAAGCTGCTTTTATTTTCAAAGCAAATGTCAAATCTGATATGTACTGTTAACAAATGTGTTTTTTTATATGTATCGTATCTTGTGGTGACCCGGCCCGTCTGTCACATCCCTCCACCACTCATTCACATGTTGTATAAAGACATTTAACTATTCACTCACCCATTCAGGCATCATATAGACATGCACTCACTCATTCATAAGTAATTAAAACACTTACAGCCATTCACCCTCTTATTGACACATAATGGAGATTAAAAATGACTCTTGCACCCAAATGTCACATCACCAACTCATTCATAAGTCATATCCACTCACTCACTCACATGCTATATATAGGCATAAAACAATCACTCATTTATGGACATAGTAGTGATTAAATAAAAAGTCATCCTTTCAATCAAATGTGATATAGAAATTCATTCACTCATTCACCCTCTTTTTTTACACACCATGTAAACACAAAAATTCACTCTCATCCAAATGTCATATGGAGACATTCACTCAGTCATTCATAAGTCATATAAACAAATACAACCATACCGTTCACACACTCATTCATATGTCACATAGACATATAACCAGTCATTTTTACACTTAATATAGAGATATAAAAATTCTCCCTCTCATCCAAATGTCATATTACACACTCATTTACATGTCATGTGGAGATATACAACCATTCCCTCACTCATTCATAAGTCATACAGAGGCATGCAAAAATTCACCCTCTCACCCACATGTCATATAGAGGCATGCAACCATTCACCCTCTCATTCACACTTCTGGGCAATGTAGTGTCTCCAGTGGACCTCCAGCATGTGTTTGGACAGTGTGAGGAACCTGGAGAACCTTGAGGAACCCCACGCAGATACGTTGGAGAACATGGAGCCTCTGAATCCGTCCATCCATGTTGTAACTGAACTAGAGGATCAGAGGTGAAGCATCTTCTGAGGGAGGATAAATCCATCCTGTTAAGTCAAGGCTGTCGCCGCCAATTTGCTTGAGACAAAAGCGGCGTGGATGATAGATGAAGGAGGAAGTAGCCACGGCTGGATGCAGGCTGGGTCGCTATGGGAGACGATAGTCAGGGGAAACGTTGCAAAGAAGTAAACTTTTTGCCGGAGAGGTGACACAGTAAAACTGTCAGCCAGGCGTGAATGTCTGCGGAGTTGTGACGCATTCAAGTGTCGAGGGAAAATATGGCGTCCTAGAGCACCACGCAAGAATAGAGCGCACTAACACACATGCACACACACACACACATATGCCGGACATTTAACCTGTCAAAGGAAACCAGAGAGTCATCTGACCTCCTCGACCCACCCCGATAACCTTTTGGATAATGCCCGTATGGGGGTCAGAAATGGGCGGCGTCTTTAGGCACAAAGCCCCGCCCATTTCTGACCCAACCAATCAAAACAATCTGTTCAGCTCTGACCCCACAAGGGGGGCATTTGGCTGTCTTCATTTATTCAGTCATTCATCTATACTGCTTATACAGGAGCCAATCCCAGTAGTTGTTATAGAGGGAGGCGGGGTCTGACTGGACGGGTCACCTGTCAATCAAAGGGGCCACAAAGTTTTCCTTTTCACCCACGCCTACAGATAGTTTAGAGCCTTCAATGAATCTGATGAATGGGTTTGGACTGATGGAAAACTACGGAGAACCTCGAGAGAACCCAGGCATGTTCTCCAGGCAGGAGAACTTGGAGACAACACACAATCAACCAAGACCTCCCGGCTGTGAGGCAGGACTGCTGAGTGTTCTCTTTCCTGGGTTCTCTTCTGCTTGGGTTCTCTCCATGTTCTCCTACCTGGGTTCTCTCCAGGTTCTCTCTCTTCTCCCCACAGTCCAATAACAGTGACCATTCCAACTCTCCATCTTCTCAAACCTTTTGTAGATCACTTCCAAACAAAAGCAACAATCGCAAAGACGGCAAACTCAATGGGTAAGCCGTAAGGACGAGATGATTGGAAAATGTATCCCGATGGTCCAATGCCTTCAAGATCTAACAATCGTTTCACAATGGCAGCACTCCAGACAAGAAGTTGTGGAGGTTCCTCTTTGGGAGCGAGGAAGATGGAGAGGATCAGGAGTGAAACCATCTGAGGGACAGCATATGTTAAATGTTCTGGAGATAAATGTCACACTGAGTTGCTTTGGACATGGACGGAGGAGGGATGTTGAAGATCTTGGTAGAAGGAAGCTGAGGTTAGAGGTCTGGAGGAAGACAAGAGAAGAGGTTCACTGATGGAGGACGATAAGAGAGAGGGTTGGATGGAGGGAGATGATTGGCTGTGGTGACCCCTGAAGGGAGCAGCCCAGAAGGAGAAGAAGAATACTTTGTCTTCACAGGTCGACAAATGTGGACACGAAGCGCGCCGCTCTAATTCCTGGAAAACCGGACCTGGATCTACACTGGTCCAGGGAATTTTGTGATCTGACTAGTCCAAGGATACACAACATCATCAGTCTATTACTACTCTGTCTCTTGACCTTCTACCTCCTTCCAACCGTTGGACACACCTCCGAGGTCCACCTGTTTTCTTCACTCCAGGAAGACCCAAGTCGGGGTCGGAGGTCAAAATGGTCATATCTCCCGCAAATGTTTTGCAAGCTTCGAATGTTTGCTACTCTTGGGTTTCTATCTCAGGAGCACGCCCCCAAGGGCTTCCACAGGCTTACACTTACCCTAAGATGGCCTTTCTGTCACAAACAACGGCGCAATGTTAGGTAGCAAGAAGGTCCGTGGTGGGATTCCACCAGGAGGTCTTACTGTGTAGAGTCCCCATGTTCTCCACATGTCTGGGGTTCCTCAGGGTTCCTCACACACATGCAGGAGCTTCACTGGACAAGGATGAATGGATGGATGTCCCAGAATGTATCTTCTTCAAGTCCAAGGTGAACTAGATAATGAATATTTGGAATATTTGTGTTTGCTTTTCCATAATTATCCTACTTGATCACCAGAGCGCAGCAGAGCGCGGAAGATGGAGGGGTTTACAGGAGTGGAGAAGAAGCTAGCTTCTGTAGGAGAGAGTGGATTTACTAGGTCAGAGGTCAGAGGTCATGGACGGAGGTCACGGAGGGGGATAGTTTACTCACAGCTGCCTGAAAGTGGTCCAAAGATTTAAACGACATCACCGTCGGAGGTGAGGAGGAGGTCACACCACATGGAAGCGGGGACACACACACACACACACACACAGACAAACACAGACACACAGACAGACAAACACAGACACACACCGGGCTATCTCCAGACATCCGCTCTGTTTGTTTGTTTTGGTTGAGTGAAGCATCTTTTTAGGGGTGGGGGGCAACCTGGAGGTCACAACAAGAAGCAGCGGCTGGCCTCTCAAACACACACACACACACACACACACACCTAGCTTTGCAGTAACATATAAAATACACAGTTTTTAATCGAGGCACAAATTCCTAAGAATTTCAGGATTCTTGGGGAGAGCTGGAAGACGCTGACAGGGTGGAACGCAGGTGTGATAATGATAAATAATGATAAAAAAATGTATCCTTTATTAATCCCTTGTGGGGAAATTTGTTCTCTGCAATTCTCACATCATGGATGAACCATGAGCAGTAGGCTTCCGTCAACCAGCGGCAGGAGAGCAGTTGGGGGTTCAGTGTCTTGCTCCACAACACTTCAACACACTAGGAGGAGCCGGCAATCGAACCAGGAATGTTCGGTTCCCGAGACGACTGCGCTACATCCTGAACCACCCCGCCCCCTTGGTGGAGCTCAAGGTGGAGGTAGGAGAGCAGCGGGGATCTGCTCAGAGCCCCCTTCTTGTTTGCTATGAGGACAGGACAGGCTGAAAGATGTGGTTACACAGGGACCTCCATGGTGCTCAGATGTTTGCAGATGACACTGTGATCTGTAGTGAGAGCAGGAAGCAGGTGGAGTAACATCAAGAGAGGTGGAGGTATGCGCCTGGGAAGGAGGGCGATGAAGGTTTGCTGCAGCTAACGTTTTTAATGAGAAGAGCCCCAGTGGAACGGTGAGGCTACAGGGAGTGGAGATGAAGAAAGTGGAGAAGAGGTGCAGGAACATGCACTAGCTGGAACTTCTTGCAATTCCTGGACCCTTTCCAGGAGTTAGACCCTTCCTTGATGCATTGGGACAGCAGAGGAACCAGGAACAATTGACCTCACTTCCAACCATTTTAGCCCCTTCTCAGAGGTAAAACCTTTTAGCAGTTCCATAGGAACTCCTGGGTGCTTGGTGATTGGTTGATCTCATAAGACATCCCGATTACCTGGTACTGGTACAGGGCTGCAGAGAACCACTTTTAAAAACCACTGAGGTCCAAGCTCCTCTTGCCTGCTACGCTTCAGAGTTGCTTCTGGGTCTCATAGAGGAGCTCCAATTTAGCCAGAACGAGTACGAAGTTAGCTTACGGTTGTTAACTTCCTCTTCTTCTTCCGTGGTTTGTTTCTGAGTGTGGATGTCACGCTCAGAAATCATAGACCAAGTCATAGACCAAGTTCCTAACAAGGTCTTACTGCAAAGGGTTCCCCTGGAAAAGGCTACTTCTTGGAACAAAACTCGAGCGGGACACTTCCTCAACCGGTCCGGTGCAGAAGTTGTATGCTTTACCAAGGTGCTCTGGTGGCTCAGGGCACTGACCCTGTCTTCAATCTCAACATTATCCGCAGTTATTGGCTCGCAGAAAGATAGCAAGATAGCAAGTACACACACACATACACACATAAACACACTCACACACACACACACACACACACACACACACACACACACACACACACACACATACAACCTGCTGCAAAAGCCGCCTCTAGCCCGAAGTTTCCGCCAAATTGCCGTGGAAACGCACGCAGCCAATCAATTTACACGAGCCAATTTGCAGAAGAAAATAAAAGAGCATCTCAGTCGCATTGATGAAAACAGGAACAGGCGCACGTGTGTGTGTGTGTGTGTGTGTGTGTTAGTGTGTGTGTGTGAGTGTGTGTGTGTGTTCCCGGTGACCTTCGGGCACAGCTGAGGGTCCGCATGACAGGAATGCATGACTGAGTGAATGCTATCCACACCAACATGAGCCTGCTGGGTTTCATATCTTTGTGAGGACCACTGGCTGTGTTAAGTCGGGTTTAAGTCGGGTTTAGGTGCCAGTTGAGGTTTGTTAAGGTGCAGCGGCTCAGCAGATCACGAGAGATGGTGCATTGAGTTGTTTGTTTTTCAGAATTAGCAATAATCAGTCGTTAAGGCTAAACGCAAGAGGCAGCTGTTTATAACCTTGTCTGAAATTAGGTTCATTGTAAGTGTGTGTGTGTGTGTGTGTGTGTGTGTGCGCGTGTGTGTGTTGGGTTTTGTGCTGTTTGACGTACAAAGCTCACTGTGTGCGAGTGTATCGGCGGAGTTTGGTGTGTTGAAGAGGTAGTCATAGATACTAACACACACGCTCGCTAGGAAGTACAAAGAGAGCTGTATTCACCCACCACCCCCAAACACACACACACACACACACACACACACACACACACGCACGCACACACACTGCAACTGTTGCAGACCTTGTGATCTCATCTCGCATTCATTTAGCTAATCTATCCACCAAAGAGCCCAGACTGGGGGTCTTTCTCCTGCGAAACCGACATGTTTTTGTTTTATTTTTTGGTTTTCGCTTTTTTCTCTAAAACGTCCTCTCGCCTCCGATTTCATCCAAAGTGCCAAGTTTTAACGTTTTATGGCCCTTGTTTTATGGTACTTGAACCAGTCAGGAGGAAGATCTCATTTTAGAAAATATGACAGATATTACGCGTACATGTCACGCCATCTGCTAAAAGGAAAATAACATATTACTGCAACAAATAATTCATCCTTTCATTGTCAAAGGGCTAATCCTGCACTGAGGGTGGAACATATACTGTTGAAATTCACTCTGTCATTCAGCCATCATATAGAGAAATTCAACATTCACTCTCTCATTCACATCATAAAGAGGCATATGACCTTTCACCCTGTCATTCACACATCAAATAGAGAAATTCAACTAATCACCATCTCATTTGTGACATAGAGACATCCAGCCATTCACCCTCTCATTCACGCATTATATCGAGAAATTCAACCATTCACCCTCTCATTCACACTTCATAGACATACAACCATTAAGCCTCCCATACAAGCATAATATAGAGATATTCAACCAATTACCCTTTAATTTGCTCTACAAATAGAGAAATTCACCCTCTCATTCACACTTCCGATAGACAAACAACCATTCAGTCTCTCATTCAGATATCCAAATTGAAAAATACACCCTCTCATTCACATCATATCAAGACATAAAACCATTCACTCACTCATTAACATTATATGGAGAAATTCAACTATTCACCCTCTCATTTGTATGTCAAATAGAGAAATTCACATCCAATACAGACAAACAGCCAACATCTCATTCACATAAAATAGGGACATAAAACCATTCACTCAGTCACATATTGTGTAGACAAATTCAACTATTCACCCTCTAATTCAAACGTCAAATGGAGAAATTAACCATTCACCCTCTCATTTGCGGGTCAATTAGAGAAATTCACCCTCTCATTCACGTTACTTAGAGACATACAAGACCATTGAGACTCCACAAACAGCCCCCATTGTTTTTAGTATTATTACTATTATTACTATCAGAGTATCATCTGCATATGGGAACATCTTCTCACACCCCGGCGCTACTCATCCATGTAGACTTTATGTCTGGATGAATTTCACAGCAGAGCTTCACTGCCTTCACTGCCAGCAGAAAACCACACAACTCCTCTTCTTATGTCCCTTCACCGGTTCCCAGTAGCCGCCCGCATCAAGTTCAAGACCCTGGTGCTCGCCTACCGGGCAGTGAACGGGACACCTCTCGGCGACCGTCCACCCCATCGCTCCGAGCCCCCGGCTGCCGATCGAACCGGTCACGGCTCTTCTCGGTCTTGGCTCCTCAGTGGTGGAAAGAACTCTCGGAAAAGGTCAGAACAGCGGGGTCGCTGCCCATCTTCCGCCGCGAACTGAAAACGTACCTCTTCACCAAGCACTACCCCACTAATCGCACTTAGCCCCACCCAAAAAAAAAAAAAAAAAAGAGGAGAAATTAATGTATGTATGTTTATGGTTTTGAGATGGCTATTTAGAAGAGTGGTGATTCTGAATAACTGGTACTTTGGATCTTCGGTTATTGAATTGCAATTTTTGTGAGTCGCTTTGGATAAAAACGTCTGCTAAAGGACTGTAATGTAATGTAAAAAAAAAAACAACACCGCCTGTTGTGATTTGTCTTCTACTCATAAAGTGGGAAGGGGGGGGTTGGATGAGAGGGTGAATGTCTCCTTGATTGGCAGGTGAGACCAGGTTAAACCCAGGATGAATGACTGCTGCAATAGGCTCCCCCAATGTCAAATAAATGAATGAATGAATGAATAGATGGACGATTGGTGGAACAAAATATGCTAACATTGTGCGTTCCTAAAAGCAACTTTTGCAGATAACCTTTCCGGAGCCTCTTCATCCCAGCTCACGTCAGCACACACACACACACACACACATATACACATATACAGCTCTACTGAATTTGTAACACACACTCAAACGTACACAGATGTTGGCCCGGCCTGGAGCAAGGCATCTGTCGCAGGCCATCATGGAAGGACGGGGACGGGGGGGGGCATTCCTGCTGGACACACACACACACACACTCTGACAACAAAAATATACAAAATAATAGTGCATTCGAAGTTGCACAGCCACACCCACAGGCGTGCGCACAGGCTAACACACACACACACACATACACACACACAACCACAGTTTCTTTGCCTCACTGTTACAACAGCCACATTCCTCAAATCCAAAAACAGCCTGTGTGTGCGAGTCAGTCGGAGCAGATGGGAATTGGAAACAGTCTCGACTCCAAACACTTTGTTGTTGTGATTTAGTTGGCGAGCGGCCGCAGGCACCGCCGCCGTTGTGCTAACGTGTTGTTATTACTGTGTAAAATTAAAATAAAAAATTAACTAAAACCAAAGGGACGGCGCTGGGGGTTTTAGACATAGTTTGATATTCTTTAACTCCAAAAATTGATGTAAAGAAAGGCATGTTTAAACATTTCTATTCAAGTTGATACGAGGCCAGAAACAACACGACTGTTCTCTCACTACTTCGTTCATACATTCATTCATTCATTCATAACCACCACCACCTGGATTGGCAGGGCCACATACAGAGATATACAACATTCACCCTCTCATTTACATCATAGAGACAAACAAAAACATGGAGACTCCACACAGAAAGGTCCATTGTTATCATTATCTGATTAATATTATTATTATTATCAGAGCATCATCAGCGTACAGGAACATCCTCCCTGTAAAAACCTGCTGCTGCATTTGATAAATCACTTTGAAATTCACTTGATCATTTTTATCTTTCCTTAATTTTTTTCACTAATTTCCCCACTGAGACGAAAAACAACTCGAGACGCCGCTTGACAAATAAAACGGGACTCTGTGGAGAGTTTTGATTGGATAAGTAAAACTTTGGGGGTTAAAATAACAAAATCCCTTGTGAGTTTTTTCTTCTTCTTCCCATTTTGAGCTGTGTAGGTTGTAGCCTGAACACTAACTCCGCAGGTAATCCACTTTTCTCGGCCATATAATCTCAAGAGATTACCGACTGGACATTAACTGGCTTCCTTACAGGCTAATCCCACGGGGGGAATGTGACGCCCACGTCGGACGCACATTTCGCCGTTCACGCCGGGGATACGGTGGTGCTCAGGCACAAAGACACGACAGAGTGTCGCGGAACCGCCACAGATTTTCCTTCACTCTTTCTTTTCTTTCATTGTGACCCGGGAAACAAAAGCGCCTCTGTGCGCCTCGCAGTCCATCGCACTGCGTTTAGCTTTTTCCCGCTTCCAGCACCGCCAACCCGCCCCCGTCTCATTAAGGGGGGCTGAAAAATGGCAAGTCCCGAGGATTCACACAGATGCAGATGCTCAGCCTTGTCGGATCGCTGGGTGATCCATCAGCATGCGAGGCAACAAGAGTGTGTGTGTTTGCGTTAGCGCGCATGCGAGACGGTGTGTGTTGGGCTTAGAGCAGAAGAATGTGGGCACTTGGGGAGGAAGAGTACGTAGCTGCATTCCTAGGAAGGGGGTAGAAAGGGGTGGAGGAGTTCGGGGGGATAAATAAAGGATGAAAAAAAAAAGGAGACTGCAACCCCTGGTAGCCGTCATTGCTCCGGTGCTAAGCTAGCAGGCTAGCCTTGCTTGGAGTGGAGCGAAGCATGACCAGAAACGTCAACACAGCTGCCGCGGTGATGTTAATACGGTTCATTGACATGGAACTACAATCAGCATAGCAGGGCCACTTGCAAGTGTTAGCTTAGCTCTTAGCTTCCCAACTGTCTGAAACAGTGCAGTCAGGGGAGGCAGGAGAAGCTGTGCCTCACTTGCAAATCTTGGAAAGAAAAATGTAAAATGAAGAGAAGAATTAAATTGTTATATGTATCAGTGATTTGCACTAGAAATGTATTTTACATTGAACTTCATCAGTTTTAGATAATTTTTTATTCAAAATTGCTAGATTTTCTCATTTACTGTTCAAATACCAAGAAGAGACATGCGGTGAGGCTGCGGACCGTTAGGCCTCAACATAGATCGCGCAATGACAGCTGACTGCTGACATACTCTAAGACGGCATTGCTGTCTCTCTGTATGTCGCTATAAAATATTTAAACACTTTTGATTTATGAACTACATTTCCAATTTGTCAACAATATATGTTTTCCTTATTTCTTGTGCTGTTTGATCATAAAACGGCTGTGAAGAGCCACTAAGTGAGGCACGCAGTTCTCCTGCCTCATGGTGGGGGGCACTCGTGATTCCAGGAATTCATCTGACGACCCCTCGGTTGCAGAATACAGCGACAGCAAGCTAGAGTTAGTAAGTCAAGTGCAGCCATCCATTTCCTTAAATAAATGGACTCACTTTCAAAATGGAAAATTACATATCTGACAAGCTATCAAACTATGACAATTTTCCAAATTGGACTTGCATGGACCTCATTTTTAAGTAAAGGTAAGACCATACCTTTTTTATTAATTAAATTAGCTTTTTTGTGTATGTGTGTATGTGTGATGAAAACTGATTAGATTTCAAACTAAATCCATTAGCTGTTGTTAAACAAATGGTGAATAAGCTACTTTGTAGGGTTCATATGCTTATAAATCTGATCGTGAATGAAGTCAGTGCCTCACCAGCCATGAATCTCACTGCACGTCACTGGTCTGAAAGGACTTGCTTTCGTCACGGGGGGCGGACACGGTCTAAATCGGAGCGTTTCAAAAGCGGGGAAAAATGTTCCACAAAACAACTTAAAATAAATTATCGAGACTGATAATCCGGCACTCAGAGGCGCAGGAATAGCGGAGCCCATCCCAGCTAGCACTGGGCGAAAAGAGTAATATAAAGAAAGAAATAAAATCATTCACTCGCTCATTTGAAAAACAAATCTATTATTAGTTCTGATCACCCACCGCAGCTCAGATTGATTATCCTGGTTCTTCAGGTTCTTGAAACCTTTTCAAAAGGTCCCACAGGGCCGCCGGCTGCCAGCTGACGGAGGCCCGGGATCACATGGCTGGGGACTTTACCAGCCGCCGGTGTTCGGAGGGGGCCCGGAGTTCAGACAGCTGACTGTCACGGCTTCAGCGGCGACGTCAGCGAGGCGAAAAAAAAACAAATGGTGTCAGGAGGAGGGGTGGTGGGATCTGTGAGGATAGATGGAGGAGGTTGCCGCGGGAACGCCATTGAATGCCTGGTGACCTTCCGTTTTACGGTTCTGATGCTAAATACCATCTATCGACTCTTCCGAATCAACGCCACACAAAAACCAGCGTCACAAAGACGCAATAACCAAGGTGTTGTTGGAATCAACCAATGGGGGCTCAGAGTGTCAACAACATGGCTGACTGTAGAAAAAAAAAAGGAGCCACAACTTGTTTAAAAACTGTGGGAGGAAAAGGAGGGTTTTTACCTTTTTTTTGCTCCGATGCGTCATCCCATCCTCCGGAGAGGAAGGCAGTGTGTGTGTGTGTGTGTGTGTGTGTGTGTGTGTGTGTGTGTGTGATTATAATGACAATCCAACTGCAGCAATGACAATGAACTAAGGCAAGCCCATAACATCTGGTGTCTGTGTGTGTGTGTGTGTGTGTGTGTGTGTGTGTGTATCATCCCCCCCCCCCCCCCCCCCCCAGGGCTCACACAGTTGAAAAGACAGACGTTTACCAGCTAAATCCACCTTCTGCGGAGTGTGTTTCGCGGCTTGTTGCTTGTCGCAGAAAAGGCTCAACCCAAAACCCAGAGGCGGAGCTCGCCCGCGACATAACCACAAAAAAAAAAAAAAAAAAAAAAAAAAAATTGACTGGACGGTTGGGGATGTTAAATTTAGAGATGAAACAACAAGAGGGGACAAAGAGAGAAAAACAAATCTGTTTATCACTGCGCTATTACATCACGCCATTCACGCAAAAACATAACGTCAATAGCGTCATAGCGGCCATGCACACTCCCCAGACTCCGCCCAATCAAAATCTGAGGACGCTTGAGGACACTGGTCAGGAGCTGTGAGGGGTGACCCAAAGAACCAGATCACAGGCCAAATAAGTCTGTCCGTGGGTTTGCGTCCCCTGAAAACAAGGCTCCAGGCTGGAGAGATTGGAAAACATCTTTGTCTCTGTGGACACGCAACGTTCTGGAAACTGGAATGCGCACTAAGGTTGTAGTCAATTGCCATTTGCGGGTAGGTAAACCATAGCAACAACGGTGGACTCCAAAGTATTCCGGAGTATGCCAGAGAACTCCTGAGTACTCCGGAGTATGCCAGAGAACTCCTGAGTAATCCAGAGAACTCCTGAATACTCCAGAGAACTCCAGAGTACCCCTGAGTCCCACAGAGTACAACCTGGACAGATTCTGAGTCTACATTCCCTAGAATTTGACCCTCCTTGGGTCACTCCTCATTGTGAGGCCATACAAATACTCCATTGGTTGCCCTTGCTGATGTTCACACTCGATGTCGTACACACTTTTGTTACAGTGCAAAGACAGGAAGTGTCTCTAAGCAAGTGCATGTTTTAGTTCATCACAGAATCATAGCGCCAACTACTGGCCTGGCATGTGTGTGACAAGGTCTCTTGTGATTCCGTCAGTCGGGTGTACGTGGAAGTTGTACAAATATTGTTGTCTGCACGTGCAACAGTTTGAAAACGAAACAGAACAAGGCCTTAGAGACGGGGCAAGGAGCTCAGTCACCCAGCAGGGGCTTAACGTAAACCTGCAGATCCTCTGGCATCCAGAGGAGCCAGATGAGGAGGCATCTGGTCAGGATGCCTCTAGACGCCTCTCTTGTGAGGTGTGTCGGTATGTCTGCTTAGGCTGTTGCCTCTGAGACCCAACCCTGTATAATAGGCAGAAGAGGATCTGTTGCTGATTCCTCACAGAATCATTCTGTTCATAAAATGAGAAGCTCCCAGTTCGCATCAAACGCCTGAAACTGATCAACCAGCACTGATTTATTGTCACAGGTGTTGCATCTAGAAACAAAGAACGGCAACAATGAGGAGAGGCAGGTGTCGGGCAGAAGGTACAATCCCCTGGATTGACCTTTAACTGCAGCTGCCGTTCCATCTGAGTATTCAGGGATTTATAGCACTTTTAAATTCAATTTGGGGAAAAATATTCCATCCCCAGGTCTTTTCAAAGATTAAAGTATACGAGCCGAAACAAGATTTTGCTCTTGGGCCGGCAGATCCGGTCCACACGCCAGGCCGCCGCCACCGAAGTGGAAAGTAGGTCACTGTTACAATCACAGCAGAGGTGGGGGGGCTAAGTAGGAGGCTGTCAGCGAACATCCCATCATAGGTTGTGGGTTGAAACCTGCAGATCTGGGTGTGAGTCGTCCCCCTCCCGGAGAGACATAAAGACGGAGTGAAAGCAGAAGGGCCGAGCATACGGAGTCATCCAAGTCTGCAGCTTAGAGCATAGGATGATGGGAGGAGCTCCGGTAAAAAACGAAAAAAAACCTTTGACTTCAATTGGAAGGGTCTTTGCTGGCGCAGAGGACTGGGCCAACCTGCCTCTATTTCAGCAAGGCTACGTTGACACGGTCCAGGATTTCCCATATTGACACCATCGGCGCAAACCAGGAGTTTAAACGGGCTCACCCAGTTGAGTTGCCTGTTGTAACACTCCATGTATGCCTTCTTTTGGACGATCAACCGCAGGCCATTTTGCAAACCTCTAATGTAAATTCCGAACAAAGGGTAGTGCAAAAGGCAAGCGAGGCATCCTGCAGCGCCCTGGTGCCACAGCGTGCACGTTCCTCATTTCACGACCACATCCCCACATTCTCCACAACTCAAATCTACCAGGGTTGATCCCACGGCTGCGAGTGGCCTGAAGCGACGGTGGGCCGAGCGCCAAACGCGTGGGAACAAAGCTCGGTCGGGCGACATATGGGGCAACAGGAAGTCACAGGGCCGCGCATGACTCCCGTCCAAGGCCGCGGCGGCCATCTGCTCGGTTCCACGTCGGTGGAAAAGGAGACAGAAACCTGGAGCCTTGTTTTTTTTTTCATATTTGCTCGGCGTCGTCAACCTAACAAGGCACTGTCACAGAAGGCCGGGGCCGAAGTCAACATGAGGGAGCAACTTGAAAAAGTAAAAAGAAAGAAACCGAATCCCACAGCTGTCACATGGGGTTAATGAACATGGAGAGGAGGCGGGGAAGGGAAGGGGGGGGGAGGAAGGAGGGGGGGACAGAGTGGAGGTGTAATGGAGATGTAAGGGCAGGGGAAGGAAAAGGCAAGGGTGCCGGGCGATTTCGAAGAGTTTGGGGGGGTCACAGCCGCTGAACATATCGGCAAAAGGCCGCGCCACAGGGGGGCGCTGTGGTGAGGCAATCGTCACATTCATCCATTAATTCATCGTGGATATTGCTAACCCTGACCGGTCAGCTGTCAATCAAATCAACATACAGACACATCCAGCCATTCACCCTATCATTCACAACTATGGACAAATTAAGAGTCTTTAATGAAGCTGCTGACTGTTCGAAAGATGGAGAACATGGAAGGAACCCAGGTAGGAGAACCTGGAGGGGACCCAACCACTGTTCATCCACTATGCAATGGAGATATTTAAAGTACCATGGATGCTACTTCAGCTGCAAGTCTGAAGACATCCATGCTAACATCTACTACGGCTAAGATGGAGTGTTAGCTCTGATGTCGGCCGCGTAGCAAGTACTTCCCCGGGTGTGTACCTCGACAAGCACTTTCACTGAAAGCACCCAGTATCTGTTTGAGTTTGCTGACAACTATAGCGCCATTCCACGTGCTTCTTGAACCCTTGTTTTGTTTTCTCTTTCTCCATCAGCTCTCTGTTGAGCGAGCACCCAGACTGCTGGCAGGTTAATCCTCTCATCTATGCCTGGCAGTGCGGTACATCCCGGATTTACACAGATCCCCTCCCTATGAGAGAGCGTTCGTCCTACGACAAAGGTACTTTCACCATGTCTCCATCTTAAAGCAAGAAGGGGGGCCGGATTTGACTTAAAGTCCTTCATGCACGACAAATCCTGCCGCGGGAGACGTTCTAGCCGGAAACTAACGGCGCCGTCCGCCGTTCCCACGGGTGCAGAACGTTTCAGTTCCAGGGGCGACGACGAGAGCCAAGTGGGTGAGCTCTGAATTCATTTCAAGGATCCGTTCTCTTTTTGATTTGACCGTGGGAGAGTCAGTGAAAGCAAAGCGGCGCCAGAGGAGGCACCGGCGAGTACCCCGCGTCCATCGAGGCGTCACTACTACCACTACCTCAGTCTGGAGCTGTGGATGTACATTGGCTTATGAGTGCTTTGACTTAAGAGTTTCTGAGATAAGAGCCGTCACTTAGTGGATTTTTTGATTTCTAACATCTAAGATCTTACTCAGGAGCGAACAGGATGAGTGTTTGACACCGATGCGGCCACTGATGTCCATCAAGTGGCGTTTAGAAACACTCGGGCGCGATGCTACGTAGCCCAGAGAAAATCTTGGAAAAATACGAGCAAGGTGTGCGTGTAGTGGACTCCTCCGTGAAGAGATGGAGAAGTTGTTGTCGGTGAGATGCGGTGATGGAGGGCATTGTCAGTGAGAAGTCGGGTGACATTTACGTTGATTCGGTGCGTCTGACAGCGGGAACGTCAACGGACGAAGTGTCGGAAGAGTCATTCAAAGCCCGTGGGGATGGATTGATGGTTTTAAGAAGAGGAGCGGCTTCACTCCGTCCATAAATGGAGTTTAGACATAAAGTGTAGCATAGTTACATTTAGCAACACATTGTATCATTAAGTGTGTGGCCAGTAAGTTAAGGATAGAGCACCAAATGAAAACACCCAAACCTCCTGCGGCCAACTCCTCCACTGCCATCTTTGTCCCATCTTCAAGGTAAATACAACTTACTTCCAAAACGTCCAACGGGTTTGTGTCACGAGCGCTACAACAACTAGACTATGTGGCAAAATGAGTCCAATTTAGTAGTGGACTGGACGTTAATAATAATAATAATAATAATAATACATGGGATTTTATTAGCGCTTTTCATGACACTAAAAGACGCTTCACAAGTAAAAAACAGAAGGAACAGAACATAGACAGAATTATCGGGAAGAAGTCCATAATTGCAGAGTGTGGCAATGAGCGCCAGTCCAGGGACAAGCTAGAGGAGCTTCGCCGGTGTGCAGCTGAGTGTCGTGCTGCTGTGAGGAGGCAAGTGTTGGAGCTGGATGTCGGAGATGGATTTTTGGTGGAGGGAGAGATGGTGGACCAGGAGGAGCAAGAAGATTTCGGCCGATGGAAATGCCGTCTTGCTAGGCGCCATCGGAATCCGGAGTTTCGAG
Source organism: Fistularia commersonii (assembly GCF_037954325.1). Lineage (NCBI taxonomy): Eukaryota > Metazoa > Chordata > Actinopteri > Syngnathiformes > Fistulariidae > Fistularia > Fistularia commersonii. Next base: position 7,434,946 of record NC_141293.1, read on the forward strand.
AGGCTAGCTAGCCAGCCAGCCTGCTCAGGTCGGCAAGCTAGTTTGGTAGCTTGCTGGAGATTGTCCACGTGAGCCTTTGTCTTTGGTTGGGTTGATTGGTTGGTTGATTGCTACAGAGTATTAAAGTAACAAATATCAAGGAGACTTCTGTCCTCCTGCAGCAGGAGAAGCAGGAACCCCTGCGGCGTCCATTGATTACGGATCAGAAACACGAGGAGAGAGCGATTACGAAACTCTGCTAGCGGCAAAAGAGCAGCTCCGGGCCCAGGTGCTGTCAGGAGGTAAACGCCCTCAACCGTAGCATGAACCTGATCAGCTGGACCCCATTGGGCCAAAGTAGGCCAGCGTTGCCTAACACCGCAATGCCCGCCAGCGATTGGCTCAAAACAGCCCAGGAGGGAAGGGGTTCAGAGAGAGTCCATGGCAGCTGAGTTGTAGTAGTGAAGCGGACCTTTAGCTTCGCCCTGCACTGTGCTTTCAGATTGCCGTGGTAACGGATGGCATGGGTCCGTCTCCCCCCCCCGACCCCTTTCTCAGGGGTCAAGAGCTCAGGCTCTCGGCGACAGAGGGACGTCACTCAGTGGGGGCTGGAGAGCTTTGAGTCTGGTCATGGAGAAGCAATCCTCCTGGAGGAGGGGATTCCTTCAACTTCACACTAGGAAGCGGCAGCAGAAGAGCAGTGTTGTGGAAAACAGTCTGTTCAGGGTCTTCAGGGTATCTGTGTGGAACTTTCATGTTCTACTCAGAAGTGTTCTCCGACTTCCTCCCAAAGTCCAGAAACAGAAGTCAGTTGGTTCATTGACAGGGTTGTCCCCATGTTGTCCTGCATACGTTCTCTACAGGTTTTCCATCTTCTTCCAACAGTCCAAAACAGTCAGCAGGTGCATTGAAGACCCTTAAATTGTCCTTAGGTATAAATGAGAGAGTGAATCATTAGATGTCCACGTGGCCACATGATTGGCAGCTGACAAGCCCAGACTAAATCCGGCCTCTTCACCCAATGTCAGCTGTGATTGGTTCCAGCACGTCATGTGACCCTCAAGATACGCAGTTCAGAGAAGGATTTTCCTCGGAGGCGGCTGTTGACATTTTTTAAACTGAACTGCCTTCACTGATCCAGAGGAGAAACCGCTCATATCTGATCACGTCTGCGTGACCTCCGGGCCACCAGGGGGCGCTGCAGATTTCCCGCAGTGCTTATTCGGCCACAAAAGTGAAATAAAACCGGAAAATGCCAGAATGTTTTAAAGTGAAATATAGAAAAACAGTTGTGCTCTGATCAGAGATCTTTTTACAGACGCCTTACATGATTTCTACTAAGCCGACCCGTCTTCGAAAGCAACACGTCTGCCATCTGTCGAGGGATGTTAAACTGCTTTGAGAATTATAAACTTGTGAGCAACGAAGCGTGGTTCAATTATCGTCCGGAGATGGTTGTTTGGGGTATCAATATGCAAATTGATAAGGAAACCAGGAAGGTGACGGTCGGTCAGAGCTGGATTATCCTGAGGTGGAAATAGAAAATTACCCGGAGCTGCCGGATGCATCAAAACGCATTATTTTAACTAATTAATTTAACAATTAATTAATGAATGCAGCGATCAACAGGTCCACCAGGAGGGACCAGAGAAAAGTCTAAGGCCCCAAGTTTTTTGTTGTTTTTACCCAGTTCATCTTAGTTACACAGCAAAGTGATCAAAATATTATTCACCCATTCATTCATTCACATGACATATCCAGACATACAGCCATTCGGTCCCTCATTTCCTAGACTTTCTGCATGTTTTTGGACAGCAAAAGGAACCCAGAGGAACCCTGAGGAACCCCACGCAGACACAAGGAGACTCCAAGCAGCAAGGTCCTCACGTGAGGACCTACTCGCTACAAATAAGCAACGACAAACAAGTGGGACTTCGGCTAAGCCATCAAGAACCTGATTTCTTGGTGCGAGACCAGAAAATGGTTCTTGTCGACATTTTCTATGGAGCTGTGGGGGCCAAGAAGGCTTGAACCCCCCCGGAGCTCAGGGCACATCTGACTTCGCCGTGCCAGAAAAATAAGATGGTGCAACGCCATTGGCCGTTTCCCAGGTGAAGGGCAACACCCTGAAGGGGAACCCAGTGGAACTGCTGCATCCTGGACAACCGGCAGACCTCGGACGCTCTTCTTAGGCGGCACGGATAAAAGGGCATTACAATAATCCAATCACGGTGTCACGAATGCGTGGATTAGCATCTGTGGCTCCTTGTAGTGACAAGACGGCTCTGATACCAGCATTGTTTCTAAGACGGAAGAAGGAAACTGGTGACCTCTTTGACGTGAAGATCTTGAGGAGGTCAAAGAACCGTCAGAGTAGAAAAGGCACGTGCAGCGGCCCATAGCGGTGAAACTCCGAATGAAATGAATGCAGAGGGTGGTGCGGTGGAAACACTGTGGAAAAGTTATGGTAGAAACCATGTTGTGCTGACGTCAACAGCCTGTGGAGAAGCTGCAGGGTCTGGGATTTGGGGGTTGGAGGGTTGCGTGGTGGGGGCGGAGCTTAAAGTCATAAACAGAGGCAGGTTTATTTACATCTGTAACCAGCTGGAGTGCTGAAAACCTTCTGCAGAGCCAGGCTTGTCCCTCGCTCAAGAGCTCCGGGGTGACGTCGGAGGAGGAGGTCGAAGTTCTGTCGTGGTTCTTCCGTGGTCAGCGGCTGCTTTGAGAGCCCATGAGCAGAGGTGTCACACCGGAGGATATGGTCCCACCATGGGTGATGTTTGGGTGGGTCTGACCGCTGAACGGGGCCCCTACTGGCCACAGCTGGAAGAGCACATTGCGATTTGCGCAAGATCTTCTGTCTGCTTCTTATTAAATGCTTATTATTACATTTATTTTTTTCAACAATTTGCAGCCACTCAACCCAGGGTCACTGACCACCAAACACCAATATTTGGAGCAGCACCGACAGCGGCGAGCTAATAAAAACGCAGTCTAACTTCAGATTTCACAGTGACTCAACACGAATTACTCATATTGGGGGGAAACGGGGCAAATTAATCTGGAAATTCCAAATCGGTCACAGCAAGTAAAACCCGTCCAGGTAGCAGCACACGGCCACCGGCACCTTCCTTGGCGGGATCCTCACGTCTTGATAGAGTGGTGACGTTGCAGCTACAGCCCTTTCCAGTGTGTCTGTGTGTGTGTGTGTGTGTGAGCTAGAGATTCCTCCTTTGACTCCAGGTTCACCCCCCCAACACAGTTTATTGAGTTAGCATGAATGAATAATTAGCTTGTTTGGCGGCGTGCACGCCTCCCGCTGTGCCTCCTCCCAAAAACCACCACTGAGCCGACGGGGAAGAGGCTACATTATATAATATCCATTTCCTAACAGGCACGTGTGTGTGTGTGTGTGTGTGTGTGTGTGTGTGTGTGTGTGTGTGTCGCTAAACCCTCCTCAAACTTTCCATGACAGTGGCAGAGTGGATGGCTCCAGCTGTCCAGGGATAGAATTGCTGCAGCCCGCTATTATTTCAAGATGGCGAGCGCTAAGCGGCGCCACCGACGACGCCTGGCAGTTTACAATAGTGTGTGTGTGTGTGTGTGTGTGTGTGTAAATGTGTGCGTTGTCCACGTAGCGCCGCCGCTTTTTATTTTTTTGGGATCCCGCGCCACTTTAGCCTTATCATGCTAGTAGACAAGCGGGTAATCGGACCTTCTGACTGGCCAGGGAGGTAAGGGGCTCCAACGGGTGTCTGCCGCGGCGTTGTTAGCATTCGCGGCACAATGCTCCTCTTATCCGCTCTGTCTCCTTCTTTTTCTTCTTCTCCTCCTCCTCCTCAGTTGCTTGCTCGTCATTGTAAGCGCAAGAAAGCGGTTGAATCCAGTTCACAGAACTTTTTTTTTTTTTCCTTGAGGATGACAGCAGTCTGAGGGAAGATGGGGGGGTGAGAAGAGGAGAGGGATTCTTTTCCTTTTTTCTAAACCGTGACACAGATGGAATTCATCACTTGTTCTCTCTGTGTACGCCGGCCTCTCGGTCTGACCTGCAGGAGAACAAACCTGCTCCGGGTTCTCGGCCATGGAAGAAACCCAGCGTTTTCCCCGAAGATCCGTTCCCAGACTTTGACTTATTGAGGTTCCCCGGCGTTTAACTCCTTCCTGGCCGTGTCTTGACCATCGTATTGGTCAAAAAGCGCAAAAATAAAGCCGTGACTTGACTATTACGGGATGAAGCACAACAAAAGCAGCAAGTGTGAGCCTGAAAAGATGGCCGCCCACGGTCTATGTCACTGCTTAGACTTCTTTTCCTTTCAGCTGTTACCTGCAGGGTCCCCAGAGCCAATCATCTTGGTCCATCTAATCGACAGCCAACCAACCAGCTGCACCCATCCAACCAACAGCCAACCAACCGTCAGCTCGGTTAAACACACAACCAATCATCTGGGTCCATCTAACCCATAGCCAACCAATGATCTGCCTCCGTTCAACCCACAGCCAATCATCTGCCTCCATCTAACCCCAAATCCAACCAATCATCTGCACCCATTAACCCCACAGCCAACCAACTGTCAGCTCAGTTAAACCCACAGCAAATCATCTGCCTTCACTCAACAGGTGGATGTGATTGCGCGCTATGATTTGACACGATACGGGATTGAAGGATTAGCGGTTCAAGTCAGACTCCCTTGAAACTGGCTGTTTGCAGAGCCGAAGCACAAAGTGTGCGTGTGTATGTGTATGTGTGTGTACGTGTGTGGGTTTACACACGTGAGTGTATGTGTGTGTTGAGAAAATCTAGATGAACGGCTCAATATCACGGGAGACACTCCGCAGGGACGCTAGGAGACGCGTAAATAACCAGAATGGCAGGAGGGGAGGAGCGCCGGCGCCGTTGCCAAGCCCAAAAAACAAAACTGGGAATCCGGTGGCGGCCGTCGGAGAACCACATCAATCAGGCCGCAGCACCAGAGCGCCGCGTCTCCGTGCACCGCCGCCAATCTAATAAAGCCGTTCTCTTTAAGTGGATTAAGTGTTGCATTGTCCGGTTCGGAGTAACACACACACACACACACACACACACACACACACACACACACAAGCGTGATGCGAGGCTCAAAGCAACTACGTGGAGAGGGAGATTCCAAGTAATAGACACGTCCGGAAAGAGTCTCCACCTCCTGGCGCGGAGGCGGAGCTGGGTCGGAGAGGTCAAAGGTCAGCGCATTGGGGGTAAGCTAGCAAGCATCTCCGTGTCATATTTGTCGTTTTCGTCCACAGAGACCGAGCACTTTAATTGTTATTAGCTTTGATTGACCCCCCACCACGCCAAGCAACCACCCAGGATCTCGCTTTCCGAGGGCGACACAATCACCAACCCCCCCCCCGCTCGCCGCACGCCGGCTTCAAAAACAGGCCCGTAGTGGCAGCAATGCGGAGGCGAGACTCCAGGACAGAAACACCAGGCTGAGGGTGACTGCCTGAGCAGCTTAATGATGCAATCTGCCAGAAACACCACCCCCTACACACACACACACACACACACACACCCCACACACACACACATACACACACACAGTCCCCAAATCTCCCTCCATTCCCACCCACCCCAACAATGACATCACCTCACAAGAAAAAAACAACTGTTGCAACGGACACATTTGGGTTGTCGGCATGTGTGTATGTGTGTGTGTGTGTGTGTGTGTGTGTGTGTGTGTGTGTGTGTGTGTGTGTGTGTGTGTGTGTGTGTGTGTGTCGGACAGCAGATGTATGAGTCGAATGCTGCTCGACGTGAGTAGAAGATACCCCCATTTCATATTCAGCGTCCAGTTGCTAAAGGCCAAAATGCTAACAGGCTAACAGCCTAGCTTGCCATCACATATACAAGGCTGGTTTGGGGGAGTGCTTTTTCTTGAATGTCAGACTTTAAACATTAGGCCCGTGGTCAAAAACAAGGTAACCAGCTAACAGGCTAATGGATTAGCTTGCCATCACACATACAAGGCTGGTTGGGAGTAGTGCTTTAACTTAAATGTCGGAGTTTTTAGATTTGGCCCCTGGTCGCTAAAGGCTAATAGGCTAACCTGCTAGCTTGCCATCACATATACAAGGCCGGTGGCGGGAGCTCTTTACCCTCAATGTCAGATTTTTTACATTCCGTCCCTGGCTGCTAAAGGCTAACAGGCTAGCTCACCGTCATGTATACAAAGCCAGGGGCGAAATGGATGACAACTAGGCCAGTGGTCGCATCGCCAATCACCATCTGCCAATCGGCCGCAAAGACAATGTCCACATCATGGGGCCAAAACGATTACTTTTCTTCTTCTTATTCTTATTCGTATTATTATTATTGTTGTTATTATTGTATTTGCGTGCAAGGCGGTGAATGAATCCCATCATCCCTCAGAGAAAAATAATAAAAAAAGTTTCCCAAAAAGTTATGACTCACATTGGCCTAAAAACGAGGGGAAGAAGTGAGATCTTTGCTTTTTATAGCAGCGGCGGGAAGGGGGCGGGGCTTAGGAGGAGGGGAGGGCAGCGTTCGATGCATTCTAGCGTCCTTTGGCCTAATTAGATGATTGAAATTGCTTTTTTTTTTTGCATCAGGAGGCGTTTTCGGCGAGACGGAGATCTGTCGCTGACAAGGACGAGGAAGCAGAGCGGATTGGAAATGCTGATTGGAAGAGGAGGAGGGGTTTTCCTGATCCGCTCTAATGGCAGATGGAGCGGTGGAAGCACATTAGGCCGGACGCCTGACTAAGCACAAACACCGCTCAGATCAGGGAGCGGCGCAAGCTTTCCAGCGTCAAGCCGGTGGGAACCCCCTAGATATGAGGAGAAGGTTCCTGGTGGAGCGTTTCCTGCGTCCAGGTCAGATCCATCCGGACCTGAGAGGTTCGATTAACACGTCTGCCGCACAGCCAGAAGGTCCCTGATTGGATCCCCAAAGGAGGTCTTCTTTGTTCTCCACGTGTCTGCGTGGGGTTCCTCAGGGTTCTCCAGGTTCCTCCCTCAGTCCAAACACATGCAGGAGCTTCAGTAGAGACACCACGTTGTCTGGACATGTGACTGAGAGGGTGAATGGTTGCACGTAACTATATGTGGCCCTGTGATTGGTCCAGGGTAAGCCAATGGCAGCTGGTATAGGCCTCCACCAGTGCAGCATAAGCAGTGTAGAAGATGAATAAATGAATGAAACATTGTTTAGCATAGCATGTGTTACAGTGGGATACGCTAACAACCGACGGACAACTAAATCAATGGTCCGGGGTGAACACCACCTCTCAGCCAATGAGAGCAGAGATAGGCCCCAATTCCTGTGTACAGAAAATGAATGAATGAATGAATGAATGAATGAATGAAAATTTGCTATCTAGCACAGCAAAGCTTTAACCGCTGATACTATCCAACAATGCGTACGCCTTATATGAGCAGTTTTCCGAGGTACAAGGAATACCTGCCTATGAATGGTCGGACAGGATGAGCGGGAGAGTTGATTGAATGACACCGTGTGATTGACAGGTCCAGGGCCAAAAGCCCGCCTCGCAACACAACACATATCAATCACTTTGTCTGGTTGTTCTTAATGAATATCGGAGTCGTGTTTGCGCTAAATTGCATGGTTTCACCCGTTCACCCCCACCCGACCCCCCAAGTCGGTCCAGACGAGCGCCGTTGGCTGTCAGCCTCTCCGAGCCGGGTGGCTTCTCACACGAGGCGGACGCATAAATATTAATTCGCCCCAGCGCTGTCAGCCCCGCCGGCACAGCAAATCACTGGGGGTGAGGGTTGGCGGGGGGGGGGGGGGGGGGGGGGGGGTAGCTGGCGGGGGTGAACGCCTCCCCCGCCAGCTGCAGGACGTCAGTCAACGTCTGCATGACATTCCAGTAAAAGAAATCAATAAGCGCTTTTTATCTTGCTGCGTGCTATTTGAGCTATATGCTAACCTGACTAGCCGAGTCCACTGTCCCCCCCCACCCCCACCCCCACACATTCAACTGAGGGTGTCAATCTGTAACCATGCCAATTGATCTGCGGTTGGGGAGGGTTAAGAAGGTCCGGTCATTTTAGATTGTCGTAGATTCAGATAATATGACGATGAAGAAGAATACAAAGTTAGCGCTTTCTCCTCACAGAGGGAAGGTCCCCCGGTTCCATTCCGCTTGGAGCCTCCATGTCCTCCCCGTGTCTGCGTGGGGATCCTTAGGGTTCTCCGGGTTCCTCCCACCGAATTCCCCAGATATGTGAATGAGTGAGCAAATAGTTGCACATCTCAAAATAATGTGTGAATGACAGGGCGAATGGCCGAGACGACGGAGATCGTCTCTGTGGCGACGGCGGATTCAGCGACAGGATGCGAATCCAGACAGACTTACGATATTACAGCCAATCAGAGGTTGCCAGTTGGGGGGGGGGGCCACAACCTCCCGTCTTCCCCCCCAGGCCACTTCACACTGCTGACTCACCGGCGGTTATCAAGCACTCTGTGTCACTGATAAGCTGGGTGTGTGTGTGTGTGTGTGTGAGAGAGAACTGATCACCTGCTAGTGTCTAAAGGTCTGGCCACACCCACTTTTAATCTCTCAACAGCCAATAAAGCCTTCATATAGGCGACGACGGAGGGAGACATTAGTTGCCGTGGCACCCGGCGGTCGTAAAGTAGGGCTTCTCAGGTGGGGTGGGGCGGGCTGGGGGTTCCTCGGGTCTTCGATACCGACTTGCTTTCAGCAGAAACGGTTTCCACGGCGACGAGGACGACGGGGTCGAGTTTCCCTCTTGTCTCGATGAATCTAAATTGGGGGTGGGGGTGTCTGGTCCGGCTCTCGATGGAGTGGCTGCAGAAGTTAAGGAGCACAAAAGACGGCGCCGGCAGTCGAGTGGGTGACAGATCCGGTAAAATGTCAGCGGATGAATAACATTAAGCCGCGTCGCCACCGCCGAGGGTTCGGCCTTTTATCGCGCCCACACTCGGGATGGAAAACCGCGGGGGGTTCACCGGCACTTCGGTCAAAGGTTGGACGCTTAATTTTGTTTTGTTGCCATGGTTACAAGAAAACTTTGGAAAAGGTGTTTCACTTCGCCCAGACCTGTAACGTCATGGCGAGGTCAGGGTCACAGGCCGCATCTTTTTATTCATTTATTTACATTTTAAGGATCAGGGCTTGAACTGGAGATCCCGGTTTGCTTATATTCTAAAATAATTTTTGCAATTTTTTTAAGGAATTCACAAAAAAAATTTATTAAAAAAAGAAATGGAAATGTTTTATTTCCCTCGATGGGCGACCCCGAAGGTCAAAGCGTCAGCGGGTCGGCTTTATCCGCCTGATATCCGCTGACTTTTGGTTTTCTGCCTCGTGACCTCAAGGTCAATGTTCTCCTATGGCGCCCGAAAACGCTGTGGTGCATTATGGGATGGCGGCGGACCGAGTCCAACTTCACATCTACAGCTCCCCTGATTGGATGGAAACCCCGGAGTGTGTCTGAAAACACACGCCTGGTCCACTTGACCGGTAAGAAGAGTAAACACGGATGGCGGGGAGAAAAGTTATAGATTCAGGATAATAGAAAATTTTCAATCAGACGGGAATTAATCATTAATGTTGATCAGATGTTCATCGGAAACCGGAAGCAATAAAACAACCATTTATACTAGACCAGAGAGTCATAAGCAAGGCGTGGGGACACTGGTTGGAGGATTTTTGGGAATCACCTGCTCCGGAGGTGGGATGAAAGGGAAAATAAAACAAAAAAAAAAATTAAAAATTGAATATAAAAAGGAATAAATAAATAAATAAACTGGCGTCATGGAAACACATCAGCTCCACCGGCTTCCCCTGCGATCACAGGAGGGACAACTAATGGAAACGTCTCAGAGGCAGCAGTGAACCCGCCGGGCGGGGGGGGCCGCTCTGCTGGTGTGTGTGTGTATGTATGTGTGTGTGTGTGTGTGTGTGTGTGTGTGTGTGTGTGTGTAATCTGTAGCAAGCGGAGGTGGACTGCTTGTTATCTGGGCTCGACCGCGAGGGCTTAATATTCGGTCGGCGGCCAGATTAGTCCGGCACAACCTGTCAGTGTGCAGCTGCAGCCGGGGACGGCCGGAGGGGGCGGAGCCAGAGGATAGCCCCGCCCCCTCTCAGGAAGAAGCTCGCCGATTGGACCTTCCTGCACACACTGGTAGTGGATCTACTCCCACACCTGGACAGTAGCTGGCTGGTGCTGCAGGGCAAGACGGGACCAGAGGGGAGGTCTGCTTCACGACTCTTCCGCAGGACGTGGTCCCGGTGAGGGATGTGAGGGCGGGGCGGGAGGGGCGGGGGGGTAAAATCCAGGTCAGACAGTGCAGGAGGAGCTTTGCATTGAGTGCATCAGCTGAGCGTGTAAATAATGCAGCGGGGCGTCTGACCCCGATTCCCTCAGACGCACTTGTTTACATTGGAGCCGTGATGAAAAGGGGGAGGAAGAAGGGAATGTGTGTCACCTTTTTCCCACCCCTCCTCCTCCTCCTCCTCCTCCTCCTTCCTCTCACTCTCAAATCACAGCCCGTGGAAATATTTCGAAGTGTGCGTTTCCAGTCAGCTGTTGAAACCTCTTCCTCTCACTCCGCCTGCTCTTCACACACACACACACACACATCTAAATGGTTGACCTCCACCATCCAACTTGCATACAAACATACACGCACAAACACACAGACCATAAAGGTTGACCCTTGCCATCCAACTGCATGCTGACACACAGATACACACACCTGCACACACACACACACACCTAAATGGTTGACCTCCACCATCCAACTGTACACACACACGCCAAAATTTTGACCTCTCCCATCCAACTGCATACAAACATACACGCACAAACACACAGACTATAAAGGTTGACCCTTGCCATCCAACTGCATGCTAACACACAGATACACACACCTGCACACACACACACACACCTAAATGGTTGACCTCCACCATTCAACTGCACACACACACAACAAAATTTTGACCTCTGCCATCCAACTGCATGCAAACACACACACACACACGCAATAACTTCCGAAAGCGCTTTGTTTTGTTTTTTCACTTTCCGGAAAACGCCGTGCACATGAGCGAGCGCTTGCGGCACGCTCCCCTCCGAGGGTGGGGGGGGGGTGGGAGGGGGTTGAAGCAGAAACCCGACACCAACGCTCCGCGGGCCAGCGGCGAGCCTGAGACGGCGTGACGTATCAATAAGATTGGGGCAAGGAAGGGGGTGAGGAGGAGGAGGAGGAGGGGTGATAATGATAAAATCAATAGCGAGGCGGTGCTGGAGCGTCTTGCATAAGAAGCCAATGTGTGGGGGAGTTTGGAGGGGGGGGGGGCGGAAACGGGCCGAAGTGTCATGTGAGACGAGCTGCAGGCTCTAATGGAAGCAGCATGCAGGCGCTGGCAAGCGGGGTTTTCCAGCGCGTGCACACACACACACACACACACACTCATGCGCGTCCAATGAGAACGCGTCTCATTTTGCCCCTTTTTTAACACATGAATCTGGGATTCATGCGTTCAGTCCATGATTGGTCGACTCACGGGAGATTTTTTTTTTTTTTTCTGGAAAAATCCAAAATGGCGGAGAGGTCCAGGTAAGAGGGCGGCGGGGCCACGATGACCACGATTGCAACAACATTAGCGACAGCGACAGCGATGGCAACAACAGCGTCAACATCAACGTTAATAATCTGGCAACAAAAACAACAACAAAAACGACAGTGTTAGCAATAGCAACGAGCACAACAGCGTCAGTAACAATTGCAACAACAATTTAAACAACAATTACAAATGGAACATTGACAAATTACAACAACAACATTGACAACAGCACTCACAAAAACATCGTCAACAATTATAACAACGTGAAAATATTCACAGCAACACACAGCAACAGCGTCAATGTCAATTGCGACAACAATTTACAACAATAACGATGGACAACAATACAAACAATCGCAATGGCGGTAATGACAACAGCGCCAACATTAACAACGATGACGACAACAACAGCGTCAACATTAATAATGGCAACAATGTTAACAATATCAACAACTACAACGAGAGTAACAAACCGAATAACAACACAACTACACAACAACTGAGCAACAACAAGGACAACAATATCAGCACAATCTGAACAACAACTACGACAACATTGACAAACACGATAACGATGTTGAGTTTGTTTATACGTCAACAATGATGAAAACAGTGATATAAACAACCGCAACGGTGACAACATCAACAACAATTATGACAACAACATTAAGAAGACACATCATCAATCATAGCAGGGACAACGTTAACAATATCAACAATTACAAAAACAAGATGAACAACAATGGCGATGACGACAACAGTGTCAACAAGGACAAGAATATTTACACAACCTGAACAACAACAAACACAACAATTGTACCTTTAGCAATGATGAAAACAACAATAAAAATAACAAACATCACAGCTATGACAAGGGCAACTCCAGCAATGACGAAAACAACGATGAAAATAAACAAAAGTGTCATCAACAAACGCAACCGTGACAACAACAACAGCAGCGTCAACATAAACAACAATTGTAACAACGACAACATGAACAACCGTATCGGCAACAACAACTCACAGCATCAATATCAATCATAGCAACGACAATTACAATGGATAGCAGCGTCAGAACAAGGACAACAACATTGACAATCCGAACAACGACAACTACAACAAACGCAATAACGACAACCCCAGCGATGATGAAAACAACAATGAAAATATCGACAACAATGCCGACAAATGCAACCGTCAGCAACAACAGCCGCAACATCGACGTTCACAACAAAAACCGTATGTATCGACGGTTAGAAACGACGGGATTGACGACGATTGTTAACGCAACGCCAACAAGGAAAACAACAACAACAATAACTTGAACAACGACACGGGCGAAACCAACGACACCCAGAGGCCCAGCTGAAGTCCAACTCAGGAGTACTTGCAACTTTGAGTACTCGCTGTACTCGCTGTACTTGCTGTACTCGCTGTATTCCAACTGGCTGCCTGACAGGCAGGGAAACCTCGCTTAGTCTTGTTTTTGTTGCTGTTGTTTTTTTGCAGTTAAGGTTCTGCTTCTATTTTCAACATATGTTGTGCGTGTGCATGCCTATGTGTGTGTGTGTGTGTGTGTGTGTGACACGCGCACGGGCCCGGGATGCCCCGTGTGCACGTGAAGTTCCGGTGTGCACGGTTGCCGCGTCACCGGTCCGGGCCCCCGAACCCGAACCCGAACCTGGGACCGCTGCAGCGTTTCATAACATCGGACTTGAACTTGGGAGGGTTCGGCGCCTTTCCACCCCTCCATCCTGCAGCCGGTACCGGTACCGGGACCGGACCCGGTACCGGGCCCCTGCCCCCCCCCCCCCCCCCCCCCCACTCCCGGCGGGACTCACCTTCGGATAACTCCAACTCCAGCTCGGCGAGTTTCGCCCGAACCTCCGCTGGGATCGGCACTGGATCCCGGTCCGCCATTCCGCCCCCGAAGTCGAACCGAGCCTGAGCCAGTGCCTCCGGCCGCTTCCTCCCCGCCGGTTCTTCTTCTCCTCCGGGATTGTTCGGAAAACCTCCCCCGCCGAAAAATCCAAAGTCGGGCAGACTCTCTGCGTGTGCGGCTGCAGCGCGAAGAGTCCGCCGCCGACACAAGACAAGCTGGAGATTTTGTGACAGCGCAGTTTCCGGTTTTCCGCTTTTCAAAATAAGAGCCCGGGGCTGAAACAACGTTTCAATTGTCTTGACTTTCTCTCTTCTGATGGACGCTGCACGCTTTTAGGCTATTTCAAATCTCAATGACTAATATCAAAACATATAAATATGTGATATTTTAACTTTTTTTTCCGGATGTGAAGTTTGTTCCATTGTCTTCTTTGCAATAAATGTTTCACTCTACAACAACCCCTTCTTCTACGCAAAATTACTACATGTATTTGTAAATGCACATGTGTATACATCATATATACTTTTATACATGTTTACATTACCTTTGCTTTATTTTTGTTTATTTTTATCTCTTTTTATTTTTATTATTCGCTATTTTATTCTTCATATAGAGTTCTATTTAGATTCTTCCCCACTTGTTGCAGGAGCTGCTTTCAATGAAAATCAATTTCCCCTGGGAGATTGATAAGGAATTCTGATACTGATTCTGATTTATTTATTTTTGTCCCATCTTGTAAGTTTTGTTAAAAGCTCGTTTTGTAGCATCATAATTTTGCACTGATTTTATTGAAACCCTGACACCACTTATGTATAATCTTTATTAACCTATTTCTGTTCATCTCACCTTGTCGTATTTATTTTTCCGAGGCATCTGGGATCATACAATTATCCCAGGAATCATTTCTGATTCTGATTTCTGCTAATTTAAATTTAATTTCAAGCTAGTCATTCAAACACTTCTTTTATTTTTAAATGCATGTGAATTAATGGGTGATTTACTGATTTTGGGAGTTTCTTGCAAATTCTGATAACAATTTCCCTGCTTTGGGATTATTTTGCCGGCATTCGGTTGTTGTGTTAATGTATTTTGCAATGAATGACAGTTGTCTTATATATTCAATGACAGAAACATATTTTTAAGGTGAACCACCATTGAAAATACTCAGAAACAATTAAAATCACCCACATGCACGTCGGTGATGTCTTATTTTTAGAGACTTACAGCCAAAATACCTCCTGTTGCTCCCGTGGAATTAAACTTGCGCTTTAACTTTGAAACCCCCCATTCCAGACTCACTTCCTGTTTGTCCCTTGCTCACACCTGCGAGCTTGACGCTCCCGTGGCAGGTTGAATCCACTGATGGCGGCGAACCGGAGACATGAACGGATGAGCCCGCGGGGGGTCAAAGGTCACCCGTTCATCCACAGCGGACCGAGATGTGTCTCTGAGTCACCGAGAATGAAAATACAAACAGATGTTGATAAGTTTTGTTTTTGTTTTTTTTCTCTCTAAACCCGATCTTCCATAAGAGGGCGCCAGATTGTCTCTCTGCAATCAGTAAAACTGGTTTTAATTAGTTGTAGTTCACGTAAAATCTGGTTAGGAGACCATATAAATGTGAAATTGATAAAAAGATGCAAAATATTTCAAATAGAATAAAGCCGTCTGGTCTTTTTTAAAGGTTTAATTATTGTTCAAAACTCATCAAATGGATGTTTAGCTCTGTAAATTCCTGTTTGATATCTATTAGAGAACTTTAAAAAAGGGGGAGTAGAAATGATTTTTTTTTAAAACAAATTAAAATATCACGAATTACTTTTTGGTTATGTTGATGACTCGGGAAAAGTTTATTTCTTTTATTTACTATAACTTACCTCTGTGAGTGTTACTGGCTCACAGATGATCCACGTTTTATTTGGTGAAACTTTTTCACGACAAAAATCATGCGTTTACAAGAACAAAAAAACCAGTGTACACCAAAAAGCATTAAATCGACACAGTGTTTTAAATTCCAATAATCGATAAGGCGATCAGGAATCTCAGCCTCGCTGCTGCTGCAACATTTGTAGTCGGGCGCCCCCTAGTGGACACTCGGGTAACTACACCTCACGCAGCCATCAGGGCTTCCTGGCTTTCCTCTGGAGTTCCTCGGTTCTCCTGCAGAGTTGGACCTCCTGCTCCTCCAGAAGAGGCGACAGGGGACCTTCAACAGCTACTGTGGGGATTCATTCGACCCCCTGGTTTGTTTTTCTATTTATATTTCTCCACCCAAAGCAGAATGCACGTCACTTGTGTGAAATCATTCATTCATTCATTCGTTCATTTAATAATAATAATCATAACAATGTCTCGTTTATTAAAAATTCCCTCTCTGCAATTAAGCCATCATGGATTAACCATTAGCAGTAGGCTGCAGTCGACCAGCGCCGGGGAGCGGTCAGGAGTTCGGTGTCTTGCTCAACAACACTTCGACACACTAGGAGTAGCCGGGAATCATCTATGCATCACATATAGAGACATACAGTACATCCATTCACCTTCTCATTCACATTTCAGAGATGCAACCATTCACCTTCTCACAATCACATTGTTTAGAGCTACAATTCCCCCTGTCATTCACCCATTATTTAGACATACAACCATTCACAGTCATGCACATGTCAGAGACATACAGCAATTCACCCTCTCATTCACTTGTCATATAGAGATACGCAACCATTCACCCTCTCATTGTCACATTTTTTAAATCTACAACCATTCACCCTCTCATTCACATCACAGAGACTTACAACCATTCACCCTGTCATTACCCATTATGTAGACAAAGGCAACCATTCACGCTTTTTCAGGTCATGGACGCATGCAACCGCTCACCTTCTAATGATCACATTATTCAGATCTACAGTAATTCACCCTCTTATTCACCCGTTATATGGATACAATCATTCACCCTCTCATTCCTACGTCATTGAAAAACACAACCATTCACTCTCATTGACATATCGTGTAGATATGCAACCATTCACCCTCTCATGATCACATTATAAAGAGTTAAAATATTCACATGTCATGTGGACACGCAACCATTCACCCTTTCATTCACACGCGTGGGCAATTTCAGGGAGTCCACTAAGTCTCCTGGTGGTTTTCAGACCGGACGACGAACATGGAGACTCCGCGGTGGGAACAGAACCAGGGAACTTTCTCGCTTTGTATGTGACATCATTTCCTGTTCCCTCCCCCGCCCACCAATGACATTTATCATGATGCGTCCCTTTTCATTGGTTCTCCTCATCCACACCTGTTTGACATCACAGCTCCGCCCACTCCGTTACCGTATTTGGCATCACCATGGAAACAGGTAAATTGCGGCCTGCTTCCCCCATTGGATGAGTCCCATCTCTGCTAGTTGCTTCCCCTTTTGAACATTTTTCATTTAGCATCGGATGCTAACATCTGAGTTGCATTGACAGATAACTACAAAGGGGCGCTGCAGAGGTTAGCTTTATTGCAATTTTGTTTTTTAGTTTTAATATAAGCAAATATTGAAAAGATTGGGATTTTTTCAGAGGAAACTCAATAAATGAACCAATCGATCCACAAGGCTAGTTTTTATTGTATTCTTTTAACACATTTAACTTCTTATTGTATTTAAATTGATGGCTTTTGACATATCTGGTTCCTATGGATAATTTTTTTATTCATCCCTGGGGTTTAATAGAACATCAGACAGTCCCAATGTTGTTTTTTTTTAATTTACTTTTAACCTTCTGAAATCTTTGGATTTAAATCTTGCGTTAAATGATGTGTGAGAACTTAATTATCGTAAAGAGACAGTTTTAAAAGACTAAACTTTGGGTTGGGCTGTAAGTACATTGGGAGATCTGAGGAGGAAACTCACATTAGACAAACAAGGGTTCCAGCTCAGCATATGTCCAAACAACAACAACAAAAACAACCATAAGAAAAACAATTGTACATTTATTTACCAGGAAAGCTGATGAACATGGAGGAACCAGAAAAAAAAAATTAGCTTTTTGGCGGTTTTGGATAATGGACCAATGGACCTTCATGCCCTGCCCTCTGCCGACGGTGGAGGCTCCGCTCCAGGTGTGCTTCTGTTTCCATGCAGAGGTGTCTGGGTCCAGCAGGTGCAGCAAAGACTCACGTTCGGAGACGACGAAACAAAACAAAAACAAACTGTTTATTCAGCCAAATCAATCCCATAATCGGTCTTATCTTACAAGCACACTTGTTGCATCAGAAAACAAAAATGTAAAAATTAAAAAAAAAAAAAAAGTTTTTTTTTTTTTGTTTTTTTTAAAGACGAGATGCTCATTTATCTTAGAATAAACAGACAAAAAAAAAACACAAAGGCTTCAGGAATTCAGCAGAAACGGATTAATAAACAGAATGACCGTAAAAAAAAAAAAAAAAAAAAAAGAAAAGAAAAAAAGCCTTAGAATACATTGAGGGTTAGCATCGCGTCGCTCATGCTGGTTTCACCTCCCCGCCAGACCCAGGACAGTCCCCCCCCCCCGATGAGGTCGATCTGAAGGGGCTGCGAGGGGGCATGTAGTGCTCCGGTTACTCGTGGGGACTTCCAGATTCTCCAGCAGGCAGGCACGCGCACACGCACACACACACATACACAAAATTAAACTTAAAAAAAAAAATGGAAGGCTTCTGTGAAACAAGGTTGTCCGCCTCAATGTAAACAGCAAAGTAAGCCGACGCCATTCGCCGAGGTTCCTCGTCAAGATGCTCCATCACGAGGCTGTGGCAACCTGAACACCAGGTGTGTGTGTGTGTGTGTGTGGATGTGTTTGAGTTACGACACAGGTAAGAAATGTGGAATGACACAGGGGGGGCGAAGGGGACTGGGCGACACGTCCGCTTCTCTCCAATCGGGACGTCTCTACAGTAGATCTGTTTTTACAGAGTTCCACTTTCACAAACACTCAAATGTCCAGAAAGCCCCCGATCCTAGATGCCCAGGAGAGAGGAGAAAAAAAAAAAAAAAAAAAATCATAAATATATTTAGAAGTTAATTTCCTACAAATTCTATATTTTTCAATTTTTACTTATTTCATTCCCATTTTTTTTAAAGCAATTTCCTGCACTTTATTATTTATTTCAATTTATTTCTTCTCGCTCAGCTATGACTTCAACAAAAACAAGAGAGAATGGAGAAGCTGTAAATTACAGAGCAAAAAAAATAAAATAAAATAACAGGACCTCGTTCTGAAAAATGAAAATGTAGATCCGGGTCTGCTGTGGGTAGGAAGGCCTTCCTCCGTCTTTGAATGTTTGTGAAGGCAGGTGGAGGTGGGGGTCGGGCAGCCTGATGGCCCCCCGGTACATTCTTGATTTGCGCCTGATCGGAACCGGCTTCCAACAATCCGGAATAGTCTTTGAATTCTGCATCGCCCAGCCCCCGGATGAAACGCACAACAATAATTATTATTAATAAAAAATAAAGTCTGCCCCGGGGGCGGAGCGGAGCTCAAAACTCCACACGTACAAACTAAAAAAAAAAAAAAAGAAAAGAAAAAGAAAGAACGAAATACATCAAAAATAATTAAAATTAAAAAAAGGAAGAAGTTAAAGAAAAATATTTCCAAAAAAAAAAGCACATTTTTTTTTAATATCCTACATCCAGCTCGATAGCGACATTAATAGCTCAACAAGATCAATATATCTTTTTGTTGTTTTTTTTTCCGTATAATCATTTTAAGGTACCTTTTTTTATATTTTTCTGAGTATTTACAACTGTACAGGCAAAGCGCACACTTCAAAGTGCATATATTTAATACAGTATCGACTAGTTTTGCATTTACAAGGTTTGTATTTTTAAAGGCCCCCCTCCCCGGAAAAAAAAACCCTGAAACTAATAAAACAAAGAAAATTAGAACTATTGTTTCTTTTTTTGTTTGTTTGTTTGTGTGTACATTTTACAAAAATGAACAAAAAAAAGAGGAAGGGACGCTGCAAGGTGTGTACTCTCGATCAGTTAGATGTCTAGACTCAACGCTCAGGAGGAAGAGGAGGAGGATGACGAAGAGGAGGGGGGTGAAAAGAAATGAACTATGCTTGTCTTGGTATAAAAGTTAAGGCAAAGTCATTTTTCAAGTTTAAATAAAATTCAAGTTTCTCAAACACTGGATGGAGATTTTTTTTTTTTTTTTTGAAGCATTTCGCGTCACCGTGGCGACAGCGGGCACCTCTCCCTCCCTCCCTCCTTCTCTGTCGTCCCCTCCGAAACTGGAAAGCCGGGCGTTCCGGTGCGGGGCGAAGAGTGTCAGCGGGCGCCGTGCGTTCCTTCACCTCTCACCACGCCCGCTGACCAAAACCAGAAAAGAAAAAAAAAAAAAAAAAAAAAAAAAAAAAAAAAAACAATCCATCCATCCAAGTGCATCCCAGTCCTTCAGAGGAGGAAAAAAAAACAAAACAAAACAAAAAAAATTCCCCCCTGTTAAGCAAACTCAAGATTTAGCTTGGAAATCCGAAGAAGCTCTGAGCAGGAGTTACAAATGTCTGGGTGGAGCTTTCCCTTCTCCTGATGCGAGTGTGTGTTTCGTGGAGGATGAGAAGGGAGGGAGGGGGTGGAGGGGCTCTCTTAGTGGGATTCTACCCAGAATGCTTCAGGGTTGCAGGAAGACTTTCGTTGTGTGACTTTCCCCAACAGTGAGTGTGTATCGTACAGTGGTTTGAGCGTGTGTGTGTGTGTTTTCCTCCATTTTTTTTTTTTTTTTGTCCACAGGCAGGTTTCCACCACCGTCCCCTGGCCCCCGGCTGGTCGCCTGCCGAAGTGGCTGCTACAGTGTGCAGGCTGTCCAGCCTTCGGCTCCCAGTTTCCTCCCTTCCTGCGCCCGGGAGGGTGGAGAGTCCTCCGCCCGCTGGGTGGTGGCGGCGGAGGGGGTTGACCTTCCCTTCTTCTGTGCTTTAGTTTTTCTTCCCCCCTCAAAAAAAGTCCAGAGTCATAAAGCAGGAAAGTGTGTGTGTGTGTGTGTGTGTATGTGTGTACACGAGAGGTTCAGTGGAGAACATCTCCTCCTTGTCCTCCTGCTCTCCTTTGCTTCTTCTCTGTCAAACACAGGTTTGAAGGACATATCCTTCCCGTCAATCTCTTCCGCTGCGTCTACATTCACATCCGCCATCACCAAACGTCCTGCCTCCGCCTCGCTTCCTCCGTCCAGCCTCCCGATGTTCCTCGCCTCCTCCGGCTCCCACAAAGCTTCAACGCTCCCGCTACCAGTCTGTACTCAACAGCAATTAAAACTACACTCAAACACACACACACACACACACACACACACACACTTGTGGGGATGAACAGGGTTTCGCAAGCCGCGCTAAGGAACATTTTCACACTGTGAGGATTAAAGTTGTGACATTAGATATAAACTCATGATAAGGGAGGGGGGGAACCTGCAGGTGTTTGCGAAGCTGCAGCTTAAAACCTCTCCCTAAGTCAGTTTTCACGTTGCTTCATCACGGGAAGGTGTTAGATCAGATTTAACGGGTGTTATCCGGTAACAGTCCATCTTCGTTCCTCAGCGCAGCCCGAATGAGGACGCTCTGAAACGATCGTCCATCCGACGAATGAATTCAGCGAAACTTTCGTTTCCAGACAGTGGGTAATGCAGACATGCGGCGAGTATTTCTGCACGGGGTAACAAGTTTGCAGGATTCCAGGAAAGTCTCGAAACCAATCTCCAGCCACGGGTCTTTATGAGTCCTTGGAGGAGGAGGAGGAGTCGGGGGCTCTTGAGTTTATTCCACAGTCGACGCAAGGAGGGTCGTACAGTTTAATTCCCAGATGTGCAGGGGGGGGTGAGGAGGGAAGGGGCAGATAAATCTGTGCCGGTCTCATCGCGGTGAGCTTCAGCGTTAGATCTTGCATATGGGTTTGAGCATGTCTCCCCCCCCGCCGGAAAAAAAAAAACATTTTCTGGTGGTGAAACCCGAAAGCGGGGGTACGTGGAAGCCGCCCCTCCTCACAACAATGCCCTGCCACTCTGCCAGAGACTGATTGTATCCCACAGAGCCATTTTTGGACACGCCAGCGGAGTGGGAGGGGGCTGACACGACACAATGAAAGCAAAATATGAAAGGAGACCCCAAAATAAATATAAACAGGATGAAACGGTGCTCTGCGTGCACGGTAAAGTGCTTTTTTTTTTTTTTTTTTGTCATCTGCAAGCCCTGATCCAGGAAGGAAGGCATCCTCTATGCTTGGTTGTGGCCGGCGGTTCTGGGATAGAAGTATGGAGTAGCCCTGACATGTTTCCTTTTTAAACGCATCTATGGAGCGTAGCGAAGGGGGGGGGGGAGAGAAGGGGGGGGGAACACCGTCAGCCTACTGAGGGGACTTGGGCGGGGTGTGGTGTGGATCTTTGCTGGAGGTTTTCCCTGGGTGCGCCGGCGGGGAGGCCCACCGGCCGGTCGGCCTCCGGTTCTCCCGCGGGGGCCGCCCCGGGGCGGCGGCGGCCGGGCCGGCTTTGGAGGACGACGGGTGTGTCTCTCTGGCTTTGGCCTCCGCTCCCGGGGCCGAGGGCTCCGAGCACTTCCTCTCCTCGCCGGCGGCGGCGCATACTGGCTTAGCTTCCTTGGGGGTCAGCGGGGTCTGCTGGGCCGGGGATTCCTTCGCCCGCTGACAGATCTCTGCATAGGAGGGCTTCCTCAGCTCCTGCAACAACACCGAAGGATTTACAACCGCCGGCGGACACAGATCGATCCTGCCGCTGTATTTAGCATCCGCTGGACACGAAAACATGGAAAATAGACTCGGGATCAAATCCGAATGTGATCCAGCCACCAGATTGGATGGACTCTTCCACCTGAGAGGGGTGAGAAAGACTCGAAAGCGGAGTGACAAAATGAAAATAAAAATCATAGGCCCGGTTAAAGTAGGCAGCACATGCAGCAATACCCTGACTTAGGAGATGAACACTCTCCCTGGCCGAGTTGGTGACTCAATTTGCGCGTATATTAAATCAAATTTCCGAGGTGAAATGAATTGAAATCCGTTCCAGACGCCCCGTTTTTGTTAAATGTTTTTGAAAAAGAAAAATGTACTTTGTAAATATCAAATAATGTATAAGAAATTAATACATATGAAAAGAGAATGTAAATAAATAAATTGGTTTAATTAATTATATTTACATCTAGATCGAATGAAGAGGAAGAGATAGGCAGAGGAGTTTGGGGGAGTTCTTATGCCTCATCTCTACATACCTAATGCTACAATGTGTTGCTAAATGTAACTAGCACACGCTTGCTACACTTTTTGTCTAAACTTAACGTTTTGGACCTACGTTGTATTCATTTTGAAGATAGGGCAATGATAGCAGCAGTGCCGGAGGAGTTTTTCATTTGGTGCTCTTATCTTACAAGCTACACACTTAATTCAACAATGTGTTACTTAATGTATTGTGCATACTTTGCTCTTTGTCATGGCTTAACTTCATTTCTCGACTGGGTGAACGCTCCTCTTTTTAAAACCATCAAACTGTCCCTGACCATCTATAAACAACTCTTCCGATGATGTCCGTCGGCGTTCACGCCATCCGCTGCATCGAATTCCCATTAATGTCTCCTGCCTCCTCAGACAACGCTCTCCATCTCGGTATCTCACCGACAAAGAACTTTTTCACAGACGTATCTACGACACGCACGCCTCGCTGTAGTTTTCCCATGTTTATCTCCTGGCTACCTAGCGGCGTTCAGCGCGTCCAACCGTTTTTAAACGCCACTTCACATACAGCGGCAGCCACGTCGCTATCGAACGCTCATCTCGCTCGCTCCTAACTCAGATCTCGGCTCAAATGACAAAGCAAATAAGAGGAGACACTGACTGTGGCGGCGCCGTTGACTTGGACCGACTTGCTGGCGGTGGACAGGGTGCCGGGGACTCGCTCCACGGACAGCGGCGTCTCCTTCTGCTTCACCTCCATCGCCTTCGCCTCCCTGAAATCGAAACAGGGGACCGTGATATCACGTTGAGAAAATGCTGGCGATAATCCGGCGAGGAGCTCGGATCTGGCCGTGTTCGTGTGAGAAACTTACGCTGCCGGGAGGGCGGGGGCGGGACTGTGCAAGGGGCCGGCGGCGGCGGGGGTCAGTGGAGGCGCGGCGGCCAGCGTTGGGGTGGTCAGCGGCTGCTGGAAGCTCGTGGGCATCGGGGAGGTGGAGGATCGCAGGGGCTCCTTGGGGCCCGCGGGCGAGAGGGCCCCTCCCATTACGGAGTCAGCAGTTACATTCTGGAACAACAAGAGCTTTTTTTTTTTCAAGCTTTCAACAACACAAAACTAATCCCCATATATTTGTGGTACTCTATCACAGTTTGCTTGGTCGGTATTTGAACAATTCTACTTAAGAGGAGTATATAAAGGTGAAAGGTCGAGTGTTTGTGCTCAGGAGACGCGCGTGAATGGACTGCCTCGGAAAACAAAACTCAATGATTTCCACCCGTTTGCCGAGGTTCCTATCTGTGTTGGAGCGAGGCGTCGCACCACATAGCTCACGGTACTTTTTTTTTTTTATTTTTACAAAAGGCTAGATCCTTGTAGGTGAAAAATGAAGCAGGAGACCCGGCAATGACTCATTACTCTAATTAATGGAGTAATCTGAGTTTGTGCGTCTCCATCGGATGTGTGACTCTCTGCCTAAAGGTTTAAAATAAACATACAAATAAAATATGCAACAACTGCAGCTACCTCTTTATGGCGATGATTTTAACTGGAGGAATTAAGCTTCTGCTTCCAATTCCTAGATATTTTCCACAATGAGGTTCACAAGGAAATGTGCTCCTACCCATTCCTTTCCGGTCCCAACCATGACGCTGCTGGCCGGCCGGCCGTCAAACGCATCCTCGGTCTTGAGTTGTCCCGCCGCTCCCGGTAATGGCGGGAAGCTGGAGAGGCCCAACTCAAAGCTGGGAGACGGAGGCTTGGGGGGAGGGGGCGGCGACTGGGGCGTCACTCGCTGCACAACACACACACACACACACACACACACGCGCGCACACGTGCACACACACAGGTGTCTTTATTCTCATTGCACTCCTAACAACACATGAATGTCAGTCACCTTAAGGATGATGAGAACAAGCAACGTTCGGGGGTGAAAACAACAACAAGAAAAAGAAAGACTTAAAAACTGTACTTACTGTAAACTTTTCATCCCTCTTTTTCCTAGAAGCAGAAAGATTTTTCCTTTAAGAAAGAGAACACTTCAATTTACTGCAGCCGCGCTAGAGCTCGGGACGGCTGAGCCGAGCCGACGGCTAACCTTCATGTAGCGCTCATGTGGAACATGCCTAGCTTAAGCTTGCCCGTGTTAAAATAAAAAGACAGCCCCTGTTTTCTGCAGTACCTTCCTCTGCCCATTCCCAGGGAGTAGTCGGTCGTGGTGGGCTCGGAGACCCGGCCCGTGCCCACGGTGTCCCTGCGGGGGAAGGCCGCCGTGGAGGGTAACCTGGTCCGGGGCTGGCTGGAGGGGAGCCGCGTCGGCGGGCTGCTGCGGACGCCGTTGAGCCTCTCGGCGGGGAAGCTTGGGAAGAGGCTGGGGCTGTCCAGGAGCCCGGCGCTGCGATCCGCCGCCGGTACCGTCGGCCTCAGGTGGGGTTTGCTGTGATTCCTGCAGGACGGACGCTCTCTCAGCACCGAGGGCCATTTTGCAATCTAATGATAAACTCTACGACAGCGACTGAAAGGTTTCACCAAGAGACTAATGAGATGTTCTGGTAGTTTAGTTATTTCTGTGTAATTATTAGCATTAAAAAGGTTCTGATTTCCATGACTAGTTCTATGAGTGTATATTAGGAATTCATGTTTGAAAATAAATTTTCTTTCAGGGCTGCAACTAATGACTGTTTCAATGGTCGACCCCCATAATTTCCGAACTATAAGCCACTACTTATAGGAAGACAAAGATACCGATCATCTAGAGTAGGACAAAGCGGGGATGGAAAATGGGTGAATGGATGGACTTTTCCTTATGTTATTTATTATTAATCTTTTTCATCAAAAAAATGCATTTCCAGTGCTTATTTGTGGATGTTACCGGTATGCATTTAATTAAAAGTTTTTAAAAAAGTGTTTCTGTGTAAATATCTCATGTTGTAGTGCGGCCTATATATGTACACATATATTTAGTCATTTTTAGCCAATGTGGTTTATATTCAGGTTTACTTAATAGTCAGGAAGTGACAGAAGTTGGATTATGAACGGAGGAAAAAAACAGCTCTAATTTATATTTATGGCAGCACTTAAGGAATTATTAAACACTTAAAAGTTAATAAAGTTATTTAATATTTGTTGAACAAATAAAGTTGTTCAACAAATATCTCAAGTGGCAATAAAATGCCTACTTTTGCCTTAGACAAAAAGTCCATTTTGTGCGCAACTCCTCTGCATTTCCCGACAAATTTTGTGTTGCAATCTTCAATAAAATACATAATTCTCGGCCGCGTCACGTGAGAGACATTCCCAAACACTGGAATGTTTGTTTGGCGTTAGCCTTGCCTCAGCCACCTCCACGCCGCAGAGATTTGGAAAAACAGCAATGTCTCACTCTGAGCTATTTCAGAGAACCGTTGTTTAGCGTGGCTTTGCTTTGTGGCGGGATAACCATCAGTCAACTAGACATTGCAGCCCTGCAACACACACACACACACACACGTTTGGAAATCCAAATACGCACCTGTTCCTGGGCGAGTAGTGTCTGACAGTGAGGGGGGACGTCGCTGGTTTGAAACTGTGCGATGTAGTAAATCCATTGATGAACTGGTTGTTGTGAAAAGGGGCAACCTGGTGGATGGAAGGGAGCAATCAGTGACACTTGTGGGGGGTTCAATTACTTCTGGAACACATAATATGCATTACTCTTCGGTAAAAAGATGATTTTTTGCGTCTTTGTCTCTATACAGGTTCGTGAGATGTGAATAAATGAGGTGACAGAGAAGGGGGGGGAGTGCATATTCGCTCACAGAAGAAAATAAACCCCCGGTGTTTTCATTTCCACATTTCTCTACAGACACCCTTCTTTGAGTAAACACCTTCATCGCCTTTTTCAAAAGAGCTCCGGGTTTCAGACCAACTAAACAAATATGGATCTTTGTATGTCCATTCAGTTGAGAGGATAAGATTGTGTTGGTCTTGCATTGCCCGAGGGGACCGTCAAATTGCTGTGGCAGAACAAGACCTTCTCTGTGTTAGCATCTGACAAAATCGAGGTGTTCTTTGGAAAAATAATTTGATGAAACTCGGGAACAAAATCCTCACAGTGAAAATAATTAGGGGGAGACTCTGAAGGAAAGAGGGGAAAAAAAAAAATTAAAAACACAGAATGAAAGCTATTGATTTAATCATTTGGGGTTGGCCGGCTTTAATAAAGTGGAATCGATACGCGTCCAGGGGACAGACTCGTGAGCCCGCACGCGTCGGGCAAGATAATAAGGAGGAATAAATCTCGGTTTTGTTTGCCTTCATTTTCAGTGCTCATTACGTGCCGCTGGAACAAAGGAGGCCCGGCGGAAGCCCCCCTTTGAATGCGTCTGTTTAATATTTAAAGCTAAACCGCCGCCGCCGCCGCCGACCTCCAGAAGGGTCGTCTTACCAGGGTGGGATCGATGAAGCTGTGTGTGGCTGACCAGGCCTGCGGCGTGATGAGGCTGTACAGGGGGAACTGCTGCTGGGGGCTGTACACCTGGGGGATGAAGTAGGAAGTGTAGCGCTGCTGGGCGTACGGGTTCACGTCCACAGGCCGGTAACCATTCTTTGGCATGAAAGTATTGATAGCGATTGCCTTCGCCTTTATCCTCGCCTGGCAACGGGAGAGACGGAAACCATCGTCAACAACCGGAAATCAAAAATAAGACATTGTGACTTTTTTTAAGACAAAAAAAAAACTGCATATGTTGTGATAATCCATGCGCAACCTTGCATTATCTCGTCAATAAACACATAGTGACTCCGTCAAGCCACAAGCTAACCGGATTTGCTTGTGTTTTTGTTCCCTTTTTTTCTCTCTCAGTTCTAACGACACGGCATTGTCGTGAAAGCTCCTCTTGTCTATTTAAATAAAAATGAGCGAAGCGAGAACATTCGATGTTGACAACATCAGGGGTCAAATCGGCGACTTCAGGGACCTGAAGCTCCACATGAAAACAAGCCACTGAAGATGAAGAGGAGGAAGACAATACGGACAACATAGAGGTGGAAGCTACCACATTGTTCATGGAATAATAACCATGGACTGTCATGGGTTGGGGTGTTTCTGTCTTCTCCCTGCAATGTTCGCTGTTAGCTAACTTTGGACTTTATTTGGTGCAAAACGCAGATGTTCCTCAAGGAGCCCTGGAAACCCCTCTGAGGTGTAGGAAGCCAGAAGAGTTTGAAGCTCTTCATTGCTACATTCCTCGCCTGTTCTGCCCATTTTGTCCCAAAGAAAAGATCGGACCAGTAACCACCGTAGTTTTGAAATTCAAGAAATGCTGCTCCACAGTCTGCAAAGAAGTATCTAGTGATGAGTTCCACCAATCATCAAGCACCAATTAATTCTAATGGAACCCTAAAAAAGACCCTGCCTCAGAGTAGCAGCTAAGATGGTTCTAAGAGCTGGAGGTCCCTGGTTCCTCTGCTGTCCCAATGCACCAAGGAAGAGTTCTAGGGACTGCAAAGAATTCCTCCAGCAAGATAGGGGCTGATATATCCGAACTGCTATATTTTACTCATCTAAAACTCCAGGTTATTGGCTGGCCTTCTGGGTGTCGGGCATCAATAAACCTGTTTCAGTCAACACCAAAGTGCTAAATTTTCCTCATGGAAGCCGATGCGCCAATCTGCTCACCACCTCAAATGCTAATTCCACACCAGTTGAAACTCGATGTCTTAAAAATAGGAGCTGGACTGAGCGAAATTTCTAAAATTTAGATGCGGCCAACAATTACTTATTCACACAATTACTTTATTGTTTTTGCCCCTGAACTCAATGTAAACAAATGGGATCTGCAGTAAAAGGGCTTTTCGTATTTCATGGAGTTTTGTTTGACACCTTTCGTAGCCAATTCCCCTTAAAGGTTAAATCAGCTGCTGGCAAAAGAGCCCTGCCCTTGCTCCAAGGTCTTCCCAGAGATTTCCATACATTAGTGGAATTACTGTGGCCAAGTCCCCCACCCCCCTTTTTTATTTTTTAAGTGCACATCTGTGATTTTGCAATTTTTTTCCCGTCGGGGATGATGACACTGTCCTCCTTTCCTCGCTAATGAAATCTCTGTGACTTATGTGTCGGGAGGCTCCATGCGTGCGACCTTGACGAAAAAAAAATGATTTAAAATCGCTGGGAAAAAATGAGCGATACGCTTCAAATAAAAAATACAGCTGAAATGACTGTCAAGCGAAATCAGGGAGGTGGCGGTCAAGGTTCAGGACCGAATTCTGTGCCGAGTGAGGAAATGGCGCCGCCGCAGTTGACAGGAAAAGCGTTTTCGGTGCAATCTTCCAAGAATGCTTAAAAAGCATAGATGCATGAACGGGTCCCTTCTGCTACAAATACATAAACTAGTTAGCTATCGGGTAATGCTAAGATGGAGGGGTTGTTGTCTGCTAATCAATCTCACGCAAATATTAATACAAAAATTGTAAGTTTTTCAATGATGTGGAAAAATGCGATCGATCAGGAAGTCAGTTTGATGAGAAGCATTAGTTATGGTTTTTTTTGGGGTGACCATGCTACAATGAGGTCCTTAGAGGACCATCGGGGCAACTGGACGCCCCATCCACTTCCTGCTCCTCGCTACAAAGAGCAAATGACAAAGCAAACTACATCTCAAAGAGAGGACCTTGGAAATTCAAGCTCCACTAAAAAGTTTAAAGACTGTGCTATGAGTAAAAACGTGGACCAAAATTGGTCAAAATGAAAATCATTCTCCCAAGATGTTAGCGCTTTCTGTTAAACCACAGTTGCACGTGCGGATCGTTTCAAAAATGGTGTAACCCTCATGAAATCAGGGCTACTAAATACAAATTTTATCATATGAAAAAAAAAGTTGCAGTACCTTGATAGGCTTTCCTTGGAAGGTCTTCACCTCCTCGCGGAGATACTGATATGCCTATGTCGTGAGAACGGGAACAGAAATGAGTCGATCAGTTCTGAGGAACAGGAATGCTAGGACCAAACAACATCTTAACAAAAAGCTACCTGCTGCGCATCCGCTTCTGATTCAAAAGTGATGAACCAGTTGTCGTTGTAGGCAAATTCACAGTTGATGAACTTGGGAAGGTTGTCTCCCTTGAAAAGAGCCTCCACCTCCTGTGGAAAACATCAGGGTGCCAGGTTACAAAGGGCCATTCCAGAGAACATTAAGATATCCAGTATCCATCAGATAGGTACAGAGGGACCAAACTGCGGACGCATTCACAGGTGAAGAACAATTATTTCAAAGTTCATGTTACATTTTGCAAGCTATGCAAGTTATGATCCTAGCTGCAGAATCCTGCACGAGCTGGAGTTGGTGAAGGGATTGCAGAGTGATGATGCCCGTGAAGCAAAAAAGGGGCGGAGTCTATTGATAAAAGAGGCGGACAGAGTCATCCTGTCCATTTCAACGACAGCACACATCAAATCAGTTTTGTGCAATAGCATAAAAAAGGTCTTCTTAACGCAGTAATGGCTAATTTTAGACTTCAGCCAGCTCAGATTGTGCACAAGTTAGGGCTTAAAGGCCACAACTGGGAACTCTTTGTAGTTTGAATCTTGAAACGCCTCGCCTGCAGCGGCTAACAAAGCAACACGGATGGCCAGAGTTTCACAACGGGGCGCTAATGCTAAAAAGGAAAAGAAGTTTGTGGTAAAACTGAGATATATTTACTCAGGGAGACAGCTCAGAAAAACAACTAGGGGTGGAAAACTCTACTCTTTGTTTAAAACAGCACCAAAGGTCGCATATCATATCTCGAGCCCTTCTGTAAATAATTCAGTAAATTGCTCGGCGCGGTGGGTAAATTAAAATGCTGCGCTCGCGGAAACAATGGCTTCCCTTCGGTTGAGAAGATGACCCTTTTTCGCGGTGGGGCGCCGCGTCTCCAGCTTTCCCTGTTGGTGTAAAAGCTCGGGAGGGAAGGCAGCGGGACACGCGCGAGACGGCCAGACCTTATGGCACACAATTTCCCGGAAGCCAACGCATTCCTCTGCAGAGCCGAGGCAAGACGAGAGCCAAAATTGCTCCTGAACATGTAGAAGGATTGGACCGAACCAAGACAACAATTTACAGAAGGATTTAGAGGTTTAACATCTCAAAGTATTCGACTCACGCTCCAATCTGGGTTAAAATGTGTTTTTCTTTCTCGAGAACGAGGCTTGGAGTCAACGCCGAGCGAGTGTCGTGTACCCACCTCCACGGGTGTGCTCTCCGGGACTTCCCTGAGGATCACGATGCAGCGGTTCTGATTCGGCCGGACCTTCTCACCTTTCTCATCCACCTGGACCAGCGGCAGGGCTGGGGACGCGGCGGGAGAGAGGCACGGTATCGTGAAACATTCGTGTTGCATTCAAATCGCTGGATTCTTACCTTGTAACTCATTTTAATTAAACCAACAGTGGAATCCCCTGCAGGTAACGGTGGCAAAGACAATGCGTTGCAGTATGTATAAACTGCGTCCTTTATCCGTCTTTTTCAGTGATTTCTAATCCCCAACTTTTTGCTCTCACTTGGCAGCTGTTAATGGTTATTAATCCAGAGAGAGATTACCGTAATACACGATGCGAGTGGGTTCGCGAGTGCAAGATTCCTGCTCGGTCAAATGAAATCCTGCCCAGTGCAGCTTCGAGGCAAGCGGCATTTTTTTTTTTTTTTTAAAGTAGTAAATTAAGAGCGTGCACAAATGGAACAAGCAGGTGAGACCCCCGTGGATGCACTTAACAAGTTCTCAGGGGAAATCAACACAAACCACACAGTGGGGGGAAAAAAAGGCCCATCTTACCGTCTCTTCTGCTGCTTAGCAACCGCTGTGGCTCCCCGCCCTGCTGTTCGGTTAAAAATCAGGAACCCACCCAAGCAGAGAAGAGGGCACTCACAACGAAGGATGTCCACGATCAGCTCCATGTCAGTGCTGAGCTTCTTGACATGATCCAGGTTGGCCACCGTCACGATTGGCACATATTGGTCGCTGTCCATCTGGGAGATGAGATACATGTCGCTGGCCAGGTTCTCCCTGGGGGACGGAGAGCAGGCATGTCAGGCACCCGTGGGAGAATCTGTTTTCCTTCTTTTTTGGGACAGTTGCTTACACACCTAGCTGCTTTACTGAAGCCACTGTTTGCTTCTCCGAACTCCACCGTTATGAAATACAGTTAATCTGACGGCGCAGAGACGCTGCTCATATGCTCCGCAGCCCTACAGCTAGCTGTGAACACCAGAGGATGATTACGGGGGCGGCCAGCTGTGTTTCATTTTTCAATAAACGCCAGCAACGTGGGGGCTTAAGAGGCCTCGGCTGAGGCCGTCGGAGTGACGCGCCGAGGTCTCGGGACGGCATTTTAACCGTCTGTTCATGTTTGGACAGCAAACAGAACAACCTCGGGGATGGCGGGGGATTTGGTGGCGGGTTATTAGACCGAAATGTTCATGTAAATTTAGAGGCTATGAAAACATGCCGGCTGTGAGCCAAGGTTTTTCCTAATCTTCTTTAAATTACCTTATTAAATGACGCCCGCTGAAAACAGACCCGTGGAAATCTTGTCTGCCTGACCTGCAGATCAGGTGCAAAAGAAAAAGAAGAAAAAAAAAAATCCTTGGTGTGAACTCACCGGGAAAGACAGAATTCCAGAGTCTTCTTCAGGTGTTCCCTCAAGCTCTCCTGGGAAGTCTCCAGCTGAGCTTCACTAACTGTTTGCACAAAGGGAACATGTTTTTAGGTCAAGAGGTCATATGAGAGGAAAACTCCATCATCATTCAGACCCATTAATTATAAACTGCAGTGCAATGGAGGACCGTTGCCCGGGAAACAGAGGGAGTGTCCGATCCGGTCGTGTTTTGTGGGGCACCTTTACCTAGTCGACGGTATTCCCACAGCTTTTCCTTTCAAAAGAACTGAATGTAGAAAATGAAGAACCTGACCACAATTATACCAGTGACTAAAAGCATTTTAACATCACACCGGCTGATCGTTTATGTAGAACAGTTCAGATGCCTGCATGAAATGGCGTTTTAAAGACAAAGACAGATAAACAGCTGGGTTTGAACATGCTTTCGCTGTGAATATTCCGTGTTGTGGATGGACATTGATGTCTGGGCGGCTGCGCTCGGGTGACATGGCTGTGATTCAGACATTAAGACTTTTGGTTTATCCTGCTACAACAAACAGGGAAAGTATCTCCCCATGGGGGCCGTGGGTTGTTTTGAGCTTGGTGCTCAGAGGGCAGATTAGCTGGATTCCTGCGACATTGGCAATAGGGGCGACAGACGAGTTGACCCCAGTTCCTCGACTGACGGCTTCCCGACGGTATCAATGACAGGGATCCTGGTATTCCTGGGTTCCGAGACATTCGTTTTCTAAAATTCAGAAAATTTGACAGATGGGAGTTTTCACACGTTTACACATATGTATGCTAACGCCAGTGTAAAACTTGCCTTGATACTCGACTCTTGAATGGGGTTGTGTTGGGGACATTTTTTTTGCTGAGTCAGTAAATTAGCCGTTAACCCGAGTCATGGCCGACCCGTTCAAGCGTTAACTGCTCACTAGCATAGTTAGCATGTTTCATGGCAATGTGACAGCTGATATTGTATTATTGGAAAACCGTAACAGTTTCTTGGTATATGAGGCATGCAGCCGTTGATCGGACTTCAGAGAAAAAAATTTTTGCTGTCCACCATTAAACGCTTTGCACTCACTGTCCACTGAGGGCAAAGCGAAAAAGTGACTCCTACAGACGTTAATGAGAAGTGCGTCATCTGTTGGGGGAACCCGTGCATTTCATGAAAAAACGTCAAATAAATTAGGTTTAATTTTGATAAAAGTTCTGCGAGCCAGATTAAAAAGCCCAATAAGGCCATAGTTTGCCCATGCCTCACTCAGTTTCAACTTCGCTCCTCGACACAGTAGCCCCCAACCCTTTTTTGTGCCACGAACCATCTGGAGGGGTGACTCACCTGTTGCGATGAACTAGTTTAAGTAGGATTCTTGTATATTCTATTAATCTTAGTGAGTGTTAGCCTTTCTAGCTGAAAAACCATACAACTGAGTCATATGCAGGAGTGAGGCCTAGGAAGAAGTGGTGATTTTTTCTAAATAAAATGCCTAGAATACTAATGACAATAAAATCAATTTAATTATAAATGACTCTTTCTTTTTGAGGCGTGGCAATCGGGGCCTCTGCTCCAAGTCCAAAGTCCTTATGTTTGTTTTTAAGGAATTGCTGAATAAACACATCATTGTTTGACTGGTTGCAAGATTATCTTTGGGAAAGTAAATGCAATGCTCTGTAAATACTTGGTAAAAACAACCATTACTGCGGGAAAGCTCAGGAAAATAGTACCTTGTCAGAAAAACCATTACATCTTCCAGACTTGTTTTGTAGAAAATATGAATAACCCTAACATTACTTTTTTTTTTTTTTAATTTTTGATGGCTCTTTTCGGGTAAAGGGCATCTGGATATAAATTTCATGTCACTGATAGCGTCTGGCGCCACTCGATGAAACTTTACTGCCATGGTAAAAAGATAAAACAACAAATTGCTCCGAACGTGGTAGCGGCAGCGGTGGCGCCCCCCAACCGCCAGCCTGGAAGACGAATTCTGCCACCTCAGGCTGAGCACAGCTCTTAAAAAAAAAACAAAAAACAACAACAAAAAACCATAATGCAATTTGATTCCAAACGCAGCAACCAGGATCAGTCAAACAGACGATATTGTTGGCATCAGTCAACAACGGTTTTCACAGCAGAGAACATTTGCTCAACCTGCCAACCAGAGCAGCAAAAAAAAAAAACAAACAAAAAAATGCTTCCGTGGGATGCACTCAGCAGAGCGGGTCAGATCTGCTCGTTGGCTTTTTAGTGTGATGTCAGAATAAATGGTGACGATCCCTGGCATTCTGGGATTCAGCAATGTACTACTGTGCACAACGGCCTTCAAGTGGATGCACTGCACATTTTCTAAGTCAATACTTATCATTGGATTTCCTTCAGTTAACTAGTTTTAACCACGACGACTCATATTCTCTCTAAAAAAAAAAGCTAAAAAGTTTTTAAAATACTAATGAGGAACTGCTGGGTCTGACAGGCTGATCTCTCCCTGGAAACAAACTGATTCGTCGTGACGCAGATTGAATACAAGATTTCCTTTGGATCCTTAAAAAAAAAAAAAGTAAGAGTTCTGCATCTTCCCGCTGCTATCACCCTAAATCTTGAAAAGAATTGCAGGCTCGTCACGGCTTTCAGTGAAAATCTTAGTCAACAACTTCAGCTTTCAGCTGGCCTCAAGCTGAGGGGCTCGCTCACACATCAGAAGCATCCCGTGTGTGTGTGTGTGTGTGTGTGTGTGTGTGTGTGTGTGTGTGTGTGTGTGCTCCGCTGCTCCTTTTGTTTATGATTTGGGTAAAAATCCTCTCAGTAACCGGCTTTTGTCTGCACACATCTTGAACTTCGTAGCGTTTCAATTAATTTAATATGTGAGCAAACTGAGTAACAAGCTCGGTCACAGAACAAATTAAACTCGTAAGCAAACGTTTAACTATACATTTTAAATAAATGCAATATCAAACTCAAATCCTCCCACCCAGGCCTTTATTGCAAAATGTTTGGTGTAAAATTAACAGATTTGACAACGTGATGCATGCAGATAAATCTGTGCGGAGGGTGCCAAATATTTGCCTCATTGTCTACTAGAACAGCATGCATATTTTCCCCCTGAGGGGGATTTTTAAAGCCAGCAGATTTCTCCTGCTGATCAGTAGCATGATGAAAACAAAACAAAAAAAAAAAACATAACTAATCACTACCTGGCCCACCTGTTTGCCCAGACTGCCCAGACTCTGGGAATTCGGGGTAGGCTGGCTCGGAGCACTCCAGGGTGACGGAGGCCAAGGGAGCCGGTTCGGCCAGCATCACTGGTACCGGTGGAGGCTCATCTGGGTCGGTTAGTAGGGGCTCCTTGTAAGCCTTGTCCTCGTTGGCTTCATAGCCTGCGACAGCAAAGACGGGTGGGGGAGGGACGCCGTTTCAAAATTGAGTTTTCATTGTTTCGTCTTTCAAGCGGACTTCGCAAGTAACAATGAACCACGACTTCACAAAAAGGCACAAGAGTTTGTGGCATTGTTTAGGTTAAAAAAAATACAAAACTGCTTTGCACCTCTGTGGATCAAGAAAAGCAAAATACAAAATATACAACAGGGTGCCAAGAGAGGAACTATTGTACAGTATGAGGAAGTCTGGAGGGGCAGAAGTATGTTAGACTGGTGCAGGACATGTATGCGAGCTGTGAGACAGTGGCGAGGTGTGCTGAATGTGTGACAGAGAAGTTCGAAGTGGAGGTTGGACTACATCGGGGATCAACTCTGAGCCCCTTCTTGTTTGCAGTGGTGATTGGCAAGCTGACAGATGAGCTTAGACAGGAATCTCCATGGACCATGATCTTTTCAGGTGACATTGTGATCTGTAATGAGAGCAGGGAGCAGCTAGAGGTATGTTCTGGAGAGGAATGAAAGTTAGCCGCAACAAGACAGATTATATGTGTGTGAATGAGAGGGACCCAAGGGAAACGATGAAGTGATAGGAAGTGGAAATCAAGAAGGTGGAGGAATTTAAGTACTAAGGGGCAAATGTCCACAACAATGAAGAGTGTGGAGAAGGGGGGAAGACACAGGTGAAGAAAAGTGTCAGGGAAAACCATGGGATAAAAGAATATCAGCCAGATTTAAAAGAAAGGTTTACAAGACAGTGATGAGAACAGCGATGACGTATGCTTTGGCGACAGCAGTATTGAAGGGAAGATGGGGAGCAGAGCTAAACTTAGCACAGATGAAAATGTTGAGGTTCCTCTTTGGGAGTAACATGGATGGATAGAGGGACAGCATATGTTAGATGTTTAGGAGATAAGGTCAGAAAAAGCAGACTGAGATGGTTTGGTCATGGACACAGGTGGGATAGTGAATACATTAGCAGGAGGATGCTGGGATTGGAGCTGCCAGGCAGGAGGTCTAGAAGAAGACCAAAGAGAAGATTTATGGATGGAGTGAAAGAGGACATGACGTTAGTTGATGTGACAGAAGAGGATACAGAGAATAGGGTTGGATGGAAAGGTTGATTCGCCGCAAAGGAAAGAAGAAGATATAAAGCCGGGCGCTAAAACAAATCTCCGACAAGCGGCTACAACTTGTGTTCCAGTAAATAGAATACACAAAATACATGGAGGACTGGCCAAAGGCTGTCTTTCTTTATTGTGCAAATATTTTTTGTGTTAGACTGATGTACAATTGTTGTCCTGTCTGTTTACCCCCAAACTG
The DNA here is from genome assembly GCF_037954325.1 of Fistularia commersonii. Lineage (NCBI taxonomy): Eukaryota > Metazoa > Chordata > Actinopteri > Syngnathiformes > Fistulariidae > Fistularia > Fistularia commersonii. Next base: position 7,471,939 of record NC_141293.1, read on the forward strand.
TATTCCGCAGCAATAAAAGAGACAGATTGTGAAATCCAGAAAAAAATAAATCTTTATCTCATCAGATAAACAGATGTTGACAAGAGTATTCCTTTAGAGTTAAAACCTGCAGCTGAAAAAGGAAACCTTGAGCCAAAATAACCCCAGCGGAGCTACTCAGGAGCCACTAGATGATTCAGCTGTCATTGCCCCGCCGTTGTCGGCTTTCAAGCAACCCCTAAGACAAAATGTTTTTGATGGGAAGACTGATACAGAGGACCACGGTGAGCAGAGCTGTAGGAAAAGTCGGGGGCGGGAAATGCATATTGCAAAGGTGTCTGCTCTAATATCTAGTCAGAAACACGACAAACGTTTGGGCCCTTCCCAAGAAGTTACGGTCGCGGAGTTTTATTCAATTACGTCATGACATCTGAATGTTCTAAGTCACAAAAGGCCACAACATCAATTTTCAAGGTGAAACTGGATTTATATTTGGGGAATGAATCTCAAGATTCAAAAATGGTTTTCAGAACCCAAAGCTGGAAAGGAAAAGGATGGTTAGTGATTCTGTGGACCACAAGATGGTCAGATTTGAACCAAAGTTGTATGCTTATTTTGCTAATTAATGGTGTGCAAGCTCAACAGGCATGTGTACTGATGCAGTCTGGTTCAATTGGCTGTCTTTAAGCATAAAAAATCAACAGCAACTTAACTGGTAGATGCTCAGCAACAAATCACTCGTCTTTGCATTGGACTTTTTTTGGAAAAATAAAAAAAAGTCTGGACTTTTCGCACAATTCAATTCCTAATAGTTGATTAACAAGCTTATTTCAAAGCGGCGCCCCATGGAGAAAGCAGACGATTCTAAATGACTCACTTAACATTCATAATTTGATTTATTTGTCATTGTGAAAGCCAAAATGAGCTGATTATCTTTCTCCCCCTCACCCTAAATTTAACAAAGCGGTTAGCTTTACCAGAGGTGAGCAACATGGGCTCACAGAAAACTCTCTAGTGCTTCTCTGTAGCACCACAATGCTAACCCTGATGAAAAGTCAACGTTTTTAGGTTTGCTTTATTTCCAAACACGGACTCCTTATTTTATGGTACATCCGCGGTGAACACGAATAAAACCACTTTCAACCTGCAGCTCCATTTCACTTGGTGTCAGCATGTCCTGCACACAGGCCCTTTTTGAATTACAGTTAAATACATCCTCCAGTCAAACAGCGACAGTGGGTGGTAGGGGTGAGGAGCCGGTCACAGAGCGCCGTGGAAAGAATTCCCTGCCCTGAAGTCAAAATTCAAAAGGAGTCCACCGTGAGGCTGGGCGGACTTTACCGAGTCGCTAGTCGCCTTCAGCATTAAGACCCTCACAATCGCGGGAGATGAAGTGGCCTTGGCTGTCAATCAAGAACCAAAACGCAGACTTATCAGTGAATTTCCTTTTGCCGCCGTGTCGGCACTGGCAATCAGCCAAGCCCATTACAGTGAAATATTACAATCATATGTGAGGCGAGAACGACGACGGCAATATTCATAGCTCACGCTAAATTGAATATGAATGATTAAAGAGGTGTCCCCAGAAAACGGTGCAGAAAGCAGCGTGAAGGGAGGCTACCAAGTCTTCGGAGTCTCGGCTGTGATTACAGGTTATTACTGTGTTATTGTCACAAGCGTATTCTACTGGAAGACAGGAAGTAAATTGGCTTTTCCCCCCAAATAATCTCCTCTACTTTCCACAAAACATTTCTGTCTTCTGAGGAGGTTTTCAGAAGCAAGGCTGAAAGTATGACATTTGATTGCCTGTGAGGTACTGAAGACCAACAGGTACAACTACTACTGCTAAATGTTAATGTTCCTCAGTGAGCAGTCCAGAAGAGCTTGGACTTCTTTATCACTCCATTTTCCTACAGTATTGTTTAATTTTGTTACAAGAAAATACCTGACCAGTGTGCGCCCGCAGTCTATAGAAGGATAAGGATCCTGCCTTGGAGTAGCAGTTAAGGTTCCTCTGCTGTCCCAGTGCACCAAGAAACGGCGCTGATTCTAAAAAAGTTCTAGGAACAGTTCCCGGAGTATGGGAGGGGCTCCCGTGTCCTACTTTTGTTATTTTCTGATTTGTGCAATTATTATTATTATTATTATTATTTCAACTATTATTATTGGAACAAGGCTGGAACTTTATGTTGCAAAACAAGTCATATTAAATGGTTGCAAGACAAATCTTTTTCATCAACTGCACCTCCGATGTTTTGTTTACAACCAGATAAGACTGCATTGACACAAAGATGTGTTGGCGTGTACAATAGTCGGTAAGATTGAAACCGAGGAGAAGTGGAAGTCAGACGTGCCCGTTGTCTCTGCAGGCTTTGATGCAGGGAATATTTTATCTATCCCTGGTCAAGCTTAATAACAAAGCTCATAAATAACTGGTAGTAAAACGTTATCTCTCCAAAGCATCGACCAATCATTGTTGACCAACTGGGCCGTTCCACTTGCATCTTTTTGAATTTGCACGTTCTTCCTCTTTCTCTGTAACACAATTGTTTTATTTTTATTTTTTGTCGTCTCCATTTTGTAGAGACTCGTGGCGGTTCGCAGCAGACTGACCTTCTGGGCCTGGGTCGGTTGAGCTATCGCAGCCCTCCTTCCATGGCTGCAGGGCAGCAGTTGTGGTGTCGGTGCTCCCACTGGGGTCCAGGCTAAACATGTGGTTGGCCCATGCTTTCGCATTGGGGTTGAGGTCTGAAACCTTGGCGGATTCCTGTAGGAGACACAGCGAGAGCAAAGCTGTTACCCTGTGAAAAACGTGACCTTCTGTCCACATGGGGGCGACTGGATAGGGATTTTAAGGAATCCTTTCTGGTTGTGCTGCTCCCTTGTAATTAATATGCAAATTGAGAGGGATTAGTGATTTTTTTTTTTTTTATTTAATAATTATCTCATCTGATTTCTGCAACTGTTTGTTTGGTTTTTCATTTCGCAATCAACACCTATTCGGCCATGAAAGATTAACTGCGCCGGCATAAAAGGTCGAGACATCTTGGCTTGTCAGCTGAAAATAAATAAAGCTCGGAAGGGATTCTGCGCATTCCTTGTACGGGCAGCCGTGACGTAACTCCACCGCAGCAGACGTTCAGGCGTGTCAGCTGATGCGAACGTGAACTGCAAATGACATCAACACAAGAATTTCATAAAAATGCTTGAGCCAACTAATGAGCGTGAAACAACAAAAGGTGCAAAGACCAGCAAACTCCTCAGTCTCCGGAAACCATCACAGAAACTGATTCAGTTCTGTTTTCCTTAAAACTGCCCTTCGTTACAAATGGATTTGTTGTCCAAATGACAGTAGAGGATTAGAAATTTGCAATTAGCCGGCTGAATAAATATTTCAGCTAGAAGACGGTGGTAAGCAGAAGCCTCCCGAAACTTCCATTTTCGATTTGCTGACTTACACAACAGGTTTAAGTTATCAGGCGTTTCATCATTTTGTGCGACAACCTCGTCTGCGGGCAGCATTACTCAGGCCGATAACATTTGACAGGAGCTGCTTCCCATGGCGGGGGCGGCGTGAGCCGACGGGGTCCGTAAAGCCTGTAAAGCTCCCTGCGGTTTGCCGGACATAACCACAGGATCAAAGCGACGGTCCGGCACGCCGGTTTCACGAGCTAACGGGCTGTCAGCGAGCGCCGTGGTCAGAGCCAGAATCGTGTTCGGTTGGCGAGGTGCAGCCAATCCATGATTAACACATAAACCCGGTCTGCACCCCGCCACTGCCGGGGATGCTCATGAGCATCGCTCCTCCGTTTGAAGTCGCCACCTCCACATCTCACAAAGTCGCAGCAGCTCTCGTCAGATCTCGGCCGCCGACAGCCTCCCCTGCCCCCTGTGGGCTTGGGCTGACGTCGTGAAAGCTGACTGGCCGTCTGGCGCCTGCTTCGCAGCAGCCTCCGCTCTGCCTTCGTTACTGCCTTTCGCTCCAGGACACCGCCGCCGCCGCCTTGGACGGGCGCGCCAAACCGCGTACCTGAGCTCAAACGGGTAGCCTCCTGCTCTTTGCTGACGCAATGCTCTCCTTGTGACGGCCTCGAGTGATTGGTGAAATGTTTGTGTCTCTATACGATGTGGGAATGAGAGTGAATGGTGACATATGATGATCTGTATGACGTGTCAATGACAGAGTGAATGGTTGTTGTATATCTATATGACATGTGAATGTCATATAGATGAATACTTGTGTCTATACGATATGTGAATGACAAGAGTGGATGTCTTCTTATATCTATATGGTGTGCGAATGAGAGGATGAATGGTTATATATATCTATATGGTGTGTCAATGAGGGTGAATGGTTGTTAAACATCTATATGATGTATGGATGAAAGGGTGAATACATGTGTCTCTATATGACATGTGAATGAGAGTGAATGTTATGTCCATACGATGTGTGAATGGTGCTTTGTCTCTATATGATGTGTGAATGACAGAGTGAAAGGTTTCTATATATCTATATGATGTATGAATGAGAAGATGTATGGTTATATATATCTATATCAGGGGCGCCCAACACGTCAATCTGGATCTACTGGTCGATCGCAGAGGCAACACGGGTCGATCGCGGAGCCCTGCCTTTCAAAATAAACACTACCGCACAACATAAAAAAATGACTCAACCGCGTATCATTGGCCACTGCGGCATTGACGCGCTTGATTGACATACAGTACAGCCAATCCGAGATCTCAATATGAATACCGTTCCACCAGAACTGATGGATTTGGAAGTGTGTTGGACTGGGCTACCTGTTAGTTGACTAAGTCCATTCAGTGCAAGACGTCATCAGAGTAAGGCCAAAAATTGAGGTAAGGTAAGGTAATGGCCTAAAATGCACACAATTATATTGTGCCATACATGTTCATACTGTTATGCAAGGGAAACAATACACACATGCATGCACGGGCACACACAGCTGGTAGATCATTCTGAATTGGTCATTTTAAGAGTAGATCACAAGCCAAAAAAGTATGGGCACCCATGAACTATATGATGTGTGAATAACAGAGTGAATGTTTGATAGCAATATGACATGAATGAAAGGGTGAACGGTTTCTATTCATCTATATCACGAGTGAATGGTTGTAATGTACCTGTGACATGTGAACGAAAGGGTGACTAGTTCTCTTTATATACGATGTGTGAATGAGAGAATGGTTTTTTATTTATGTATTTGTTGCCTAAATGTGAGGGTGAATAGTGTCTCTATATAACGTGTGAATGAGAGTGAATGGTTGTATGTCTACATGGATGAAAGAGTGAATGTTGTATGTCTCTATATGACATCTGAGTGAGAGGGTGAATGGTTGCATGCCTCTAAGTGGTTCTGTGATCAACCGGCGACCAATCCGGGGTGAATAATGAATGAATGAATCAGTGAAAGAAAACTAGAAGCGATTAACCAAACTTATGGCTTCTTCCAAAAAAAAGGAGTTAACCAGCAAAAAACAAGCAAAGAATCATCTAAAACCAACAACCAACCAAAATGACTGAATGTTCGGTATACAAAACACTGCCAACATTAAGTAACTTGAGGGCAAAAAAATTCAGATGAATTTACCTCGCAGTTAAAATTGCAAAGGAAAATTGTTTATTTAAAATAGGACCCATGAGTTTAATCAGCTTCCAGCAGGGACAGTGGCTACAAAAAAAAATATATAGCCTACGGCTCTTTTACGACAATTTTTTTGAGAGGCGGCGCTGCAGAAGTGTGATGCGGTGAGCAGCCATCCTGACCAGGTGCAACCAAAGGAGCAGGGGTTTGACAAACCCACTCAGAGGACATTTGGAGGAAAATGATCAAATCATGCCCACGTCCCGCTACCTCTGGTGGAAAACCGTCGGAAGTATGGCCGCGTTCCGAGCACAGCCTGACCTTTAAGCGTTTTGAAAAAAACAGGGGAAGGTTAGCTGCTACCCTTATTATGCGGGGTATTTTGGGAGAGCGGCGGATGTGATTTGTCATGAAAAAAAAAAAAAAAAAAAAGAGACAGGAGACGAGTTACGGCGGGTGTCAGGGCAGGGCGGCCGTTGCAGCCTGAGGTTTATTGCACCGCAGACACACTCGGCAGACGTGCCAGAGTCCTTTAGGGCAGGAAACAATAGCGGCTGTATTTAGAGCTTATCGGCCCCACTGCAGACCCGAGGCCCCTTTTTGCTCCCCGGCGGCTCCTGGCGGCCTGAGAAGATGGGCAGCCAAATGCAGGCACCACCACCTGATGCTCCAGCGTGTCTGGAGGCTGGAGTCCCGAGGCATTCAAACGTTATAGGTTTTGCAGTAAATACCTGTGTTAGTTCCTGATAGCCAGCTTCGGTAGAAGCAGGACGCTGCCGAACATTGATTTTAAACGACACCTGGCGTAAAAGACGGGTTTCATGAGGAAAACTTTTTTAAAGCTCTGGAAGTCTTCTCCTTGGGGCCGCTCCCTTCAGAGGTCATCACAGCCAATCATCTCCCTCCACCTCACACCAACTGTCTTCTTGACCTCCTTCCCTCACAGCAGAAAAGTCATCCAAAACCTCCTCCAACCTCAGAGTCCTTCTACCCAAACGTTCCTCTGTCCACCTCCAAATCAACTCAATCTGACATTATCTCCAGAACATCTAACATTTGCTGCTCCTCTCCATCCTGTTGCTCCCAAGGAGGACCACCACATCTCCATCTCTGCCTCCTGTCTTCTCAGCATTTCCAAACCAGACATGGCCACCCTGGCCTGCATCTTCTCCCTCTTTCCTTTCATACTCTTTCATCACCCTTGACCTTTCCCTCCAACCATTCCAACCTGCTTGCACATGTTCCTCCACCTTTTCTACACCCTCTCCATTGCTCTTGTAAGGTGACACTCCAAATTTATAATGGCCATACACGGCTTTATGTTACACTAGGAGACTATTTGTTCCTCATTTAACTGGTTTCAAAGCCAAAATAAGTTGTCATGATGCATTTCTCGGTCACCTTTGGAGGCAGAATGGCTGACACTCATTAAAGCTGTAACATATTTACCATCCAATCACATTAAAATGTAAACAAAAGATGGCCAGTTTGCCAAATGAGGTGCATATGAACCACGCCAGCGCATTCTGGAAATCGGCGAAGGAGGAAAGAGGCTTGGCCTGTTTGTTTCGTCACGAGGCCTGAAAAGTGATCTTTTAAGTTAGTGTTACATTGGTTGACATGTAACAATAAGGGCTTCGTGGTCTGAAAAGCTAAATCAAAGTGGTGTCTGGTGGGTATGGAACAGTTCAACCCTTATCAGGCCGTACGCCTGGATTAAGTCAAATCACAAAATGTGACAGAAAAAAAAAAGGAATCTCGATAACAACAGATTCCCAAGTGAAACTTATCTGTTGTTGCCATGGCGCCAAGCTGTCAGTCGACGGAGATGGTGACTGGACAAAGTGCAGCATGAGGAGCCAACTGAGATGTTTGTGTTTCTCCGGATGGCAGCTTTACAACTTGGGTGTCTATGACGACGATGGGGGGGTTCAGAGTCCGACGGGAAGGGCCGAACATTTCCTGAGAGCATCCAAAAAACTTCTTCACACGGGGACTAGAGTTTGAGTTTTATTTCAAAGCGGGAATTTCAGATTCTAACAACGATTCACGAACGTCAGGAATATGCAGAGCATGAAGTTGCAGGTTTGAGTTGTCTTATTATTCCCACAAATCACCTACAGATCCCTCTGTTGCCTTGACAAAAAAGCAAACTTGAGGGCAAAAACCATGACCTTAGAATCAGCGCAATTTGAGAAAACTGTGGCTTTCGTGAACGGTTCCAGCCAAAAAGATTCTTTGAACGGTTAACACGTATCTTAGATAACAACGGATCCAGACAGATGACAAAACACCCTTTCCGATTAAGGAAAATTATCTTTTTTTTTTAACTGCCAATCATCCAATCTTGAAAGCACAGAGATAAAAGCGGGTAGCGTTTACATTCCACCTGCTGGTGTCTGAGGCTTCTGGCGGCTTCAGACCATAACCGATTGAATTTAGCACCTTTGCACGATCTCCCTCTCCCCTTCAAACACACACACACACACACACACACACACACACACACACACACACACACACACACACACACACACACACACACACACACACACACACACACACACACACCTTTAAATAGGTCATGTTCAAGTTGGGTTTCTACACATATGTGCAGGGCATATGGCCTCTGTTTGTGTGTGCGTGTGTTCATGTGAATAAGGAATGAGGTGGAAAACACAAGGGCTCCGTGGCGTCACACGGCCTGTGTTGCTATGGCGCCGGTCAGGATTTGATGATAAGACGACATTTTAAATACATTTTGGATAGATTAAAATGGGAAGTAGATTAAAAAAAAAAAACATTACAAGTACAGATCACACTACTCGGTTTGATGTTGATCATCCGTTGGTAAAACTAACTGGGTACTTGTACAGCTGAACATACAAGTGTCTGGAGTCTTTTGTCTTGCTCTGTTTTGTATCGAAATCGGGCAAGCTAACGTCCCGAGGTGTGGATTTAATTCTGGAAGCGGCATTTCAGTTCTCTGACCGCTTTTCCCCGCCACTAATCCTGGCTGGTAATAAGACCTCCAGCCCGAGGCACTGGCCCACTAGACTCCATTAAGGGGAGTTTGCCCCATTCCTCTGCCAATCTTCTTTCCAATCTTGGTGGTGTGTAAACGACAGTGGAAAACTCTTTCCATTTCCTAAATTTGGAGCGCTCAGGAAAAATAACTTTTTCTGCGCCCGAAGGCCATCTGCTTGCTCCACGCCCGACTCCTTAGTGCCACATTCTTTTCCATTTGAAGAGATTGATTGAAGCCCATCGGGGGCGAGCGTGAAGACGCAGCCCCCTTCAGCATGTTTCGTAACAACCACGGATTTCGGCTCTGAGTTCAATTTCCTGCACTTCCGAAGTATCTGAGCCGCCAACCACGTTTTGCAACCTTGTGGAACTACGTCTGAGGGAGCTCGAAGAACAAGCTTGTCTTCTGAGTCTTATTGAGGCTGTGCTGGTGTTCCTCTGCTAATAGCAGGGGTACAATAGACAACATTGGAGGACAGTTACGCCTTAGCATTTCCAGTCCTTTGCGGGTTTTTACCAATTTAAATGAAAAATGTACAAGTTGGCTTTGGCCAGCATAGAGAAGCGGTATCTTTCTGTGCTGGATTAAAGAGAAATGTAAAAGACAAGAAGGCTTGGCGATCGCAGCTCTACATCCACCAAAGCTGCTCTCTCACTGGAGGAACCCTTTGCGTTTCCTAGAAGCTTTTCAGGAATAATCAAGTTTTTTTGGTAAATTCGGACAGCAGAGGAACCAACTAACCATGGGTCTCACTTCCGAGAACCATTTTAGCTCCCACGAAGGGTCTTTTTATGGTTCCATAGGAACTCGTGTGACATATGTGCTTAGTGGAACTCATAAGCCACGCTTATTACCGGTACTTCTCGAGGACCGTGAAGCATCATTTTTAAAACCTATCCTGGTCACTAATCAGAAGTTTTCTTGCAACAAAATGGACAGAAGCAGCAAGACATGGAATGACAAAGAGGTCCATCAACATCAACATTTTGGCAAAAATAAGCCCCGCCGGCAAAGCAGTGCAGGGAGAAGATAAAAACACCTCAACGCATCTGATAGTCAGTGGTGATTATTCCATAAACGCTATGGCAGCTTCCACCTCCAAGTTGTCCGTGTCTTCTTCAGTGGTTTGTTGTTGAGTGTGGTTCTAAGGGTCCACGTGGCTGACATTTGCGTCACACTGGTCCTTACAGTAGTTACTTACTGACTGTGGGAATGCAAAACTAAACAGTTCCCACAGCAGACGCTAGTTCCTGGACTCAAATTCAAGCTGGTTAGTTCTTACAACAGTAAGCTAATATTTCTCCGTAAGCGTTAAGTGCGTCACATAAACAGCAAATTTAATAAGTCTGGTGTAACGGTAGCAACTGCGACCACTGTGACCACTTTTTTTGATTTTCAGTTTCATTAAAAGTTATTTAACAAGCACAAAAAAAAAGCATGTCTGTGGTGTGTTTACCGAATTCATCTGGACTAATTGAGCCCATCAGGTAGAGTGAAGCCAAAAAAACAACAAGACCTCCTTTTTAATTATCTAAGAGCCAATATGCACAGAACCTTTTTCTTAAATTTTTGGAAGTTAAAATTCTAGGTGGACAGCAAAAAGGGGTTCCAAAACACAGACACACAAACACTGCGTTTCACCACCAAGGGAACAAACAAACTCGTGTCTCAATCGCGTTGTTTTGCTCATCAAGGATCTAGACGCGTGATTGTCGGTTGCTCAAGCTGCTGGGAACAAGTTCACACAGCACATCCAGGATTTAGCGCTATTCAAGCGGCGGTAATATATCACCCGGGGTGACTGCACGTAACTCAGCCCGTCCCAGTCAAGGCCTCTCACGTGCTGCCGCCAATCAAAGCGGCGGCGTGGCGCAATCATTAGCCATAAAGAGTCTGCGAATTAATTAAGGTGGGGACGGTGTGCACAGCCGGCCACAGAGGGAGGATTGTCGAGGAGCACAAAGGGGAATTAATCCCTCGGCGTGAACACAAGCGCCACAATGGCCAGCGTATAAGCCTGACATACCGCATTGTATTTCTCATTTAACTTTAACTCTGCATCGAAGGGTGGGGAATCTGGAACTTGCCGTCACGAGTTAAAAATTGCAAGAGCACCACAACGCCATGGAAAAGGCGGTGCCTGGCTGAGAAGCATGGGTTCATGGGGATCAATAGGCTCGCCGTTTCACGCAGTACATGCACGCCTCAAGTTAGGTATATGCCCTGGATTCAGATTTCATGTTTCTATGAAACTGACCTACACAGCTCTTTATCTATGAGAAAACTGTTTTTTTAACCATTGTATCGCTTGGAAAGCTTGGACACACCTCGCAGGGTAAACTGAACCCCAAGTCGACCCCCTCCTTTAAAACGCAAAAATCAGATAATATATATTAAACCCTCTGAAACTAACTTCACACAATAGGTGAGCAGTCTCTTGTGAAAGTAATTACAGCTAATATAATTTCAACAAAGACGTCTCTAACATTTCCCTTTAGACACGTCCAACATAACAGTGTCTCTTTAAGCTACACATTAAATACAGTCACAGATAAATTTACAGGATTAGAAACAAGATTGTGGCACACCAATCATTCATTTGCCATCATCTTTTTTCCTTTTGATTCAAAATGTAAGCATTACGAGGCTGAATCTGAGTTACAAGGAACTTGGATCAGAGCAGCGAGCGAGAGATCAAGATTCCCTTCAGACATGCTAACACGTCAGGGAAAAAGCAGAGCAGAAGTGTGATGACCCCACAGACAATGGTGGTTGATCACGTGACCCTGCTGCCTGGAGACAGTTGATGTTACCCATCAATAGTAACCTGCCGCTAATGCTGTTGTTGATGGGTAGCCAAACGTGGGACAAGGTGCATATCGGAGTCTTTAATCCGGTGCCTGTGCCAAGCCCATCCAAACACACACACTGTGCACGTGCGGGAAAACCTGAAGGCTAATGCACCGTTAAAATGGTGTCGGCCAATCACTGCCTCGGCTCTCTGTTAATCCCTTTACCAGAGTTTTTGTGGGGTTTTTTTGGGGACGGCTGTTTTTGGTTTTGGTGACGGTCTCATCATTGTTTCGCAGTTGCGCGGTCCCGCATGAAAGCCAGGACAACATGAGGAAGGGGCGGAAAGCTAATAAGCAAACACGAAGAGACAACACAAGAGCTAATTATGAATTAGCATGGGGGGGGTTGATTAAAGCAACAGAAATGTCGAATTTGTCAACAACAAGCTTGACTGGCTGTAAAAACTAGGTGTTGGTTTGTTTGCCCAGCGCCACACACAAGATGCACAGGTGTTTAGTTTTTTTTTTCTCCCAGCTCAGGCCTTCATGCTTCAACAGACAACAAAATGTCATGGCCGCAATCAGCAGAGACAAATTAAAACAGGTTGTTTGGTTACAGGCGTTCTCGCGCTCTGATATGCCGCTTGCAGCTGACGAAGCGGTTGAGCATCAGCCACGCAGAAAATACTACTTCAAGAACAGTCATTCATTCAGTAGTTATGCCGCTTATCTTGCACTCTGGTTTTGCTGGAGCCTATCTCAGCTGTGATTGGACAAGAGGCGGGGCTCCCCCAGATTCATCACAGGGCCAAATACAGAGACGTACAACTATTCACACGTTGGAGCAATGTAGGGTCACTAATAAAGGCTCCACCATGTTTCTGGACTGTATTAGGAACCCCACGCAGGCATATGAAGAACATGGGGACTCCAGACAGAAAGCACCAGGGACCTTGGAGCTGTGAGGAGGCGGTGCTAACCACTGCGCCACCCACTTATAGAACATTTAGAAAATCAACACATGACTTGGTGACAAATTAGCAAACAAAGACTTAAAAGTGCAGACATCTGGTGTGGATGACCGCTCACTGTTAACTTTACAGATGTTTACTTTTCCAGGGAATAGGAAGTGTAATGTCATTGTACCATTTAATCCTTTATTATGACAATAAAACAGAACCGCCCACAGCAAACAAGCCACCGCGAAGAAATGTCTGTTTCACATTCATTACACACAAAGAAGTACATCTACCAGGTAATTTATTCAGCATTCTTTTTCTAGAATTAAAGCACAGGACGTTCGTACCGGGCCGCATCCAAGGTGCTGGTCAGCGATTTAACTTGTCAAGAGGGTTGATTTGCCGGGAACATCAAAATCTCTGTTTATGGCTGCGCTTCCCCATCAGTGAACATGTGAAACGCCACTCTAAGTGAACACGCGGTCACATGCAAAGCCTTCCCACATCAAACCATTTCCATCACATTTAAACCTATTACATGAATCATAATTGATAGAAATTGTCATCACTCAAGCAACATTGGCAGTTAACCTAGCTGGTCCCTGAGCTGGAGAGAAAATTGAGAAGTTTTAGGCGTCTGCATTGTCACAACAACCTCATTAGACTTAAGCTCCACAGGAAGCAGTAGAACATCTGGGTAGTCATGGACAACTGGAAAAAGGCTATTAAAATACAGCCAGCTCCAAAAATATAAGTGATAAATGCGCGCGTGTGTGTGTGTGTGTAGATGTAAAACCTACCAACTGAGAACTCTCTTTTGCCTCTTGTACTTGCTGCACCTGTGGTTCAGCTACAACTTTCGTGTCCTGGTCAGAAGTCATGAGCCGTCTGCTTCTTGGCTCCTCAGGGAGAAGACGCTGTGTCACCAAGTCAAGCTGCAGTGGAGGAAGAGGGGGGGACAAACACATCAGATATGAGCGGCGGATGTTTGTCCCGCGACACGTGTGAGACGAAAGGCCGGGGAGCAGTGTCCGACAGTAACTCCGTCCAGGACTGATGAACTTAGCAGCATAGCATGTCGCATTTGAATTTTCATCAAAATGAACACAAAAGTGTGCAAGATTGCAGTGGATGACAATATAACAGCATATATTCTGTAATATAACTGCTGTTCAGAATGGGGGAAAAAAAAGCCTCTTTGGTTTATTACTCTTTGATCCATGTATTTCAAGTCTTATTCTACCAAGTCGCATTCAATGGCTCTCGCACTCTATTAACCAGAGGCAGCAGATGGTTTGTTCCGCAGAACCATCTGGGGGGAGAAGCTGTAAAATCTGTTTAACTGTCAAAAAAAAAGAAAAAAAAATTGTCAGGTCACCGGATGAGCCTTCTGTCTTTCACAGCCGAAGCCAGGAATTGAAAACGTCTAGTCCGTGGAGGAGCACCTCAAGTCGCTGATATTTACTCCGATTGGGCATGGGCGCTACGGTAGCATCCATGCTAACAACTTTAGCATCTAAACAACACATAATTTCCTGCTAAAATATCAACCGTCAAGCCACTTTCAGGGACATCACACCCAAGAATCAGGTTTCCTATGGTTGAAACACACTTGGCAGGCAGGACGGGTAGCCCAACAGCAGCAACCTGTCACACAAATTCACCTGCTGCTGAGAGATTTCATTATTTTCTTGCACGGCTTCAAACAAGCCTGTGATGCTATTAAACTCATTTTCACTCATCTTTATTTATTTTATTCTAGTTTCTCAATTGTTTTTTTTTTCCTCCCCACGCCATAAAGTTGTAATAAACACACCAGGACAGGACAAGGTGTTCACCAAAAAGAAGTCATGTAATACGAAGAATGTTTGCTGAAGGTCAGTAAACGTCTCGTTTGTTGTTGTTATTAAACGGTAGCACTTTATCAGATTCAGACAAAACACCAGGAACAATGTCTAGCCCCTCTGCCTCACTGGCTGCCGAATATCACCAGGAAATCCAAAACTGATCATTATTGATTAACCGCTATCTAACATCTACACGTAAATAGGAAATTCCCATGAGATGTTCTGACCATTATAACAAACCCCTCCCGTTTAATCCCAACTTTTCCAAGTCTTGGCTCTCTCTGAAATGCAGGTGCCTGATTGGCCAATCCCTTCCACTCCACCTGACCTCCACCATTGCAGAGCAAAGTAGACGGGGCCCCGGCTGAGTCATCGCGAGGCTACAAACACCTTGGTTTGTGCCCCGCTGGGGCCGTTTGTACTGCGGGGGTAATCCACCAACAATCGAGGGCCTGTCTCTGACACGGGCCCTCGTTGTGTTTGCATACAAAGCAGAAAAAGAATGGCATGGCTGTAAAGCTACTGACCTTTGATCCACATACTGATTCCCATACACGGCCTGCGTGTGTGTGTGAGTGTGTGTGTGTGTGTGTGTGCGCGTGCTCAATGCCACTGCGATGAACGAGGGTGAACACAACCATCAATTCTAGTCAACTATCAAAACAACTGTTGTGATGAGATGTCGGCATCGGATTTATGACCTGCTGGCCTCGACCCCTTCTACTTCTGTGTTTTGACAGCGACAGTAAATAACAGGAAAACCAGGCACAAGCGAAAACTTTGATAAACATAGTCCGCGCAGTTTAGTGGCAATCAGGTTTGGAGACAGTGACGTGGTGACAGCGGAACCGGGTTCTTCTGGAACTGCTGGAAAATCTCAATGTGTTGCTATCGTCTCACAGCAGCGTTCACGTGGGGTCGGTATCTCGCACCTGTTCGGGACACCAATGGAGGCTCTGTGAATAAATCGATTCTACCTTTATGGCTCACCCAGAAGGACTTTGATGTTACTGTTATTATTATCAGTGACGCTAGTTCTCAGCTGTTCTGCCACTATCTTTTCTCTTTTTATTTCCATATTACTGGGCTAGATCATGCTCTTCACCTCCTTGAAAGAGTTAATAAAACAAAACAGGCAGCGGTTATTCTCGGGGCATCTTTGTGTGTTGTGCAGGATGATGATAATGGAGAAAAGGACAATGTTTATGACAAACATGACAAATATTCTCTCTCCACCTAGTCAAGGTTGACCCTGAATCAAAGCACTTCCTACCTCTGGCTTGTTTCCACTGCACACAATAAACAACAGATGATTTATAAGCCGAGGACTCCATTTTTCCTGCAAGTTTTGTTGTTGTTTTTATTTTTTCCTTTTGCTGTGTAGGTTTCCGCTGTGGAAGAGGATGGTCATTTGGCATCTCCAACGCCTACAGGGTGGAGGATTGTTGTGTTTATCTTCATCCAGACAAGCCACGGCACACTTCTGACAGCCGCTTTGCGTGGACCCACGCAACCGCAGACGCAATGCGGGGCCCGGGCGTGTTTAGCCGCCGACAGCCGGCGAGGCTCTCAAGCCATGCTCGTGCAGAGGGGGGCCATGCCCGGCGGCGTGTGACACCGTAGACACCACCCGGAGGTTAGGAGTTGCAAATACAACCCCCGCCTTTGCTGAGTAAACAGCTCCGGACTAATAATTAAAAGTTGTCTCGAAACTACTAGCAACGTCTGGGAGGAGGAAGGGGGAGCTGCTTGCAGCAACATCCAATGAAAGATGGCGACCTCCAGCGTGATTTTCGCCCCCCATCGTTTTGAATCAAGCTAATATTTAGTTAGCAAGCATGCTAGCTCCTCAATTCGCTCGTGTTTTAACGCAGCGGGGGAGGAACGGGAGAGGGGGAGGGGGAGTGACAGTCCTTCCACATGCCAGTGTTGTTTTTACAACGTTTTCCCGAGTTATTAGTTTTAGTAGCGGCTTCGTACTCACCTGTCAAGTCTCAAGAGCACGGCAATGCGAATACTCGGTCGGTGGCGGCAGCTGGCGGCGCTGGGCTGAGGCCTTGAGCTGGCTTCCAGGCTAAATACGCAGGGTATTAGCTAGCAGGCTATGTCGCGCACGCTAGCTAGAAACAACCCCAGTTTACCACTCCTGACTTCGGCGGGAATAATCCTCGGGGTTCGGTGGGGTAGAGCCAAGAACAGTCGCGGCCTAAATGACAGGACGACGCCCCGAATAAGTGCGCGGAAAACAACGGTCTCTCCCGGACCAAACACTGCAAGCTAGCTAGTAAGTAAGCTAGCTACGGGTTAGCTAGGTGGCTAGCTAGCTAGCTTGCTTGCTTTTCAACTTTGTGCAGTCGGGCTCGATAAATCTGGCGCCTGGAAATTCACACAGAGCAAACTCCCTCAAAATCAGCAGCCGCGAGGCTCCACGGGACGGGGGAAGTGAACAACCGACCGAAAACCCTGAAACCGAGGAAGAAACGTCTCAAAAGGTCCCGATCGATCGCACACTCATTACTGCTGAAGATGAGACAGAGGATTTTGGAATGGAGAAGTCGCCGTTTCCTTTCCCTTTCGTGTGCAACGCCGAAGATCGTCTATAATGAGACGATGGCTTGCTCCTCTGTTAATTACAAATATAAACTTTGCAACTTCCTTAACTATTAGCACTGCAGTCAACATATTTGTTTAAGAGAAAAAGTGAATTTGTAGTTAAATCAGTATCACTGCAAATATCTTGTTTCCCCCTTGCTATTTCTGAAGGGTGTGCACTCATAGGATAAATAAGAGTATATATTTTTTTATATACGTTTGATGAATTGGAATTTTTGTCACAGCTTTATTGATTGGCGTGTTGGTAGAAAATAAACTAAATAAGCGTTTATTATTTTTGTATGTTCCATATAATTAGAACTCATTCAAATGTTGTTTTCCAGTTCCTCTCTGGCTATTTAAAGGTTTTTTTTATTGTTGTTTCTCACTTCACAAGGAAAATTTCTTGCCAAGTCATTGTATAATTTGCTGATTTTCAGGAACGATCATGCAGGGATTGGGTGTACCGGTAGTTTCTTGTTTCCTAATCAATAAGCATACCAAATAACAAATGGCATTTTCTTCATGATTCTGCAAAATAATTAGTTTGCTGGCAGAACTGTTTTTCATCTGTCACCCCTCCCATCCCCTTTCTCTTGTCCGAGAAGCATTTATCTCTGCTGTATTACAGTCCAAATTCATGCATACTTTATAAAACCGATGACAGAAATAACTTATTAAAAGGACTAATAAATAAATAGACCCTCATATAAATAATTCATGTGAACTCAGCAGGGAGATGGATTCGATGTTAGACCGGCGAATTCACTGGCAGAGTGGCACCTCTTATTTTTTCCCACATCTCTGAACCCAAAGCTGTCACTCGAGCTCCCGCCCCTCCTCCCCATTCTGCGCCCTCGCGCTCGCAGTTGGCTGCGCTGATTGGTCGGCGCTCAAGGTGGGCGCACGCGGACCCACTCGTGATCAGAGCAATTGGGCGTGGCCTGAGGGACACCGAGCTTGCTGATTGGCTGTTTCGTCACGGCCGCAGATCACAACAAATATTCAGGGATCGGGGAGGGAGGGGGCTGCCAGTTCGGAAAAAACACCAGTTGAGCGTGTTGTGCTATTTTTATATTACTACAGCTGCACTTATTGGTTACTTAAACACATTATTATTGCCATTTCCGGGGTCCAAAAAAGAAAATAAATACAGCAAAAGCTTATTGCATTCACTAAAAAAAAGAAATTTCATGTAATACTATCGTTATACATGCTATTATTAGATATGACATTTTTATGATCCAGGCGGTTACTTTAGAAAATATGGCCCCATGTATTTTTATGTTTCAGTATCCATACTGGGTAAATGTCCATTTATTGTGTAAATGTCAATCCAAACGGTGTAACTCTCACTGTCATGTTTTATCAGTTGTTTTTCTTTTTCAGACAGCTTATTTTTAGTGAGATCATTTCCTGATTAAATGCGTGTTTGTTTATTAGTGTCTGTCCTTTTCTTAACACAACACTCGGAGCAAAAGTGTTCTAGAAATGTATTATTATCATTATTGTTTAGAAAGCCTTTGCACAACTTTCATAGACATCTTGTCTCAATAGGGAAGTAAGCCTAAAGATGGAAACAATGCAGGAAGACTGATGAAGGACGTCTTGGCGTGAAAATCATCCTTGACAGCGGTGACAACTGGGCACCCTCACAATTCTGGATGCCAACAGCTGTCAAACCCTGCAGAGGTGCAAGAGAAAGACAAACGCATCGGTTGGTGACGTGTGCACGGCGGGGGGCTGAAGCAGCAACCGGCAGCTGTGATGTCACAAGGATGGTGGCGACGTCGCACAGGGAGCCAAAATGTCATACAGAGGGTGGTGCACTGTGGAGAACGTGGCCGACACCACAGCCTCGCTGTTCCGCTGTGACATCACTAACCTGCTATCTGAGCACGGTGTCACATGTCAACTGTCCTCTTTTTGTTTTTGTCCGTTTTTTTTTTTTTGTCTCTGCAGTCATTCATTCATTCGTGCAAGAAAATAACTGACCTGCCCTGGAGGCAGTTCAATATTTTTCTGGAGCCACAGGGTTGTTTCCACAAGCCGAACAATTCATTCTTCAGAAACAAACCGAGCAGGGATGGAATGATCAAAGGTGAAAAGTCAAAATCCATGTGAACCTGAAGACCATGCAAACACACATGACAGGGAAATTGTGAATAAAAACATTTCAGGGATATTTTGTGTGATGTTGATGAGAAGAACAGAATGTAAGATGCAAAGTGTTAACGTTCAGCTGTGCAGTGTTATCACATGCTCTAAAAACACAGGTGCAGTCTTTTGCAAACAACCTCGGGGACCCTGCGCAATTCTAGATGGACATTCATTCAACTGAATCTGGCTGGCGGACGCAACCATACCCAAGTGTCACCTGCTGCAATCTTCCTTAGAATTTCACATGTCCAGAGCGAGGAAATCGACAGGCATCACTGCACACCCATCATACTCACACTGATGGACACTGAATCAGTCTACAGAGTGTTAGACTTGGTCCTTGTGCAGTAAACTTACAATGCTCATAAAAACCTACACCTTAATCCTCTGTATTCACTACAGAGAATTCTGGCTATATTGTCTGTGTAGTAAAATCCCACTTATCCCTGTAGTCCTTGTCAATCAACAACCTTCATGTGGAGGATGAACACTACTTCAGCATGCAGGGAAGCCTCTGGGATGTGACTGGCCAAGAGGGTAGATATAGAATTTAGTAAAGGATATTGGATGGCTAACTGAGGGAAAACACCTGCCTCATCGTGATCAGGCAGCAAAAACTTACCGCTCTCAAAAATAACTATCAATTCTAATGTATTGAGTAGAATGTATGTGCATTATTATTCTTCTTCTCCTTTCGGCTTTTCCCTTCAGGGGTCTCCACAGGGAATCAACCTTCTCCATCTAACCTTATTCTCTGTATCATCCTCTCTCACTACCTCCATAAATCTTCTCTTTGGTCTTCCTCGAGACCTCCTGCCTGGCAGCTCCAATTCCAGCATCTGTCCACCAATATATTCACCATCCCTCCTCTGTACGTGACCGAACCGTCACAGTCTGGCTTCTCTGACCTTCTCTCCAAAACATCTGACGTGCTGTTCCTCTGATAGACTCATTCCTGATCCTATCCATCCTGGTCACTCCCAAAGACAACCTCAACATCCTCATCTCTGTGACCTTTAGTTCTGCCCCCTGTCTTTTGGTCATTGTAACAGTTTCTAGTCCATACAGCATCGCTGGTCTCACCACTGTCTTGTACACCTTTCCTTTTATTCTGGCTGAAAGTCTTCTATCACATAGTACCCCTGACACTTTTCTCCACCCATTCCAACCTGCTTGGACCCGTCTCTTCACCTCTTTTCCACACTCTCCATTGCTCTGGACTGTTGACCCTAAGTACCTGAAATCCTCCAGCTTCTTGATCTTCACTTCCCGTAGCCTCTCTGTTCCACCTGAGTTCCTCTCATTCACACACATATATTCTGTCTTGCTGCGACTAACTTTCATTCCTCTCCTTTCCAGAGCATACCTCCACCTCTCTAGATTTTCCTCTACCTGTTTTCTGCTCTCACTACAGGTCACAATGTCATCTGCAAACATCATGGTCCATGGAGATTCCCGTCCAACCTCATCTGTCAGCCAGTCCATCACCACTGCAAACAAGAAGGGGCTTAAAGCTGATCCCTGATGAAGTCCCACCTCCACCTTGAACTTCTGTTACCCCCACAGCACACGTACTACTGTCTCTCAGCTAGCATACATGTCCTGGACCAGTCTAACATAATTCTTTGCCACTCCAGAGTTCCTCAAACAATACCAGAGCTCCTCTCTTGGCACCCTGTAGTATGTGTATTCTAGGTCTACAAAAACACAATGCAGCTCCCTCTGGCCTTCTCTATACTTCTCTATTAGCATTCTCAAAGCAAATACTGCATCTGTAGTACTCTTTCTAGGCATGAACCCATTCTGCTCTCAATCTAGTTTCCACTACTCTTTCCCATAACTTAATTGTACGACTCATCAGCTTTATCCCTCTATAGTTGCCGCAATTCTGCACATCCCCCTTAAAAATAGACACCATCACACTTCATCTCCATTCTTCAGGCATCTTCTCACTCTCGAGTCAGAAACTCTCCCGCTGCTTCTCCTAGACACTTCCACACCTCCACAAGTATATCATCAGGACCAACTGCCTTTCCACTCTTCATCCTCTTCAATACCTTCCTCACTTCACTTTTACTATTCTCTGCTACTTTGTGGTCCACAATAGTCACCTCTTCATCCCTTGCCTCTTTCATTTTCCAAATTCATCAGCTCTTCAAAGTACTCTTTCCATCTTCCTGTCACTCTTCTAGCATCTGTCAATACATTTCCCTCTCTATCCTTAATCACCCAGACCTGTTGTACATCCTTTCCATCTTTATCTCTCTGTTTCACCAACCTGTATAGATCATTCTCACCCTCCTTACTATCCAACCGGGCATACAGGTCATCGTATGCCCTTTGTTTTCCCTTTGCTACTTCTATCTTTGTCTTAAGTTGTATCTCTCTGTACTCCTGTCTGTTCTCTTCAGTCCTCTCAGTGTCCAACTTCTTCTTTGCTAACCGCTTTCTCAATATATTCTCCTGCAATTCCTCATTCAACTACCAAGTTTCCTTATCTACTTTCCTTCAAGATGACACACCAAGTACTCCTCTACCTGTCTCCTTGATAATAGCTGTTGTTGTCCAATCATCTGGAAGCTCTCCCTGACCACCCAGAGCCTTTCTCAACTCCTCCCTGAAAACCATACAACACTCCTCCCTTTTCAGCTTCCACCACTTTGTCCTCTGCTCTGTCTTTGTCCTCTTGATCTTCCTTGTCACCAGTCATCCTTCGAACCACCATCCTATGCTGTCTGGCTACACTCTCACCTACAACTACTTTGCAGTCACTGATCTCTTTCAGGTTACCTCGTCTATACAAGATGTAGTCTACCTGCGTGCTCCTGCCTCCGCTCTTATAAGTTACCCTATGTTCCTGTTTTTTTCTGGAAAAAGGTATTCACTACACCCATTTCCATCCTTTTTGCAAAATTACCACCATCTGTCCCTCTGCATTCCTATCCTGGATACCAAATCTGCCCATCATTTCTTCATCCCCTCTATTGCCTTCCCCAACATGTCCATTGAAGTCTGCACCAATTACCACCCTCTCATTTCTGGGAATATTATGCATCACTTCATCTAACTCATTCCAGAACTTCTCCTTCTCTTCAGATTCACATCCCACCTGCGGGGCATAGCAACCAACAACATTGAGCATCACACCTTCAATTTCCAGTTTCAGACTCATAAGTCTATCTGACATTCTTTTTCACTTCCAGAACATTCCTAAAAAACTCCTCCTTCAAGATAACTCCTACTCCATTTCTCTTCTTGTCAGTACAATGATAGTACAACTTAAAGTCTGCTCCTAAGCTTCTAGCCTTACCACCTGTACTCCTGGACACACAGAATATCCACCTTCTATCTCTGCATCATGTCGACCAACTCTCTACCTTTTCCTATCATAGTCCCGATATTCAAAGTCCCCACTCTCTGTCCCAGGCTCTTTCCTTTCCTCCTCTCTCTCTGCTTCCAAACCCGCCCCCCTCCTCTTCTTCTTGTGAATGTATATGTTAGTTTTAATTGTTTCAGGTCGCCTGTTTCCTTATTTTTAACTATACTTCACTTGAATGGCTGCAGTATTGAGTGTGAACAAGCTGGGTCGATCCTTCTGCTTCCAACTGCGATACCTACCTATGACCACTAGGGGGCGCCACGACGAAAACAAGATGTTTCACAATTCTGTTTCCGGTGAAACCGGAAGAAGCTGCCCTCTTTCCCTCACCGTGCCGTCAGCGGGCAACAACGTGTCCCACCAAGATGGCACTCTATAATTTTAAGAAGATAATGGTGGTTCCCACCGCCAAGGTAAGTTTTAACCGTGTTTTTGAGGCGTTATTTTACGCCGGGTGTCCTTCCGAGAGTCGGCCGGTAAGGGGGGGACGAAAAACAGGGACGAAAGACGGTCGGGATCCACCCGGGAACCGACACACGTGTTACGTCTGGGTTCCATCCGAGTTAACGGAATAGTCGATTTACCACGAACTCTTTCCGTGTGTGTGTGTGTGTGTGTGTGTGTGTGTGTGTGTGTGTGTGTGTGTGTGTGTGTGTGTGTGTGTGTGTGTGTGTGTCCGTCCGTCCGCCCGTCCTGACCCCCGGGTTTAAAGGGTTTCCGGAAGTATCCGCCGACTTTGCTAACAGATTCCATACTTACAAAACTCCCTTAAAATGTGTGTGTTTTCGGCAACTTCCAAATCCCGTTTCAGAGGCGCCGACACTGATAATACTTGCCGTACTTTTGACGTGTATCCCGTGGATTCCGCGTCGTGTGACGTCCCAAGCGTATCCTTGCGTCGACGCTAGCAACCCCCGTGTTGCGACGTTTGACGCTTCGGTAGCGCTGAAGTTTTTACTTTCTGGCAAATGTGATATCGAATAGGTCGATCTCGATTTGGCCGAATTAAACGCGACAAAATTGAAATGTTCTTTTGTAGTCCTGTCGTGGCTTTGATTAAAACCCCATCCAGCTGTTTACAAGCAAGGATGTGTGGTGGGTAGGTTCGCAAATGAGATATGGTTCGGACTCGGATAAAGTGGCAGGCAACTGTGGGAAAAGATGGTACTGACACCAGAATTCAAGTTCAACATTTGTTTTTATGTTAAATTGAATAAACTAAATACATTTTTCGCCTTGTCAGTGTTTTGAATAACCTTGTCAGAAAGGATCCCCTTCCTTTTTAATAGCCATAATGTTATGACTCCAATATTACTGTTATTCCAATTATTTCTTCCAACCATTTTCCACGTGCCATCTCTTTAGGAAAACACGTCCTTCTTGATAAATGCATTATAACTTTGTCTTTAGTTTTCAAATAAATTGTGAGATGATATTTTAACCATATAAATATTTTACATTGATTTTATTAAATTGTTTTGTTGTGGAGGCGATTGATAGTACGTTTCATAGCCATAATGGGTAGATGTAAAGCTTTTTAAAAAGCAATCAAAAAGACCCGCAGATACACAACACAGTATCCATTAAGTCTCCAAAGATCTGAGATGCCATCCCCCCCACCCCCACAGGACTTCATCGACATCACTTTGTCCAAAACACAACGGAAGACGCCCACGGTGGTGCACAAGCATTACCAGATCCACCGCATCCGCCACTTCTACATGCGCAAGGTGAAGTTCACCCAGCAGAACTACCACGACCGGCTGACGCAGATTCTCACCGACTTCCCCAAGCTAGACGTACGTCATGCAGAACACACGTGAATATTCACATTCCCCCGGTGTGTGTGTGTGTGTGTGTATTCACTGAATATGCTACCTCCAGGACATCCACCCTTTCTATGCTGATCTAATGAACGTGCTCTACGACAAAGACCATTACAAGCTGGCTCTGGGGCAGTTAAACATCGCCAAGAATTTAATTGACAAGTAAGTTTCCTTTTAAATCAACCAAATTTGCATGTTTTGCCCCACGGCTCCAGGTCTCAGATAGTAACACACTGTAGATGACTCTAAATGAAGCCTTGTGCATTCCTCGTGTTCACCCATCAGGTTTTATTTTCAAGATTGTTGTACTAATGGTTTATTATTATGCATAATCTGGAAACGTGTTTCCCAGTTCCTTGAAATTCTTATTGTGCTGTCCACGGTGAAGCCAGACAGTCAGGAAAAACAACAAGAACAATCATTAATAAGCAGTGAAATGTGATATTTTTAATCACAATTGGGAAAATTTCAACAGGGATCGTTAAACTGGACTTTTAGAATAATATAGCAAGAGAGGCAAAGAGGATTTAGTTGGAAGCTTTCATTCATTACCTACACCGCTTATCGGCTCTTCCTGCGTGGTTTTGGACATTGGGAAGACCCCAGAGGAACCTCGCAGTGAGCACATAGAGACTCCACATAGAAAGGAATCCAACCAGGGTCCTTCTTGGTGTGTGACAGAGACGCAAGCTGCTGCACCACAGTGCATCCTTTGCGATAAATATTGGTGAATGGAAGACGTGTAATACCACAGTGTGCTAAAATAAGCAAAGTGCTTGTGTTCAGCTTCACTTAACATGACGAAACATCTTGTATTCGGAACAAACGTCTTTGTCTCAATGAGCATCCCCATATTCCCCCCAGTGTTGCCAAGGACTACGTGCGTCTGATGAAGTACGGAGACTCCCTGTACCGCTGCAAGCAGCTGAAGAGGGCGGCGCTGGGACGCATGTGCACCATCCTGAAGAGGCAAAAGTCCAGCCTGGAGTATCTGGAGCAAGGTGAGCCAAGGGACTGGCGGCTCGACACTTTGTTTTACCCCTGTGAGGCCTGTTTTTAACCCCCCTGACCTCCACCTCGGTGAACAGTGCGTCAACATCTGTCCCGTCTGCCAACCATCGACCCCAATACCAGGACCCTACTGCTATGCGGTTATCCCAATGTGGGCAAGTCCAGCTTCATCAACAAGGTAAGGGCAAAAAGCATATTCCTCATTTCATTGCTCAACTCTCCTCCGTCACCGACGAGTCGTCTTTGGTTGAGAGTGGCAGGAGATCCAGGAATTGAAGGTCCTCAGAGGCGAACCATGTAACCCAAAAGATTGTAGCATCAACGGAAATCACAGTCAGCCTTCTCTTAGTTACTGTTGCTAAGTTCAAGAAATTGTCTGACTGACCTGGAAATCTTCTTTTCAGACAGAAGGGTTTATGTGATGCTTTCAAATTTATCTTATCTTATATGATGTGTCATCAAATCTTAATGTTATCCAGACCCTGTCCCTATTAGCTTAGCTGGCAAGCTAGCTCCGTCACTCATAGCTACAATGGCGAGCGACCATGCAGCCAAACGATTTCCAGGTCTTAGCAGCTAGCCAACTACAGCATTACGGTTAGCACTGTCCTGATGTTCCTTAGAGCATGTGCATCTTCCAAGGCTTCAGCAGGGATGAGGACGTCCATGTAGCGCCATGTATTATCGGGAGGCAGCCTAGCGAAGGGTGTACCCTGTACTCCATCCCAGGCACCAGAAAATCGATGCACACTTGTCCCAGTCCCGTTCAGTTACAGCCAGTTCATGCAAAGTTCCTCAAAAATAATAATTTTACTGTAATTTCAAGAGTATTTAGCGTGCCTTAATATATGCCGCACCGGCTAGCTGATTGCTATCTTGGGCTTCCTCCTGCGCACTAAAACCGTCAAAGTCGTCTTATTCGGTGTCCGAGTTGAACAGCCTCAGAATTTCCCAGTAATTTCATCGGTCTGATATGACGAGTATAAATGTTTTAGCGGTGTGAAGCTCGTTACCCCCCCCAAAAAATCCATAAATTTGCAGCATCGTTGTTTAAGCCATAGTGTTCAAAGTGCCTGAAATTCTTTCCCCGCAATTAACCCATCATGGATGAACCTTGAGCAGTAATCTGCGCCAGGGGAGGAGTTAGGGGTTCAGTGTCTTGCCCAAAAACACTTCGGCACACTTGTAGGAGCTGGGAATTGAACCAGGAAGGTTCAAAGCCAGCTGCTTGGTGGCTTTTCTCCATTTTCAGACTTGTCACTTGGATCTGAATCCACATGCAGGAGCCTGCAGGTCTGAGCCTGCAGGCCCGCAGGGCATCAACCAGCTGACATGCCCCTGCACTATTGGTGTATAGTTTTAGGAAAACAGTACAGTACTGTCTTGTACATGACAGTGCAAAGCCTGTGTTTGCGAGGGAGTTTTGCTTACAGGTGCTTCGCATTTCAAGGAATGCTAATGCTTGCGTACCCCCCCCCCCCCCCCATGTCAGGTGACCAGAGCAGACGTAGACGTCCAGCCGTACGCTTTCACCACCAAGTCTCTGTTCGTGGGCCACATGGACTACAGATACCTGCGCTGGCAGGTACCGTGAATCATTCCGCATGAAATTGGTTTATAGATGGAGGCAGACTTGATGAATCTAAATATCCTGTTTGTGTGAGAGCAGGTGGTGGACACCCCGGGCATCCTGGACCACCCGCTGGAGGAGAGGAACACCATTGAGATGCAGGCCATCACGGCCCTGGCCCACTTGCGTGCAGCGGTCCTTTACGTCATGGACACATCTGAGCAGTGCGGCCACACTCTGGAGCAGCAGCTGGAGCTCTTCAGCAGCATTCGCCCACTTTTCGCCAATAAGGTGACACACCCCCGCTCCTCCTCCTCCCCCCGTGCTGCCAGGCCAGGTTTCTCTGCGGGTCCCTCTCAGGTTTCGGATGTGGAAGTAATGTGTATCTCTCCGTGCAGCCTCTCATCGTTGTGGCAAACAAGTGCGACGTCAAGAAGATCGTCGAACTCTCAGAGGAGAACCAGGTCGGTGATGTTTCTTCTTTATTATAAAACACTCAGACTGCTCTGTGTATCGAGCAGAGAAGATATTGATGATCTCCATCTTATGGTTGTGTCTCTGCTTGCATACAGAAAATCTTTGCCGACCTCTCAGCTGAGGGGATCCCAGTCATCGAGACCAGCACCCTGACAGAGGAGGGCGTCATGCAGGTCAAAACTGAGGTGAGAGCTCCTCCCCTCTGTCACCGGAGCTCAAGCGGCAAGTAATTTTTTTTTTCCCTCCTCATTGATGCCTCCGTGTGTCCTCCAGGCCTGTGACCGTCTCCTCGCCCATCGTGTGGAGAACAAGGTTAAGGGCAAGAAGGTCCACGACGTCCTCAACCGGCTGCACCTGGCCATGCCCAACAAGAGAGACGACAAGGTAACGGGTGTGAATGAGAGAGTTGGGAGCGAGTGGGATGGGTGTTTGACCCCGACGGGGCCGCCTCTGTCCGCAGGGAATCAACCGTCTCCATCCAATCCTATTCTCTGTTTCCTCCTCTCTCTCACCAGCTAACGTCATGTCCTTTTTCAGTGCATCCATAAATTTTCTCTTTCATTTCCCTCAAGTCCTGATTGGCATTTCACACCTCCACCATCTTCACCTCCACTTGTAGCCTCACCGTCCCGTTTAGGGCCCTCTCATTCACACATTTGTATTCTGTGACAAACTCACTCCTCTCCAGAGCATACCTCCACCTCTCTAGATTTTCATCCGCTCGCTCCCTGCTCTCACTACAGATCACACTGCATCTGCATCATGGTCCAGGGAGATTCCCGTCTAACCTCATCTGTCAGCCTGTCCATCACCACTGCAACCAAGAAGGGGCTCAGTGCTGAAGTCCCACCTCCACCTTGAACTTCTTTATCTCACCTACAGCAAACCTCACTAGTGTCTCCAAAACTGCATAGATGTCCTGCACCAATCTAACATACTTCTCTGTCCCTCTCATACAGTATCATGCTTGCTCTCACAGCCTCCTGTCATATGCCTTTTCTGGGTCTACAAAGGCACAATGCAGCTCCCTTTGACCTTCTCTGAACCTCTCTAGCTCCCCCTGACCTTAGTTGATATATGAGCAGATTGAGTAACAAGCTCGGTCACAGAACCAATTCAACTTATAAGTTGAGGTTTTATTTGACATAAGCAAGAAACTGTCAACCTTGGCCGCTCGGCTTTGTTTACCTCCGCCTTGTCCTTGCACTGCCGTTAAATCCCGGTCCCCTCCTGCAGGAAAGGCCTCCGTTCATCCCAGAGGGAGCTCTGCTGCGTAGGAGAGCCATGGAGGTGGACGCACCCAAACGCAAGCTGGTAGGTTGGGCCTTGAGCGCTGCCGAAAAACCCAAAGGGGACACGGCTGGGTAATAAGACACTTGCCTCGATCGTTGTGCAGGAGCGAGACCTGGAGGTGGAGATGGGAGATGACTATATCCTCGACCTGCAGAGTAAGCTGGCTTCGTATTCTGCGTCCACCTACTGTCCAATCAGCGCGTCTGCTTTGCAGATATAAACATTTAATTTTTCTCTGATTTTTTCCTCAGAATATTGGGATCTGATGAATGTGGACGAGAAGCAGGACAAGATCCCGGAGGTCTGGGAGGGTCACAATATTGCTGATTACATCGATCCCGACATCATGAAGGTCAGGACGGTTTGCCTGCAAAAAACAGAAATACTTTGAATATCTATTTGGAAAATCCCAGAATCCCAATTGAGGCCTTCTCTGCGTCTGTTGCACACATTCTTCTCACATAACCCTTCACTGAAGTGTCTTTCCGGTGTCTCCGCTCCCCTCCCTGCAGAAACTGGAGGACCTGGAGAAGGAGGAGGAGCTGAAGGAGCGCGCCGGAGAGTACGACTCTGACGAGGAGAGCGAGGACGAGGAGATGCAGGAGATCCGTGTCCTGGCCAAGCAGATCCGTGAGAAGAAGCACCTGATGATTCTGGAGTCCAAAGAGAAGGATGTGCACGGGCCACGCATGCCCAGGACCGCCACCAAGGTGAGGAGCACCAGGTTCCCTTGGGGTTCAATGGGTTCCCAGGTCCAATGACAAAGGGGGAATGGTTGGATGTCCTGTGATTGGCAGGTGACCAATCTAAGCCCCACCCATTGGGATTGGCGTGCCGTGTAGATCATGAATTATTTCACGGTAGCATAAGAATTAAATATAATAATCAGCAATTTTATTAAAACAAAGGGCTTTTGGAGTCATTTTGATGTCCACTTACAAGATGCTGTGACGGCGTTTCATGTCGTCTGTTAAGATCACTTTTTGATCCAACTTAGTGAAAATACACCCAACTGCCTTTGCAGAAGATAATCGAACTAGAATAGCTGAAAATTCAAAACAGTGAATGATGTACATACATATCTTCCCTCCAGCTGTCAGAGTGGTTGGAAGGGAATTTTAGAAACTGGGATTTTCTCACGGATAAATATAAATTTCAGGGGAAAAAACAACTCCATTTTTCTGGATGGCCCTGATGTAGCGACTGATCTTTCTCTGTGCTTGCATCCATGTGAAGGTTGAGAGAAAGACGCTGGAGAAGGAGATGGGTGATCTGGGTCTGGATATGGACAATAAGGACGAGGTGAGTCTCTGAATTGTTTCACTTCTTTGCTCTTGTGTTCTTAAAAAAATAAGACTGGATGTTTCCCAACTTCTACAGGAACCCTTTTTATTTTGGGTTTGTAAAATAATTTGAATGTGTGCAGAATGTAGCAGTCATTTTAGTCCATGCTTTTAAAGAAAATGTTCTCCCCTTTTTTGATTTCATTTTTAATTTAATTTCAATTAATTTTGAAAAAAAATCACCAGATATCCTGAAATATCAACTTAATACATGTTAGCAAACATTTTAATGTATTTATGATGGATATCATGATAAAGACTACAAAGAGATGAACAGGTACAGGTGTATTAGTGTGCGGTGCATTTGTCTGAGTGATGACGTGGTGGGGAAATGGACATTTCTGGGTGTGGTGGTGCTAGTGTCTGTTGATCTGCACCTCCTATGAGGGTTCCTATCGCTAGAAGAAATGGGTCTTAAGTAGAGGGCAGTTTGCCTCCTATGGATCTCCGCACCATCCTGACTGTTTGCTCCCTGTCCTGTTTGGTGGCCGGACCAAACCAGGCCATCATGGAGGTGGGACCTTTTAGGATCTCAACGTCTATGTGGGATGACCACCATAGGGTCCTCAGAGATGATGGCCCCCTGGGCACCTGTAGGTTTCCGCAGTAGCCACAGTGCTGTTTCGGAGATAGGAAGCACCTCCATTGCTTGGAGGGGGTTTGGCTCCAGAGGAGCAGCGATTCAACGTGGAGTTCAGCCATTTGAAGAATGGAGAGACATGTCCGGGGTTGCTCGTGCTTCCGATGGAGAGATAATTATTTCCTTTTTATGTTTTTAAATACAAAGAAATTTTATGTATAAAGAGGCGTCACAGTGGTGCAAGAAGGCCCCTGGTTGGATTCCCACAGAGGGACGCTCTCTGGGGAGTGTCCATTTTGTTGGTTTCCTCCTGCCCCTGAATTGAACAGACCTGAGTATGAGAGGGTGAATGGTTGTATGTCACCAATGTGCAAATGAAAGAGTGCAAGATTGTATGTCTATGTGATGTGTGAATGAGAGGATGAATGTTTGTGGTTGATGAACCGGAGGATAAGCGGTATGGATAATGAATTCATGGATTAATGTATACGTGTGTATTTATGTTTTGCTATTTTTTGTTATTTAAAATGCTAGTTCAGTCACATTTGCTCCCAAAACAAACAGTAGTTTCAGAGAACACCTCCCCTCCCTCCCACCTGCAGAGCCACTATGCCCAGATGGCCCGGCGGTCCCGCAGCGTCACCAGGAAACGCAAGCGCGAAGCCTCAGCGCCCCCCACCTCCAAAACTCGCAGCCAGAGCGCCTCCCGACCACCGCGTGACCAGTCCGGTCTCAGAGACACCAAGGTCTGGAATGATGTTTGATTCACGCACCACTTGACTCTCCTAATTTGCGCTTAGCTCACTGCTAACGTCTTTATTTGGTCCACAGATGGTGAAGAAGACAAAGACGATGATGAAGAACTCCCAGAAGGCCATGAATCGCCAGGGCAAGAAAGGAGAGGCCGACCGTCACGTGTACGACCTCAAACCTAAACACCTCCTGGCAGGGAAGAGGAAGTCCGGCGGCACCGATCGCAGATAAAAACAAACCCTCGTTTGTTTGGGACGCTCCGACTCCAAACACTCGCTGTCTGGAAAGAGAGGCTTCTGAATTTTTAATCACATTGTGTTCCTCAGCCAACTCCCCACACAGAAGGGGAAACTCTTCGGAACGCTGTATTTGATCTCTCAACATGATGCTATCGGACACTGAGGATGCGAGCACCACCACAACTATATTTCAGCATGAAGCATTGATGTTATGATGGTTTATAGCTTTTGTTTTTTCTGTCCGCTTTTCACACGAAAAGCAGTGACTGTAAGGTCACTCGTGGATTGCTTAGGTTTTCGTTCACAAAGACAGGGACATATTAGAAACCTCCACTTGTAAAGCTTGTTGAACGTACCCTTCCTCGCAAGAGTTCAGATAGCCACAACGTCTTGCTGGGTCACAAAATGGTGAAGATGATGATGCTTTTGATTCTCTCTTCTCCGTGGACAACCATGGACCTATGCGAGCCAAATAGATTAAAAAGAAGCATTTTATTATGTTAAACAAATATGCTGTCTGTCTGCTGTCTTGTTTTCTAACAAATCAGAATTATTAAGGGTGGGGTTTACTCTGAGGTGACTTGTTTTAAAAAACCCGAGTTGCTTTTGCCTCACCAGGTGAGCGCCCAGGTGAAGGAATGTTTTCATTTTACCAGCATTTTGGTAAAAGTGAAAATACAAGGGTGAACTTAAGGGTGAAAAGAGTGTTTTAATGTGAGATGGAGCACAATCTTGCAAACGTTTTATGGGAAATCAATGACGGTTATGGGTATTTATATTTTTCAAGACACCTTACGCATAATATTAATTCCTTTTTTTTTAATTAATCCCCTAACCAAATTGGATTTGAAAGTATTTTAAAAGTAATTTGTCGGTTCAGTTGAAAGTGAAAGTTGCCCAACAACTTCTTGGTTTTATTGCGAAAAGCCTCCGGCCGGAAATGGCTTCATTAGCCGCTCCTGGCGTAGCGGCGCCCCGTTAACTGTCAGTGCAGATCCCGGACACGGCCCTCCGCTGGCACTGGGGAGGAGGAACGTCAAAATGACTGTCGTTACACCCGTAACATTAGTACGGATTAAAACGCCGTTTTAATCGACTTTCCGGTGAGTTATATTTATTATTTTTTCTGTGCGTCTCTTCGCTGATTCTCCTACCGTAACCCTGCTAGCTTGACCGGCGCTAAGCAAACGGAGAACGGGGATATAACGTTAGCATCGCCCTGGCAAGGCTAACATTGTCCGGGCTCACCGTTGTTGATGTCCGCTTCCCAACCAGTAAACTGCCCTTTGTCTTTTTCGAAACCCTTCCATGTTTCGGTTTTAAATAAACCACCGTAAGATGTAGTCGTATTTTTGGAGGGGAGTTTCGTGGTCGCTTCCCCTCAGACCTCAGTCACTAAGCGGAACTTAGTTCCCAGTCCCCGGGTGTTTGACAGCTAAGTCCACGGCGGAGACCCGTCTCCGCAACCCGGTGGGGCTTATTCTTGGAGCGAACGAAATGTTTACAGTGGAATAATAAAGATTCAACAAAAGATAATAATGGGTTTGTGTTTTGCTCGGTGCAAAGGGACCTCCGTGTGTCCGCTCAAGGGCGAACGTAACGCCGGTTTCTGAGCGGGGGTGACGGGCATCAGCTGGCCCGGAGCTCCGGTCCTGCCCACGGAGCTACCTCCGACTCACTCAAACCACACTTTGAATAAAAAAATAATCATAAGCAACTTTCATTATATTCCAATGAAACAATTTTCTAGATAGGATTTCCGACGTTTTTGTTAACATTGTTTACACTTAAGAAACGTTGGCGTGGCTAATTGTTATAATCATGTTGTTCATATACGGGGAAAATATAATACGATATAATTGATATTGCCACTATATATATATATATAAAAATACAGAGAGAGAGAGAGAGAGAGAGATACTGTAAATGTATGAATTTCAAAACAGGACTCATTGATTGTTGTAAGGTATCCTGCCTGCCTGTTTTACAGAATTCCTGACCTTGAATCTGGAATTTGATATCTCGCCTATAAGTTACAAATAAAAAAGTCATCGATCTTATTTCTCAGAGGAGGAAAATATCAGAGCACAATTTAAAGCTTGAGTTGATAATTTCGTTTTTTTCTAAATCCATAAAGTACACCCATGCCTCGATACTCATTGCAGTCTTGTTTATTTGTTGCAGTCTGTGTTATTACTGTTATACTTTCAGTTGCGCCAGAACTGGCACCCTTTCCAGCATCGCTATTAATTAGCAGTTATTGATGGTGTTTTGGCCGTTCATTCAACCTCATGCTTATTCGTATTATTTTTCGTATATCAACTAAAGTGCTCAATGTTTGAGTCTGACATTCAGTCACACAGGATGATATCTTTGCTCCAAAACTCATAGGGGTTTGACATTTCAACAGAAGTTTTTGTTTAAAAAGCAGCCAATAAAAATTGTCATATTTTTGATACTGCTAACAAATAATCCTTGGACACGATTCAGGGGAGCAAGCTGTTGTAGGCTGTGTTGACAGTAATAATAAACAGAGATGTTTTTATTATGTCATTCTCTCAGCATAAACACTTTGCCACCAGCGTGTGGTAAACAAGTTACTCCCCCTCTGGAGCACTGCAAAGAAAACACTGGTTTTACTTTCACAATTTGCAGCTGATGCAACAAGTTCCCACGTAAATAGATTCTATTATGAACAAACAGACAAGACAAAAGAGCAGATGAACAAACAAGGAATAACAGTTTCCCTTCCCTATTTCACACAGCACTGTCCCAACAGCCTGTCTCTCACACTTAGGCTGCAGAGATGACCAACGGGTTATTGACCATTGGTTATGTGATTTGCGGCATTGTCCAGATACAGGCGTCTATTCATTTCTGTTCATATCACCGACTGAGGTTCAGGGTCACAAGTTAGTGCAGAACCCTCCACCTGTTGATGGCCTGGCCTCTCCCTCCCTTTTGTCACCATCATTCCCCTGATTTGTTAATTGAAGTTTTTTTTTTTTTTTTACGTTCAGACTGGTCGTGACATCTGGAAGCCGGGATGCCGGTGGAGAGCGGGAGCAGCGCTGCTGCCCGCCAGGCCAAGCAGAAACGCAAGTCCCACAGCCTGTCCATCCGCCGGACCAACAGCACGGAGCAGGAGCGCTCTGGACTGCAGAGGGACATGCTGGAGGGACAGGTGACAGCGACGCCCATCAGCAGAACACAAAGGGAGGGAGTGACAAAGCACTTAAGATGATTCTCAGCTTCAGTCTGCTTTTGCACTGAAAGGCGCTCTTCCTCTGCTGTCATCATTAGCCTGCCGACAGCAGCCGTAAGCTATCAAGGTGTAAGCCTAAGACAATTAGTTGTGAGCACGATGATCGCTGGTCTCCATCCAATCATGGGACAAAACACAAGAAGCGGATTCATAAAGGCGTGCTCAGCTGCAGTTAATTTTGCCCTTCTAAATCTAAGTCTCAAGTCTCCTGTTGGTTGCGCATAGCACTCCGAGAATGTCGTGACGGGAACCAACTGACAGACGTTTCCCGGCTCGTCCTCACCAAGACAATGGAGCCATTGAGAAACGGCATCCATCACGCAGCAGTGCCCCCATCGTATTTACACGGCTCAACAACACACACCTGCGTCCATACGTCGCCTTAACGCCAACGTCTTGACAGGCGAACGGTCCAGATTTATATTTTGCATGCTGGACCGTCCCCAAGCATGGGGAGTGTATTGATAGCGTGAGAGTCCACACTGGGATTATCTCCAGACCTTGCCACTGGTCATAATCTGTGCAGGAGAAGGTGAAGATGTGTCAGGTGACAGGAGAAGGCTTAGCGTGTGTGTATATATTTGTATGTACATGTGTGCATGTGTGTGAGACAAGCATTACGCAGTGGGTATGTCAAGGTTACTGCACGGACATCACGGTCACTGCAGCAATTTGACACACAAGCAAACACACTCATGACAGCACTGTTAGTGTGTGTGGGTGCTGGAGGAGAAAATGCAGTTTCACAAAAGTTTGTTTAATTAAACATCTCAAGATTATGAATTATCTCCAGCACACTGGTGTGTGGGGGTGGAGATTTTATAGCAAAAGAATATCCCAATATTCATATGCTTTTATACTCTCAGTGGAATCACACACGGGATGATCACACTGATCACTCTGCTTTTTCATGACCTGAAAGCTTCTTTACAGTTCCCTCTGAGGGATCAGTTGCCCTCAAGTCCTGACATGTCAGTTCGAAGTTCGCAGTGACTTGATGTGGTGGGAGTAAATGGGAAATGACGGAGGCACTGGAATTGTCATAAGTGTTTTGCAGGACAGTGTTACGGCAGTGGATAGCACATGAGTTCAGAATAACCGGACAAGGAGACTCTAAAAGAAAAAAACAGCTGGTCATCTGCTTTCTTTTTTCTGCCTTGAGGCTTCCTATGCGAGACTTCTTTTTTTTTTTGTTTCACAACAGAAAACTCACTAAAGCGATAGTAAAGGAGGTCTCCGATCAGTAAATATGGTTTAGGCTTTGTTTTTTTTTGACAAACTACATTAATTAAAAAGACTGCACGCTGGTCAAAGAGCCAAATATAGGGAATTAACATGGATCGGGATCTGGTCAGATGTAAACATGGCAGTTTCATTGTTGTTTCTGTGCACGTGACAGCATCTCCCGTAACTCTGGATCGTGGATGCGAGAGCAATTCTCCTGAAAAAAAAAAAAAAAGGGCCTTTTTTTATTTTTCTTGGGAGGTATGAAATGCAGACAAGCGATTAAGTGAAAAGAAGGAACAAGTTGCTTCTAATTTCCAAGATACTTTGTTGAAGTGTTTTTGCGAATGCACTCAAACAATCTGCTCCGTGAATTTTTTTTTTAGAGGTAGAAGATCTGAACCCAGTCTCTGAAGATCACTCAGTTTCCTGGCCTTTTCTTATGAAACAAATCACTTTAGTCCTCTCTTCATGACTCATTTGTTTTTATTTTGTTTTTTTGTTTGTTTATTTTTTTCACCCCGGTCCTTTCGGATTCCAGTCGTCAGATAATCTGGAATCTTTGGTGAGATCGGAGGTAAGTTTCAGGCCCCCGAGCCCTGAACTGTGTTTGTGTCTGTAGTTGAACTCCCCGTTTAGTGTGATAGAACTCCCTCTTTCTCTCTCTCTCTCGTTCTATAGCTTCGGCTTGGTGTCCTCTCACTTGGATTAGAACCAAGTTCAGGTGTTGTTTGGTGGTTCGTAGTGTATTTTTTCCCCTTTGAATGCAGCGCGAGATGTCCGAGGAACCTGCAGTTAGCTTTCAAGTCAAGATGAAATCTTTTGGATTTTTTTTTCCCCACAAACAAGAGTGACAGTTTATACTTGGTATTCAGTGCGGTTTGATTAGCAGTGGTCCAGTTTCACATGTCCTGGGGTTTGTCACATGTTTCTTATCTCAGCTGTTGATTGGACAATCTTATATGTGAGATTTTGACATTGTGGGGAAGTCTGTTTCCAGTTCTGGGTAATTTAACACATCGTAGCAGTGTTGATCGTTAAATGTATAATATAGTAGTAATGTAGTATGATTTGAAATGCAACGCAAACCTGCCTTTATGATATGCATGGACCAGGATGTGTCGATAGCAGGACAATCCAGCAGCACTTCTTAGCCGAGAAAGGTGAATCACCATGGTAACATGTGCAACAGACCCCGCCGCCCACGGTGGAGACAACAAATCTGGAAACGTCATCTGACGAAGTCCTACTCAGACCAAGATCATCAGGGATAGATCTCTCTGAAGAAACCAGAGCTAGCCTCTTGGCTAAAATGGGTTGTCAGTGTGAACTCAGTAGTATTTTCCATCAGAATCTGTGAGGGATTCAAATAATTGAAATAATTTCAGGGTTTATGTAAAATTAACTGCTTCTGCTTGAGCTGAAGCCTCTTTCTTGACGTTGGTTTTCCCAGCACCGCCGTCCTCGGGTTCATACCTCTCTGCTGCCGACGTCAGCCCGTCAATATAACCGTACACTTCACTAGTCTCCTGCAACAAAAAACATAGACAAATTGCTGCCGCCGGTAATTCAGTGTGAGTGTTGAGAACATATTGAAGAGCTTCCAGCGGTGAGATCCACACAAGAGCGGCTCCGTCTGAAATGGGCAAAGCTTTTAGCCAATATAGGGCACTTTGTGTTAGTGTGTATGCGGTTGACTCGGCGGTGTGTTACGCGCTCGCCATTACGACACCCTCCTCGTATGGCTTTGATTGTGACTCATAAGCACATTTTGTAAAGCGCATAAAACTGAGTGGGTTGTCATCACAAAAAAGAACGACAACAACAAAAAAAACAAAACAATTATTTTAGAGTTTGTATGTTTTCCCTGCGTGGGAACGCTTCAGGTTCTCTGTCCTCTTTCCGCATGTTCATTGAAGACTCCAAATTGGATGTCTCTCCACGTGGTACTGTGACTGACAACCGTCCGGTCCAAATTGCCTTTTAAAATGGGTCCTGCAGATGTCCTCCCGTGTTTTCCACGTGGAAGAAAGCTTCCAGTTGTCTCATGTTCTCCCGCTCCGCCCCAACAGGACTCCAAGTTGCCCCTGTCCTTGAGGAGCAACCTGCTGGACCTGTTCAGTCAGATCGAGAGGGAGTTTGAGAACCTCTACATCGAGAACCTGGAACGTAAGTCACAATGGAGTGTTTTTTTCCAACTCAGGTCAAAGGAGCAGATGGCCTTTTCATTTTCTAACTATTATATTAATCTGCCAACACAAAAAAAAACAAAGACAAACAACATCGTCCTTCTTTTCAGAAGATTTCCACCTTTTACTGCCGCATTCAGGACCTACACGTGTTGTGTTTTTGACTTTCAGTTCGCCGAGAAATTGAAACGTTGAATGACCGTTTGACCGCCGAAGGCCAGACGTTCGAAGGTGCTGATTTGGCCAAAGGAGCACTGAAAACAAAAGGTGAGAGAGCATCGCACACACTCTGCATGCACCTGGAGATAGCAATGTGTGTATTCTTACATATAATAAAATATTTTGATTTTTTTTTCCCTGCCCTCCTTTAACCCGACAGCGAGCCATAGCACGAGCCAGCTGTCACAAAAATTGAAGACTACCTACAAGGCTTCCACAAGCAAGGTGAGACCACCTTTTCATTCTCCCGAGGAACTTCTCAAGTGACAGAAAAGATAGGACAAGTTAGACATTATTGATCCTACAGTGGGAAAATTCAGCAGCATTACAGGTGTGCAAGTAGTAATAATGGATAAAGGATATAGATATAAATAAATACAATACAAAATATAAATATATAATGTGATTTTTTTTTTAAATATTTTGTATTCCATTGTATGTATGAAACAATCATTTCCCATATTTGCTTGTTTACACATCAACACTGTTTTTAATGGAGCCCTTTTAATGAAACTGCTAAAAACTGTTTGCGAAGGAACGCAAAATGTCACGCGGTAAGTCATCTCTAGATCTTCCCGCCGAGAAGAAAACACCAAACGTTGACCTGTGGATGCTAAAGTGAAGAACTACTCTCTCCTGTCACTTTTTCTTGCTCATAGCCGCGTTCAAATTCTTGCCATGCCAGAGTAGGTGGAGCCCGCAACTTCAGCGTAACCAGTTGGGAGTTGTGGGGCGGTGACTCATGGGTAACTTGTTGATTTCTCCCCCCCTTGTGTGCCAATATGCATGAACAGCCCAGCCAGGGGGTCGACACTCCCTCCCCGAGAGACTTGGTCATTCAAATGTAGGAGTTTGAGCTTCTCTGTCCGTAACAGCGTGAGATTTAAAAAAAAAAAATCTTGCTAACTGGCTTTTTAAACATTTTTTTTATAAGTTGCACTGCTTTTGGTTTGTGATGCCGCTGCCATGTCAGCGTTCAACCCTAACAGCCCGCCGCTGACAGCCAATCTAACACAAAGCGGTTTGGGCTGTTTTTTATTGTTTTGTTTTGTTTTTTTAATTTATTTTTTGACTTCCGAATGCATTTTGATGCATTTTATCATACGCCGTGGAGATGGAGGAGCACTCGGCTTGCCGCTTTTAGCGCATCATCAGGCTGCTCCATAGTGACAGAGCGTGTGGTCTGCAGAAGGCTCTGGCCTGTTAATAACTTCATAACACTGAATTATTGATTAACCCATCGCTGTTTCTGGATCAATTGGGTGTCAGGTCAGCCTTGCTGCTTGATTTGGGCTTAAAAAAACAATAGGAGTATGTCAGCATGTAGAAGCAGACAGATCCGGAGGGACCGTTATTGTCACGCTGACCAGAACGGGAGGATGGAAGGCGACGTTAACTTGAAAGATTAAAAATGCAATTTAAAAAGGTTCGTCCTCGAGAACCAGCCGGGTTTGTAAACGTCTGGCTGCAGCGCATCCTAAAAAACAGTCGTACGAAACTGAAAATAAATCCCGGCTCTTCCAAGATGCCACGTTGATAGTTGTTTATCTCTTACTCGTAGAAATGTACCTGAACATCTCCATGTGGCCACCGCAGACTGCCCTCTGGCCGTAGAGCCGGGGCCATTAGAACCCTCCCCTGCTCAAACTGGGCCTTCAGAGCTTGTCGACTCCCCCCTCACCCTCCATCCGGACCCCAGCGCTTCTCCGCCAGATGTAACCATGTTGCATTTGAACATCGTTCCTCTCAGCAAAGCCCCAGAATAAAGTCTCTTTATTTCCGGACGCCGTCACATTACGTGACAACGTCCCGAAGCAGAACCATGCCGCCTCCCCCTAAACAGCCGCCAGCGCTGCTCGCTAACCACCGCCAAGCTCGCCGATGCGACGGCCCCACACACCATCTCTCTGTCACGTTCATCCGCTCAGATGAACCCTTTCTCCCTTTCTTGTCTCCTGCTTGGTTTCAGTTGGAAGTTATTTAGTGGTCTGTGTCCAAAGCCGAGCCGGAGCCCCGTCTGTATCATCCCCGTCTTCAATGTAAACGTCTTCACTGAGCAATGACGCCCCGACACGACTCACAACAGTGACCTCCCACACCCCTCCACTAATGTCTCACATTAACTCCATTTGTTTGCCCCCCTTACCTGTTTTTATTGTTTGCGTTGCCGCAATTTTAAGCCAGAATGAAAGGAAAGGTGCGCGAGACAGTGCAAGACAATGAGGAGACCAGCGATAATGTATGGTGGAGGTTTTATCTTTGCGAGTGAGGGACAGCACATGTTAGATGTACAGGAGACAAAGTCAGACCGAGATGGTGACGTACAGAGGCGGGAGAGTGAATATATTAGGCTTGGAACTGCCAGGCAGAAGACGAGGAAGACTTGAGAAAAGATTTATGCATGGAGTGAAGGAGAGCATGAAGTTAGTTGGTGGGAGACACGAGGATGCTGATAATAGGGTCGGATGGATTCGCTGTGGCAGGCCCTAAGTCAGCAGTCCAAAGGAAAAGAAGACCATTTCCAGGAGGTACACCAGGGGTGTCACCACCAAGGAAAAATCTGATTTTCCATCTTTGTTTTCTTACTGTCCGATCATTCCCCCATGATAAATCTTTGCAGGAGAGGTGAGCGCCAGGGTCACTGAAAGTCAGAATATACCCCCGTCACCCCCGGTTTACCATAACAACGCCGAATGTCTGGATTTGCAGTCGGTGCTTTGGGCTTCGGGCCAAGTTAGAACAAATATCAGTAAAATAATCCTGTCAAAGCCAGGAGCGAGGAGTGACGCTGCTATCAGCCAAAGCTTCTTAGCCCGGGCGTACTACACAGAGCTTCCTGAGCATATCCCCTGTCCTGCTGACCCTACCCCCGACTCACCTCCTCCATGCACTAACCAGGGTTCCTACACAAGCCCCGTCCACTACAGGTCTCAACCCTCTGAGCCTCGTCTTTGAGTGTTTTTCTTGTTCCTCTCTATCATCTCTATGAGCTGTTGGTTTGTTAAATATTCCTAATATCCTGCATTTCACAATTTTTCTCACATAGCTGTTTGTCAACTGAACGGTGATGCAAGGAATTATCTTTTAATGGCTTTGTTGGATCTGCATAACATACTAGTAGCATCAGGTGAGACATTTAGAACAGGACTATTGGTATTTTATGCTAGGATTTAATGCATTCGTTTGTTAAATATACCACTACTTCTGCAGTCAGGATGGTGGGGAGGACTAGAGTCTATCCAGCTGTGATTGGGTTTGAATATTACATGTTTTCCTGGAGAAAGTTCCTGATAAAACCGGTTTTTGAAGCTTCTGACAGAATTGGAGTTCATTGGTGGGTTTTTTTCTGGCTCAGAGGGTTAAAGACGTGGAAAGTGAATGCAAAACCAGACTCACCCAAAAATATTCTTAGAGCCACTGGCTTTTATTCACATCTTAGCCATGTCAGGGATCGATTGGACTGGGCTGGTTCTGAGAAACACCCGCACATCTTTAATGACGTGTAGGAGCCCTGTTGGACTGAGGGATGCCGGGTCGAGTCGCGTCTGCGCTAACCCCCTGTCTCTGCTCGGCGTCAGATCGTGTCCAGTTTCAAAGCCACCACATCCAGGGCAGTATGCCAGCTGCTCAGAGAGTACGTCGGCCACCGCGATGGCATCTGGGACCTGAGCGCTACCAGGACGCAGCCCGTGGTGCTGGGCACTGCCTCTGCAGGTGCGCCGCCGCCTCCCTCTCCTGGTAACAGTAGATGAAAACCTCCCGCAGGGGAAACAGCCAAGTGGTTTTTAGGGACTGAAGGATAGAAATAGGGTTATTTCCTCAACGGAGAAGCAATGATGAAATATTAGACGGCCATCGTGTTCCCTCCCAAACAAAAAGGTTCACCTATATTTATAGCATTAGTGAGCAGCAATAACTCGGCGTTTCTGTTTTTTTTCGGCAGACCACACCGCCATGCTGTGGAGCATCGAGACAGGGAAGTGCCTCCTCAAATACACGGGCCATCAAGGTTCAGGTGCAGACAGAAGGAAAACAAAGAGAAAACAAAACATTCCACCGCAACGTAAATCCCTTGGGTAGAACCTCACAGGTCGGGCGTGACAAGAGTATGTGTGTGTGTGTGTATATGTGTGTCTCTGCAGTCAACTCCATCAAGTTCCATCCGACTGAGCAGATGGCGCTGACAGGTAAACATCCCAGACTACACACTGTACGTAGAATTTTACCAGAAAAGGCAAGGTTGAAAAATAAACTAAACCTGAGAAGGAACTCTTAGCATCTTGTTTTCAGGGATGTCATGTAATCCGTACATCTGCCACCCGCCTGTAAGATTTGCGTCCCGGCGTGCGTTGAAACTGAACTCTCCCGTGCGAATTAATGACACCAAGATGAATTCCGAGATGAATCCATCGGCTTCTGTCGCAGTTTGTTGCATCAGCCCATTTTTTGGGGGGGAGGGTAAAGCCACATCGCATGTTTTTAATTTCACGCCGGCGGCCATTGACTGAAGAAAGATTGAGCGAGAAATATTCCTTTTTATTCCCCTGCTCATAAATGTCAGAGATGCAGCTGTGGGAAAATGACATCTCTGGATTGAGACAGGACGTCTCATCAGAATGACAGACTTAAGAACCCACGGATCTGCTTTTGGATTGTCACAGTGACTAGGCGCTAGATTTGCACGACATTTTTTGAAATTGCCTCCCGACACCTGCGGACATCCCCTTTGTTTTTGTTTCGGTTCCCTGGCCTCATACCAAAATCGCGTCTCCTTCAAAACCCCTCCCTAGCCTCTGGAGACCAGACCGCTCACATCTGGAGATACATGGTGCAGTTGCCAACACCGCAGCCCGTGGCCGATGTCAGTGTGAGCATCCCTCCCGCCTCCGCCCCCCCCCCCCCGCACCCCATGTTCCTCCATATGAAGTATTTTCCCTGACAACAGCTGCCGCCGTTGGAGGACGACGTGGACTTTTCGGACAAAGACGAGGCAGACGGCGACGCCGAGGGCCCGAACGACTGCCCGTCGGTGCGCGTGGCGACCACCACCCTGCGGAGCCACCAGGGGGTGGTGATTGCGGCCGACTGGCTCGTCGGGGGAAAGCAGGTGGTGACGGCGTCCTGGGACCGAGCTGCCAACCTCTATGACGTGGAGACCTCAGAGCTGGTCCACTCGCTCACAGGTAGGCCCATCTCAAAAAGGCAACCACTCATCCTGCATTTGAAATGCATGAGGAATGAAATAAGTAATGAATAAGAAGTTCGGCCACATGGCGTAAAATCCTCCTGGCACCAGTGGGAGAGGGTTTGATACAGGTAAGCTAGGCTAGGCTAACTTTTACTTCACCACTAGAATAAAAAGTTCGTAGCAATTTGGCTGCAGTTTGTTCGCATGCCACTCATGGATATGCGTGTTCTCGAGTTGGGTGGTTGTCGGTGTGGTGGTGGGGTAACAAATGCTGTGGACTCCGTCCTCTTGCGTGTACAGGCCACGACCAGGAG
Source organism: Fistularia commersonii (assembly GCF_037954325.1). Lineage (NCBI taxonomy): Eukaryota > Metazoa > Chordata > Actinopteri > Syngnathiformes > Fistulariidae > Fistularia > Fistularia commersonii. Next base: position 7,515,775 of record NC_141293.1, read on the forward strand.
CTGACCCACTGCTGCACACACCCTACGCAGCGCCTGGTGGTCACCTCATCCCGAGACACCACCTTCAGACTGTGGGACTTCAGAGACCCGTCCATCCACTCCGTCAACGTGTTCCAGGGTCACACTGAGTCAGTTCCACACACCCCTTTCTTTTACCGCCTCCTTTGTTATCTCCCATACTCACGCGTTGCATGAAAATTAAGATTTTTTTTATTTTTAATTATTATTTCAACAATTGAAGGGTAAACTGTGCTGTTGTGGATTGATGAAGAAAAACCGCATTAAGAAATAATACATACAATATTTTTCCAATTAAAAATTGGGTAATATAAATGCCCAGAAAGTTAGAATTCCATCACTCCGACTGATAAGAAGTCGGCGTTCCTCCTCCACAGCACGGTCACGTCAGCTGTCTTCACGGTGGGGGATAACGTGGTGTCGGGCAGTGATGACCGGACCGTCAAAGTGTGGGACCTGAAGAACATGAGGTCGCCCATCGCCACCATCCGCACCGACTCGGCCGTCAACAGGTGGGTAGACGTGTGAATGGTTGCATCTCGAAATGTGAATAAGCAGGAAAGGTGGTTAGATAATGAATTCATGTTTTTTTCCACATCTATTAAAATCTTGCACGTTCAGTTACTTGACTCATGGGATACTAATATTCATAATTCAAAATAACAGATGAGGCAAAGAACTGAACACTTTTGAATGAATGAACTGGCGCGGTCCAAATAATCGCATCAAATATGTTTCACCTCAGAAAATCCAGAGGATTTAAAGTTAATCTTCAAATGAAAAAAAAAATTGTCTATCCGAGCTCACCAAACCCGATTGAATCCTCGGAAATGAATGTCGGGATGTTATCATTTTGCTTTCTGCGCATGACGTTGGTGACGTCAAGCAAGTAACTCTATTGACTAAACGCTGCCCATCTGGTCTCCTTCCCCACAGGATCAGCGTCTCGGTGAATCAGAAAATCATCGCCCTTCCACACGACAATCGGCAGGTCCGGCTGTTTGACATGTCCGGGGTGCGACTGGCTCGACTCCCGCGAAGCAACCGACAGGTCGGTGAAGGAGTAGAACGGTTGAAGTGTGTTTTATTTGTATGTGTTGTGTTGTTGTTGTTGAACAGCGGCCGTGTTGTGTGTGTCGCTGTGCCACAGGGTCACCGCCGCATGGTCTGCTGCTCCGCCTGGTGTGAGGACAACACCTCCTGCAACCTCTTCACCTGCGGCTTTGACCGCCAGGCCATCGGCTGGAACATCAACATCCCTGCGCTGCTGCAGGAGAAGTGATTGGAAGGCTTGAAAGGCGTCTGTAAAAAAAAAAAAAAGAAAGAAAAAAGAAAACACACAAACACACACACACACATACGCACACGCACACACACACACACACACACCCACACACAAACAAATCTAGGTTTTGTCTGTGAAAAGTGACGTGTTCTTGTCGGGATAGCTGGAGCCGAGTCTCCGGGTAGAAAATGGCGTCTCGGTGCCCGCGGGATGTTGGCGTTTTCATTGGCCGGGACCGGAAGTACGGCATCTGACACCACGCTCTTCAACTCCAGTTAAGAGTAACACATTTTACAGCCTTTTCATGTGTCTTAAAACACACAAACACACACACACACACACTCGCTGTTATGTGTGTGTGTTTTTTTTTTTTTTTTTTTCGCGTGAGAGTGTGTTCTTTTCCACCCAAAGCGAACACTGTGTGCCACTGAAAAAAACAAACACTTTTTCAAATTTACTTTGCGCTTGTGTTTCTGCGCTCCACTAATGCCAGATTAGTACTGGAGTCTGGATGGGGTGGAGTCAAAAACACCCTCTAGATTTTTTTTTTATCAATTTATTGTTTTTTAGTGCATTTGAAGAGTTCATTTTGCCGTCTTTACAGCCCACTCTCTTTCCCATTTACTAATTTCCGCCGTCGGTCCAGCCTCCGTTCCCGTCTTGTAACTGTTAGCTGTGACCTCTGTGATGACGACTTTATATCGGTGTGAATACGTAAAGGTGCTATATGTAAGGTTGCAAAAAAAAAATGTGTTAACGTATCTACGAAATGTGAAATAGTTCTGACATCGAGTCAGAACTATCTGGGCTGCGGACACACCCGCTGAAACCAGCGTGCTAATCCCCTAGCTCCACCGCAATACCACTCTGTCTCTCAAAGCTAAGTCTGATAGCGACATTGCGCTTGAAAAGCCGTTGAATGGTGCACGATGACTCATCGGCTCATCGGCCATTCGTGACAAGTTAGGTGAGGTACGCATGTTGCAGTGTTGCATCGGTGTCAAACGTGTAGGGGTTACCATAGCAACAGCTACCTTCAACCAGCCAGGAGTCCACACGTTTGGTTTGTGTTGTTTAAACCAGGTGATTGATGTCACTACTCTGCTCCACCAGCAGCTTACCCCCCACCCCCAACCCCAACCCGCCTTCCTGTTTTCTATGGCGACCCCTGTCGGATCGGAGTGTGTTTTAACATTACCCGTTGCTTACATGTAGCACCTTTTAATGTTACAATTTCAGAAAAAGACCCCGCCGGGGAGGTGGGAAAGGGGATCTTGTCAGAGTTTGTTTGCTCTTTTATCCGCTTTTTTACTTCAGTCATTTCACATTTTGATTCGGGGCTCGACGTCACGTCAACGCCGTTTTTTTATGGGAACGGCTGGCTGAACGTTGAGAGTATTTTGGCGTGGATTTCCCTGTTGCTAAGCTTCAGTTTTGTGGCATTAAGGTTGTTAAAGTTATGAATGAATGCGGGGGGTGATGCACTAGGGTTTCAGCCGAAAAAGACAAAAAGATGATTTTTGTCCGTGGTTTCAGGGTTGTTTGTATCATAGCGGGATCATGCAAAGGTTAACAGGAAAGATGTTTTTTAACAAAGAACCGACTTGTTACTTTGGTGACGTGGTGGATTGTGTTTCAAAAAGTGAAGGAATCCAGCTTTTTTTTCATTGGACCTGCTGTGGACACACTGCAGACACAGAGCTACCATCACAACCTCCTGGCCTAAACTACAACTAATTTCTAAAGTTTGATTTAAATTGGTTTGAAAAATTCAATGCAGATAATAATCTCATCTCATCCCAATTGGTTTTCCACCAATCCCCTGTACTTTGACCTGCAAAACTGCTTGGATATTACTGCTTAAAAGTACATTTAACCCGTTATCGAAGAGAAGGTGGCAGAAACCCTGGAGGCACTGGGACCTTTAAAGGGCCTTTTCCACTGAAACAATTCAGTGGAAAAGTTTCAGTTGTTCCAGAATCAGCGAGGCTAAGCCCCAAGGGAGCAGGGACTTGGTCCCTCAGGGTTAAAGGGGTGGAAATCTGAGAGCAAGCTGCTGAAGAGGCGCCTTTGTTTTTTTTTTCTTACTGTAATTGTTTCAGCGCAGCTGTGGTTCAAAACAGAAAAAAATAATCTGCTGAAACGGCTTTTTGCAGCAATGATTGCTAATTGAGGGAAAAAAAAGGGAAAAAGAAAAACCCAGTGGCACTTTGTTGTTTTTATTTATGGAGAAAAAAGGTGTTGTTCTTAGTTTTCCAAGGAAATATTTAACAGAAAAAGACTCTTTGAGAGCGTTCATTTTTCCCCAGACATGCAATAACAGCGCCCTCCAGTGGTGGGAGGTCGAACTGCATAGACTAGTGTTAGCCAAATTCACGTTATTCGGTGTCAAAAAGAAAAGAGCCCTGCTGCTACGTGTCAAAAAAGCACTTTAAATGGAAATCTCTGATAGTCAGCCCTGCTGCTTCACCAGAACTTGACATGCAGGTGATAAATATACTTAGATTTACTTTTATTTCAATTGTCAGCCCCCCGATTATTGGTGTTGGTTCACAGTTGTCCAGATCTTGTATGTGTTGGATGTGAAATTAAAGAAAAATAAAAAAGGGAGAAATCTCCCGGGGAGGTGTGGGAGGAGGTGGTAGGGGTCAACACGTCACGAGAACGCCATGACGATGTTTGTGTTTTGAGATTTCCCACCACGCCGCCGCAACCGAGTTGATCTGTCCGTTTGTCCCGTCTTGTTTGTTTCGCAAAAATAAAAACAAATGCAAAAAACAAAGTTGTAATGACAGAAGCCTCAGTTTTCCCATCCCCTCGCGGGTCCGCTGGTCCAGCACAGGAAAGAAAATGAAATCTAAAATTCTAGTCCAAATCCCCTTCAAGCAGAATTTCTCAAAGCTTTGGTTAAATAGCTTAAGGTTATAAAGAAATGGCATTAAAGTTTCAAGAAAAAATAAGGTGCTGCTGCCAAAAAGGGAGAAACTTGAAAGATTTGACTTAGTGTTCCTGCAATTGGATGTGATTAACATTCTAAAAAGTATGAAAACAATAAACCCCACTCCACTGCAGGCTTTACAATGAATAAAGATGATAGTTTTTTATTTTAAATATATCGTGCGTTAACGGGAGCCCTGATTATCGGTCACTTTCCAGTTGCAACTTTTTCTCTCTCCTTTATCCAATTACAATTTGAAAACAATTTTCATGTTCCTCTGGAAAATGGGTTTTGAAACAACGCTTCCATAATCTCCCCTGCCGCATGGCCATCTGGTGAGGCTCCAGCCATGTGTACAAAAACAAACAACAAAAACACTTGCTGTCTTACAAACATGTGCAGGTGAATGTAATTTAATATTTTTAAAAGTCTTTTTTTATTATTTGCGAAATTTTTAGTTATTTTCTTTGAATGATTAGTGTCTATCAGTGATGTGGTGTTTACGTCATAGTCAGCCCATTGTGTTTGGCACTTTTGGGACATAGAACGATAAGGTTTGGCATTGTAGCCGTCTGCAGACTAAACTCTTGAGTGTCTGCCACAGAATAGCTTCTAGAATCCAGGAGCTATTCTGTAGTCTTTTGGCACCTCACACAAACACTTAGCCCTTGACTCACATCTGGCCCCGCAAACACTGGTTTGAAATGAATAACATTTTTAATGTATCCATCTCTACATTCAGAGATGATCTCATCATCCATCAAACCCGCCCTAATTCCTTGCACGCTGTGTGTATTTGCATTTGGAAGCACCGCCTGCAGAGGATGACGACAGGAAAACACGCTCCCTCTCTTAACCAGCGGCCAAAGTTACAGTAATATGTGACAATATTGCCATCTTGTGGCAAAAATGGGAAACTGCATGCAGCAGCGGCGAATACCATAGGTGCTGATGCAGAATAATGCAGAATAACGACATAACCAACCCCCCCCCCCCCCCCCACACACACACACACATATGCACGGAGGAGGGAAGACTGCTTGGCGTGGAACATCAACATAAAAACATTACATCATCAACACTGGATTTTTGCACGTTTTCTACACTTCCAGACACAAACTGACGACAGAGAGGATGGTACACACCTGCGAAAGGATGCTCTTCGCCATTTTTCCTCATCCTTTTCCCTCATCCTGTCATTCCTCATCCAGCATGCACAAGTTATGTTGACAGTTTAGTCTTAATCCCTAAAAAAAAAATCACGATTTTATGTTTTATGAATTCTCTCTTAAGTGGTGTGTCGTCATTGGTGACAAAGTTGAAAGCACAGACTCCTCTTGAAAACTGGATGTCCATCTGACATTTTTGTGCATTTGGAAGAATAAAATCCACGCGAGGAGAAAACAGAAGTCTGAAATTGTTGCTTGACAACATTTTTTTCAGCTTACACATCCTTTGAATCTGTTTACATTTCAATGTGCACTGTCTACTATTTACCACTATGTCTATTATTTATTGTTTCCTCTCTTCGAACATATCTATTTCTCTTCTACTGACACCCTGTCAAACCATCTGGGTTCACCGGGGACCACAAAGTGAGAATTTTCATTGCAAGGAGCCACAATTCCTGCACATGATAGTAAACGCTTTGAATCCTTGGATCCCTGGGGTGATTTATGGGCCTTGGGGGCAGCTTCCTCGCTGTGACCTTGCTCATCTGGGCAGCAGTTCCGCTGCAAGATACGTGATTGCAGCAGTTGGGAAAGTAGGTGCATTTTTGTGCAAAGAAGTGCTCTCGTTGTTATTCTGCTATCTTTATATCGCACAACTGATCACCTGTACATTTCTTCTTGTTAATTATGCTCCTGTCTTTTCCCGTCTCATGGAATGCACATATCCATCTATATAAAATGTTCACCTCATGTGTAAATCACCTGTGAATCATTGACGTAATCTCCCACGTACATAATGTAAATTTAAAGTCAACTTTATTGTCAATTTCTCCACTTATACTAGACATACAGAGGAATGGAGAAGACATTTCTCACATTCCCACGGTGACATTAAATGATCAAAATAATAGTAGAGTGCACACTAACTGTAAAGTGCACAATAAACATTAAACTATAAGGTATAAAATGCACACAGGTACAATCTAATGGTACAGAGATGAAAGGATGACAGAAATTTAACAGCATAAACACCTGAAATGTGTAAATAATTGTCATTTGAATGTAGAGAGAAGCAGGATCTGTCCAGTTTATGATTTCATTTTAATTAATCATTTATTTACCATATCTGCACTCGCTGCTCTTGTGCATTTCTGGTAAGGTGCTGAACTGCATTTTGTTGCCCTGCACCTGTACATGTATAATGACAAAGTTGAACCTGAATCAGAATTACCCAAAGGGAGGGGACTGCTCTTTGTTACAACAGCAATCCCTACTCAAAGGGTGCAAGTATATAGATATGTGTTATTGCGCTACATCAGCTTTGGATATGGGATATTGCGCAAGGGGAATTATTGCACAGTAATCTAACATTTTCGAGCAAAGCTTCCATTTTTGCACCCTCAATCTGCGAACCTGCGGGAGGAGACGTGCACGTTTCCAGGGGGAATCCGCAGGAGTGAATAAGTAGACGCGTTACCCCGAGGTGCAGCAAACCACGCCAGCGGCTGACCTCCGCACCCCCTCCCGGGGCGGCCGTGCGGTGCCGCACCCCCCGGGCGCCGCTCCGCAGCAGCTCGGGTGGCGTGATCACGTGGCAGCCCCGCATTTCCGCCACAACAATACACCTCCGTGTCGGTCAGCATTCACGCTCCTCTCCCTTCCCGCACCACCACCGGTCTCGGTATGGCGGACGGCGAGAGGTCCCCGCTGCTGTCGGACCTGGGAGACGGCGCCCTGGGGAGCGGCAACGGCGGGGTGTCCCCCGGCGCGCCGCCCTACTGCGTGCCCAGCAAGCCCGAGGGTGAGCAGGCGTTGACGCGCCGTCCTCCGTTCGGTGTTAGCCTAGCATGCGTTAGCATCCGTTACACCGGCTGTCCCGGCTAGCAGTAGCGGTGACAGTCGCACACTACGTTACCGTGACGGGGAGGTGGAGGATGCCTCCACTCCCCTTTTTTTCAACACAAAACATTTCATTTATTGTTATTATTATTGTCGTTCTACCGTGGCAATATTGCCCGAAAGACCGCATTCATATTGGGGGTGGTGGTGATGATAGGGGGGTGGAGGGGACCCCTAGCAACCGTCATACTAGCTCGGGAGCTAACGCCAATTAGCGCTAGCGTAAAAAACAAAATGACAACCCAAACAATTATCGGATTCTTGACCCAAACTTCGCTCCTAAAGACTTCGTTTCACCCACGAAGGGGCTCTACGTCGTGTTTAAACTTTCCCGGCGGCCGCTGGGCTTGCAAAAGCGGTGAATTTGCCGGTTTTTAGCCGGCTAGCTGCCCGGTTATCATTAATTGACAGCATCCGGTAATTACACCCGTCCACTGTTGACGACGATGCTTGGACGGCTGGATGACACCGGGGGGGGGGGTTCAAAATATATTAATGTAATAATGAAAAGAGGCAAAATACAGGCTGTCAATTAAGAGCCGGACTTTCCCACAACTACATTGTTTCATGGGGAGTTTGTGTGTGTTTACATGTAAAAAGAGCCCCTTCAAACCCGCTGCTATTCTGTTAAAATGTTAATATTGTGAAGGCAGTTTGTATTCATGTTTCCCCTGAGAAGCAAAGGGTGTTTTTTAGAAGAAGACTTTAAGAGAGCAGACGTAACCGATCAGGATTTGTAGAGAATTTGCCATCCAGAACCTCGAAGTGATCTGGATTTCCAGAAAGTTGGCCCCGTTTGTCGGGTCTGATAATCTCTTTATTTTCTTGACTGACGTGGTGTTTGTTGGAACGGACTCTCCCCGGCATTCCGCAAACATTTCTCCATCCAAAGCTCCTTCTCAGCCAGACTCCGGGCCAAATCGTATTATCTTGTTAATCATAACAGGTCACTTGTCACGGGAATTGAGGTATTTCAGTTGTGCAACTCTTGCCTGCATCCAATATAGGATTCCACTCGTTTGTTACCAGTGTTACTATCTTCTGATCTTCATCCTCGTCTTGTCCAGGGTTCTCGTCGTTCCCCAGCCCGACCCAGCCCTCGGTGCTCCTAGGGGAGGACCCGCCACCCTACTCGCCGATCACCTCCCCGGAGAGCGGAAGCGTCCCTGTCATCCCCTGCAGGGTGTGTCAGAATCCCATATCCGTGGAGGGTAAAGTCCACCAGCATGTGGTGAAGTGCAACATCTGCAACGAAGCCACAGTAGGTCTCTGGAAGACTGTTGGTGCATCACACATTCTGGTTTTATGTGTCAAAATCTGATGCAAGATTGTCAGTAATCCTCCCCAAAGTGGAAATCCTCATATTTAAATGACTGACAGCCCACTTTTAAATAGGTCCCAAAGTCAGAAAATAAAGATAGGTTTCAAAAAGCAGGTGTAGCGTAAACACATGTGATTCTGAGTGGCACCGGGCTGATCAAGACCAGAACTCCATTCAGAAAACATGTGTTTTAAGATTGAGGTAACTTTATTTTGAGGTCTTTTTTTTTTTTTCTCCCTTCCTGCCCTTGCCCTTTTCCTGAATGCATGGAGAATGACACCTGTGCCCTCACCTTAACTTAAGGCGATGGCACGTAGGGGTTTTGTGCAGAATTTAGTATAAGGCTCTTTAGAGGGGGCGGATACAGCGGCGTTAAAAAAAACAACCTAAAACTAGCATTTTATTCAGCCAATTTCATAAACTGTGAAGCAGTTTATTTGGTTGATAATAGCGTTTTTATTTTATTTATTTATTTATTGTTTACCCATCCCCCCCCAGACCTCCGGCTGCTGCTTTTAAAGGTCAGCCCCAGACAGGTTCATTAGAAGATCAGGACATTGCAGAGAATAAGCCAGATTTTTGATTGATTCCTGTGTTGAGAGTGCAGAGTCTAATCAGTTTGCGGGCCAGATTTACATGGTTGTTTATTGCGGGGGTGGAGGAGGTCCAGTGCTGTGCAAGATCTACCCCCCTGTTCTGTTTGATCTGCACAGAAGGTCAGCAGTGAGTCATCACTGAGGCTGGCGAAGAGACCGTTTTCAATTTTTGTAACATAAATATGTCAGTAATTACATTGAACTGCCACAATGTTTCATTGGGCCTGTATTTATTTACTCTGTTCCTCATTTGTTGCCCTAGGAAGATATAATCACAACTTCTTAAATCGTCTCCTCTTTAAAAACACGGGTGAGGCAGTGATTCTGCTGCAGTGGGTGCCGCTCGTACATCCAATCCCACCTGTTGGTGTTTGTCAACGGCGAACTCCTGATCCGTCTGGGGAAATTAAACGACTGTTGAGTGTCTGGGCTCCTGCCAGCATGCACTACGACGATTTCATGAATGTCTTTGTGTGTGTGTGTGTGTGTGTGTGTGTGTGTGTGTGTGTGTGTGTGTGTGTGTGTGTGTGTGTGTGTGTCAGGGAGAGAGGCTGTCATAGTGTTTTATTTTAAATATCGATCAGATGTTTTATCGTTTTGTGACTTCCCGCCTGGTTCGATTGGCTCGGAGCCCTTGCTGTGCCATAAATCTTTCATGATGCTGGATGATGTTGACAAAGACGTCTTGGAGATGCATTTTGGTCTAGAAAATGTATGTGTGATTGGAGCGCGCAGAGTCAACCCATCGGCTCACAACATTTTTATTTACCTGCGGTTAGTGCTAACGCCTCACGGTGAAGCGGACCCTGGTTCGATTCCGACACAAGGCCTTGTTGTGTGGAGTCTCCCATGTTATCCCTGTTCCTGTGTGCCTTTCTCAGGTTTCCTCCCATAGTCCAAAACCTGTAGGAGGTTCATTGGAGACTCTACGTTGTCCAGAAGTGAGGATGAGAGACTGAATTAAGTCAAAGTTAGTTTCATTGTCAATTTCTCCACATGCACTAGACCTACAGAGCTCTGGAGAAGATGCTTCTCACACTCCTACAGTAACATGAAAATTAAAAACCCAATAAACATTTAAATTTTAAGGTGTAAAGTGAATACACATACAATCTTTGATCCTGAGGTGAAACGCTGACCGATTTAACAGCATAAGAACCTGAAATGTATAATATATATTCAATTTGAATTTGAGAGTGGTAGCACAGTTTTCTATACAGTGTAATGCAAGAACCTGTCAGTAAGTAAAACCATACAATAGCAGCATGATGATCATGAATGAATAAATGATTTATTTTACATCACCCCCTTGTTGACAGGCACCTGTATTTAGGCACATCCCATGTTGTAAGGTTTTCCTCCTTTGTATTTTGTGTACTGTTCTCTGATGTTTGCAGCCTCTGCTGTAAAAATAGCAATGTCCCTCTGATGGGACCGAAACACTCGCAACCTCACAGCAAAAGTAGTGGGTTGATCCATGGCCAGGGTGTCCTCATGATTCATCCGCTGCTTGCAGAGCTGTGTCCACTGTGTCTCATCGCGGCTCGCCCTGCAAATTAGATGTTAAGTTACAGGGCGCAAATTGGGTCGTTGTCGGCGCTTTTCCTCACGGCGAGCAGCGGGGGGCGCCAGTGCTCGCGCTCTGGACAGAGGGAGGGGGATGATGGGACCGCTCCGACTCTGCTCGCCCCCTCCGTCTCCATTGTGAGAGGGAGCGCACACACACACACACACACACACACACACACAGACACACGATGCAGCCAGCCCGCCACTCACGAGGAGTTGCTCGCTGAATGTGACAAAGCAGATTTTGTTGCAGAATCGCCGACTTTGTCTGTTTCACAACAGAAGGAAATCGATTCATCCATTTTTAGTTGTTGTAGTTGATCCAGTATTCTCACACACACACACTAAAAACAAGCAGGAGGTTAATTGGAGACCCAAAATTGTTGATGAATGGTTGTATGTCTGTTACATGCGAATGATAGGGGGAATTGTTGTTTATTTGACCTGTGAGTGGGTGTATTAGTATTTATATGGCCTGTGAGAGAGTATGTTTTTGTTAAACGACCTATGAGAGAGTGAATTATTTCTGACGTGTGAATGAGAGAGTGAACAGTTATGTTTCTATATAACTTGCGTATTCTTGTTTGTCAATCAATGACTGAATGAATTATGATCTAAAATGAATGCAGATAGACTAAACTTGGTTTCCTGGCGGAGTCAGGGGACTGTACTCGACTTTTTTCTGATTTACAAATAGAGTGTTATCTGCGAGGCATCACTGTGATTTTATTTTCTACACAATTTAATCCAGCCGTTTGAGATTTGTGTCTGGAACCAATGCTGGTCATCATCGGTGGAACCAGAAAACTTTGTTATTTGAGAAACGGCAAAACTATTAGCACAGAAGAACTTCTTAAACGTTCCAGCGCCGGGTACATTTTACAAATTTAATGATGTGAACTCCTTCTCCTGGAAAGAGAGCACGAATTGAGTTTTCAAGCTTTCAGCGGCTTTGCTGACCTCCGGAGAAATGGGCCGGCCAATTAAAAATACGCTAACCCCCGATAATCTGGGGAAATTAAGACATTCATCAAATTAATAAGCCATTAAGGGGAAAATCATCTCCGAGCCAGCAGCTAGCGGAATTTCAGATCAACATCCGCTTCTCACCTGCCTTTTTTTAATGTTCTTTGTGTGCTTCAAGAGCATTGGGCTTTGTTATTGACTTTTTTTTTTTTTTTTTTTTTTGTTGATATCTCGTTCTTCCTCCTCCTCCTCTTCCTCCGGCTCCCTCTGCAGCCCATTAAGAATCCTCCAGCGGGGAAGAAGTATGTTCGCTGCCCCTGCAACTGTCTGCTCATCTGCAAAGTCACCTCCCGGAGGATTGCCTGTCCTCGGCCATACTGGTGAGAGACTCGTGTGTGTGTGTGTGCGCGCATGTGTGCGGGAGATGGCGGGCGTGCCGCAAGAAAAATAATCTGGAAAGGGAGGGTGCAGTGGGGGCTGCAGGTCCTTCAATTAGGGCGAGCCGGCACGTGGTGTGAGGAGCCAGGTGAGGGGCAGAGGCCTCATTAAAAACCCTCTGCGTCACCGCCATGTCCAGACGGCGAATGTGATATATTATGTAGAATCCCAGGCGCTGGCAATCTCTGGTTTGCCTTCTTTAAGTGTGTGGCGAGCCTCATGGAGCCACCGCCAGTGTGTGGTAGTGCCTTATTAATTTACAGTATTGAATTTACAGTGCCATTTGCTGTTTTTTTTGGGGGGGGACGGACGGACGGACAGATGGACGGCAGGATTGTTGTTGCGCCCGTCAGGCTGCAGTCGGCACTGCTGCCTCGCCATGTGGAGCCTCCATGTTCTCCCTGCTGGATTATCCCCACTTTTTTCACCTGAAACGGTCAGGAGGGTCACGGAGGGGTCTTAATTCTCCGTTGATATGGCTCTTTGGAGATGAGGTGACGATGACCTGTCCTTTGGGCTGCTCCTCCATCTAACCCAGCGTCTCCAAACAAGACAAGATGACTGCTCTCATTTCCATCTTCATCACCCCTGGCACATTCCTCCAGCCGTTCCAACCTGCTTGAGCGTGCTTCTCCACCTCTTCTCCACCCTGTTGACCCTCAGTGCTAAAATCCTCCACCTTCTTCATCTCCTCTCCTCTGTAGCCTCACCGTTCCACTCGGGGCTGCAGGAACCCAAACTGCCCTGCAGCCTCAGGATGCCCGTTGAAGTAGTCGAGGTATTTGAGATGACAACCACAAAGTCAGGAGGGACGGACAGCTAATCTATCTGCTAGCTTAGCCTCAACACTGCCAGTCAGCTGCAGAGCCTTGTTCTCTGTTGAGAACCAGCCATCTTGGCTTGGATTTAGGTTTTCTTGAGGTCTTTTTCTTCTTCCTCCGCCCACTGTGGTCCCAGGGTCATCAGTGCCCTCTCACGGACGCAAACTAAACCTCCTTGCCATCAATTTGCGGCGACAAGCCAGCATCTGGCGTTTGATCTGGCTGCCGTCGCTGGCGCAGAGCGGTATCTGCCTCCTCGGCTGCGCTTCTGTCGCCAAGACGACGCTAACAGAAGGCAGCGGCTGATGTTTATCTCTTAATGCCAGAGGCTTATTGGATTATGTGATTAAAATAATATTTAAGATTGTACTCGTAGTATGATTAAGGGCTATTTTAGTTTCCTTGACCGGCGCCGATGGGGGTGTGAATGACAACAACAGCTGATCACAGGGAAATCCTGGTTTGGACCCCCGTCACACTCTCCCAGCAACCTTCTCGACATTTTTGCGTGTGTCTTTTACTCACACACACATGTTGACTTTCTGAGCTCATCGCAAGTCAAATCTTTTAAAAAAGACCAAACAAAAATGTGTTTTTCATGAATCCTAGTCGAGCCTCCGGACTCGTGGGAAACTCCTCAAACAACCTGAGAAAGCCGAAGAAAGACCAGGAGAAGACGAAGGAGAAGAAGCCCTCGTATTTCGCGGGTTGGAGCCGTGGCAGCGCGCCGGGATGTTTAGCTGCCGGGAGATGCATCGCCGACGCCAGTCCCTGCAAAATCTCTGGCAGCGCGTCGGAACATCTTGCCGAGTCGGCCTGGTGTAAATTCTTCGACTGTGAGGGCGCCTTGTTTACGCCTTAGGCCCAGAATGTGCCGGGGAAAAAGGCTGTGTGTGTGTTTCCTTTTTGTTAATTTTTCTCCCACTGCGCGGATACCTTTAATTTTATAAGACGCACATTGCTGGAGAGAAACGGCGGTACGTCAGTTCAAGATACAGACGTAGCACCTGGAGTGTATTTCTGGATTTCTTTGATGCTGCTTCACACATACACACACACACACACACACACACACGCACGTTTGTATGTATAAAGCGATACCTTGACTGAGGAGTTCCGTGACAGATCTCGTAACTGTATTTACCCGTATATCAAATTAAATTTCCTTATTGAAAGGGATTGAAACGCTATTATTCCTTTCCAACCTTCCGGTTTTGAAATATGTTCTTAAAAAATTTCACACTTAATGCTACAATGTGTTGCTAAATGCAGCTTTGCTACACTTTACGTCTAAACTTCATTTATGGATTGAGTGAAGCCGCTCCTCTTTTTAAAACCATCAATCTGTCTCCGACCAGCTTTGAGCAATTCTTCGGACGCCTCTAACGCCAACGTTCCCGCCGTCCGCTGTACCAAATCCCCATAAATGTCTTCTGCCTTTTCACAGATGAGGCTCTCCATATCTCATCTCAGTATCTCATTGACAACAACTTCTCCATCTCTTCACGGACAAGTCCACAACATGCACACCTCGCTCATGTTTTTCATGATTTTCTCAAGACTACCTAGCGGCAGGCAGCGTGTCCGACTTTTTAAACAGCACTTCACGGACAGCAGCAGCCAAATGGCTGTCAGACGCTCATCCCACTTGCTCCTAAGTCAGATCTCGGCTCAAATCGCAAAGCAAATAATCCACTGAGCGACGACTCGTGTCTCGGAAAACTCGTAAGTTGACGCACTCGTAAGTTAAGGTTCCGCTCTGCGCCACATTTGCAGGTTCCAGGACAGCTGCTTGTTTGTTTTTTTTTTGTTTTTGTTTTTTTTTAAAAGGTACATCTCTTGCAGTAGTGGAGATACTTCCACTATGACATTCAGGAATTTAAAAAAAAAAAAAAAAAACACAAGCTGGAACATATGATGGGTAATTTCTACACCCGCTCTGATGATACTGCAGTAACCGCTCCTTTTTCCGCTGTGTTTCTCTTTCCAGTAAGAGGATAATCAACCTGGGCCCAGTGCATCACGGCCCCACCAGCTCAGACCCTCAGCCGGCCGGGGCCCGGGTCTCCTGCGGACACTGCAGCAACACTTTCCTGGTATTTCAATTCCCTCCTTGTTTTCGTCTCCATCCTTTTTTTTTTTTTTTAAAAAAAAAAGATTTATTTTAGTAATAAAAAGGAAGAAAACTAGCGGTCACGTACCTTTCAGAAAATCCCGGTTAAAGGATTATAAATAAACATGGCGTCTGAATCGTCCCGATGGGCAATCGTCCTGATGGATCTCTTGACTTCAATTTTAAAAACTCCACAACTGTATGAACGATGAACCGCTCCAGAGTGCTAAAAAGATGGATCAGATGAATCATAAGGAGGACGTGCGAAGGCGTTGCAATTACTCGACGGCTGTTAAAATTAATTACCGGTGTATCTTTTGGCTCGTTATGGAATAAAGCAAACAGTGCTCCCCTTTCGATGGCTCCCACCGCCACGGGCTCAGCGAGTGTGAGGAACAGTGGTTAAATAATAAATAAAACAGGTGAGTCATTGGCAAAGCAAAAAAAAAAAAAAATTTACAGAACCTCGTAGCTTCGGGGCGGGTAAACGTTATTACCGGTGAGTGGCGACAACCCGGGGAAAATGTCCACTTCCTGCCGTTGGAGGCATGTCAGGCGAGGAGAGGTGGCGGGGATAAATGGCGGGGGGCTGCGGTGGGTGCCCGGACGATCCGAAACAAAAAGGCACGGTGACGCGGATCGGCGCCGTCGGCAGCGAGGCGGCCCTCTGTCACAGATCAGATGATAATATTCTCGCTGGCCGTGCACACCAATCCCCTCTGAACAAGAGGGATGTAAAACTAGAACTATGTGTGTGTGTGTGTGTGTGTGTAAGGATTAGAAATACATCAACACACGCACAGCGATGTCACTGGGGAAACGAATGCCTCTGCCTCTCGTCTCTCCCGCCGGCACAAAGCACCTGTTGCCAGATTATTTAAAATCTTTAAGAGGTGCGTCATCCATCCCGTAAGTTTCCCGTAAATTACGGCGGGGGATTTTTCTCTGCGGTCGTCCCGAGCACCTGGGTCTCCGTCGGTATTGGAGCAGAGAAAAGGGCTCCCGCGTCTCCACGCCTCTGCTTAATGCCTCTCTGTAAACTGAACGCGTTTATATCACTGTTTTCCACCTCATCGTTCATTGATAGAGAATAAATTCCCAGCTCCTATTTCCTCCTCCCCTGTGACGATGAGCCAATGAACTCCCCTTGGCTGCCATCCGCTGTAAATCCTTCTTTTCTTTCCTTCCTTCCTTCCAGTGGACAGAGTTCACGGACCGGACGCTGGCCAGGTGCCCGCACTGCAGGAAAGTGTGAGTAGAAATGAGCTTTGCCTTTTTTTTTTTCTTTTTTTTTTTGATGCCGGGGTGTACAGGTCGTGTCAAAAAGTGCAGCAACTTAAGATAACCCTCTTTTTTTTTCCGGGTTTCTGGATTTTCAGCGGGGGTTTGGGAAGAAATCTCCCCCCGGCTGCGTACAATGTCCCAAGATTGGCAGATCCACAAGCTCCCTCAGACCCCGCTATCCATGACCTTAATAGAAGACTTTGTCCCGACACTGGGATACATTTAATTTAGGGCGCATTTTCCACGAACAAAGAACACGGTGTTGTGGTTAAAGTGCATCCCGTCGAGCTGGCGGGTGTTTTACTCATTCATCCACCAGATGCCGCCGAGATCCGTCACTGCGTCTACCGCCGCCCGCCGCGGCGTTTTAACAAACCGCTTCCCCCTCAATTCCTCATGTCCGGAATATCCAGAGATGGCAGACGGAACCCTGACGGATGCTTAGATTTGTGCCTTATCATAATTTCATTTCTTACTCCCTGTGCTGCATTGCCGGGAATTATCCCCCCCAGGGAAGAAATGCATGCCCCATTTTTCTTCCTCTATCTGTCCCATTTAGATAAAAACAAGCTCATATTGTCGGCTTTTGTATTTTCCCCACAAATCATTTTCTTTAATGCACTTCAGCTCACTGCTGCGTCCTCTTCTCCACCCCCCTGCAGCTCCTCCATCGGTCAGAGGTATCCCAGGAGGTGGAGCCTGTGGTGTTTTCTGCTCTGCTTGCTATTTAGCATCTCCACTGCTGGGCTGATTGTAAGTGTTTGATAACACACGCACAACACACATAGACACTCCACTGGTGGTAAAGGTAGAAAAGTGCAGCGCAAAAATGTCGGAATTCCATTGCTACTTTGGACATGGTGCGATTTTTTTTTTTTTTTACCATAACAGAGCCTGCAGAAGGCGGTGGACAATATAAACAAAGAAGTCTTCCTCATATACGTCACACGATGACATATTCCTCCACTTGCCCCTGCGCAAAATGTCGGAATGACGGCACTTTCTTCTTCAATTTACGGGAGATGGCGGCATAAACCGATGACAGGCCGTATTTGCGTGCCGTCTTGGTTACACCTGATGCTGAAGTGACAAAAACACGAGCGGGTGTAGCGTTTCTCGGAAACCCCGTCTGTTCTCATGTCGATGTCACCCATTGCCGTGCTTTTGCCGGCTCAGTGTGGCCCAGCAGTACAATCTGGCGAGAGTATGGACGCCTTTTTGCCTTGAAATGGAGCCTAGAACATAGACACATCCCTTGAAGGTGTGCTGCAAGCCTACATAATAAATGGCGTATCGTGAAGGTGTGCGTCAGCAGATAGGACTCCGCCGGCCGCAATAGCGGGCTACCTCCCGACATGCTTTTCCATAACCGGACGTCGACCAACTTGCCGAAAAGAGGGTTTGAACTGGGACCGATCCTTGAAATACCCCTGCTCGCCAGGCGTCGGTGGCTTCGAAAGGGGCAGGGACTGCGACCGAGGCGTGCCATAACAGGCTTCCATGTAACTGCTTTGACTCAAAAGCGCTTTTGGTCTGGAGTCCGGCGACCTGCAGCCAAGTGTCCTCCCTTCCCCTCCCTCCCCTGAGGGGTGTGTGGCTCCACAACACAGTTCACATCTAGCTTCACTTGTTTTTATGAAGAAGTATTGGAAGTGCGGTAGTCCCTCGTTTATCACGGGAGTTACGCTCCAAAACCAGCCGGGATAAACAAAAATCCGCGCCCATATTTTTATTTTATTATTTAGATGTATTTTAAAGCTTTATGACGCTCCCCACATTCTTATTTACCTTCCCATCCTCTCATAAATACTTCCTACACTCTTATATGCAGCCTGCGGCAGCGAAGCGTGGCAAGAAGTTGTACTTTTCCTACAATGGTTCGCGTCTTCTTCTGCTGCTTCTCTTCAGTGGCAGACTGCTTGGAGTGTTGGGGTGTCATAGTGGAGGTTGAAATAAATTCAAATGTTCACAAATCACACACAACACAACCCCACAAATGGACAGGGGGAGATGCTGAATGTATGCCAGGCACCGGAGATGCAGAGAAAAACGCCACAGTTGCTGAGCTAATCAGAGCCCACCTAAGAAATGCTTATGTTAATAATAATAATATTTATTGAAATAATTATTGAAATAATAAATATATAAAAATGCATGCATTCCGCAAAAACACAGGCTCAAAATCATCCTCAAATTAGATTAAATAGTTAAAAAAGTCAATGGACGACTGCCTTGTAAATATTTTTGCACGATGCTACGGCCTGTACCCACTAGAGGGCGCTGTGGCCGCGTCACGCCGGGCTCCCGGCTGCTGTTTGCAGCATAGGTGACCGTCAACGCACAAGGGGCTGCAAATCATTTGGAATTGGAGTGGATGATGGATCAAGTCTCGAGTGTGTGACATGCCACGCAGTCTTCGCCGCTCCCAGTAGTGTCATTCAAGCTTATTGTACCCGGGGGGGGGGGATTCCGTGGAAACATGATTAAAAGGAGGGGAATTTACACACTGTTTATAGTCAGGCGCCACAGACCAGCAGGAAGTGTCTCTTTCCGCTGTAGAATACCATTAATTGAATCATAATATGCACAGTGACTGAATCGTGATTGGATGACACACATACACACACACACACACACACACACACACACATACACACACACACAAACACACACCTCATGGGCAGCGCATCATCGCCAGTGATGCAGGGCTCAAGGACACTCGGGCACAGACCTAGAGGAGAGTGGAACCAGTAACCCCTCTGATTCGTGCATCCACTCACACACATACACACACCCGCTCTCACACACACACACACACACACACACACATACACACTCAGACTACCTCCTCCCTTGTCGTTCATCTAAAACAAGATTTAATATTCTCACGAAAATCCCCCCCGGCCTCTCACAAAGTCACTTTTACTGTCTTAATTGTGTCATTTTCTCTCCGAGCAGCTGCACACCTAATATGCTCTGCTCAGACACAACAGAATTGTCACCTCCGCCAACCTGCAGGCACCACGTCTTCACGCTTGCCGGCGACAGACATCGCTCCCCGCGTTTTCGCCACATCGTTTTCGATAGACAAAAAAACTCTCGACGCTCCGATCCAGAAAGATGTTTATTCTTAATTTATCCTCGTCCTGGGTTTCACAACCGAAGACAAAACCCGACTCGTGATTTTTGCGGATGGGAATCACCTATCAATTAAGACGATGTTAATATAAGTTGTTGTTTCATTTGCACGAACCCTAAATCAGCGCCATGAGCGAGCAATGACAGCGGTGAGGAAACGCTGGCGTTTACCTGAGCAGGAGCCTCGAACAGAACGGAGCCTTCTGCCTCGACCAGAAGGCGAGAGAACGAGGGGTGGGGGGGCCGAGCAGGAGAAAAAGAGTATGATAGAGAAAGACGGGATGTGAGGGTTGTTATCGTCGAGGGCCACGTGACGACGTATTCGTCCGCCCGCCAACTAGTTCCCCCAAGAAATTCATTTTGACGTCGCAATTGGAATCACGTTGCGAGACTTTCCGCTTAAATTTCTGGTGGAAAACATTGTACTTAGCGGTAACAGCTACACGCTTATAGCCAAACATGATACGTCCGTAGCTTCTTCATCCACAGATGAAGGGACGTGAGTGCAGAGCGGCGAGGAGGGAGAGGTGCATCATGGGACATCCAGCAGCAGTCGGGGCTAGCCTAGCGCTGACGCCCCGCCGTTATCTTTTGAATTCAGCTCCCCTTTTTTACCAGGAAGCTGCAGGTTCCTTTCATTTTTATTTTTTATTTTTGTTTTTGCACTCAGCACACACACACACACACACACACACACACACACAGAGTGATCACGGCGGCTGAGTGTGCTGTGTGCTCCCCAGGCCGGAACGTGGGTGAAGGCCCGAACCTACCAGGGGATCTACGCCTCCTGGGCCGTGCTGCTGCTCCTGGTCCTGGTCACACTGGCCCGGGCCTTCTACTGGGCCTGCATGAGGGTCAGCCAGCCCCTCCCGAACTTCACATAGAGAGGCTTCAGACCCGCCGCACCCCCCTCTCCCTCCCCCCGCCCCCGAACCTCTTCCCCCCTCCTTGCCTGGCAGGAGCAAAGGCGGCTTTAAAAAAAAAACAGAAAGAAAAAGAAGAAACACTGTATTTATTTCCCTGCAGCTGCAGAACAAGAAGAGAAGCTCCTCCTGTTCCTCCTTTGTTATTTTCGCTTTTTTTTTGTTTTATTTTTTTTTTTTTAAGTTCCGGGTGTTCCCCCTCTGAGGGGGCGACCGCCCTGGATCCCTGCTGCCCAACATGTGCCGTCTGTCTGTTCTAATCTCGTGGCCGGTGTGGGTTACAGGTAACATTTTTAACCCCCCCATCTGCCATCCGCGCTGCTTTTTTTTTTTTTTTTTTTTTTTTTCCCCTCGGGGTCCGTCTGCTCCCCCCACGCTCCAGAGTGCAGATCCCCATATCTCAATCCCGACACCGGGTTTTGTTTTTTTTTTTTTTTTTTTATAATCCAGGAAGTGCTCGAGCGAGAGGAGCTGCGGGTAGATGATTGACAGCCGGAGCGTCACGCCTCCCCCTTTTTTGTGGATCGGCAGGTGGAGAAACTTCATTCAGCCGCCTGTGAAGGTGGACAGGGATATCTCTGAACTCACCGAACACACACTAGCGCGCACACACACGCACACACACATACACACACACACACTCACACACACACCTCGGGACCGACTTTGATCCAAAGCCTTAAAAGAAGTTGTGGATCCGACACACACACACACACACACACACACACACACACACACACACACACACATACACCGAAGCAGCCATATTAATGCCTAGCAGCTCGCCGTAAAGAGCGGGGAGTCATCTGACCCCAAAACATCACTCATTCATCGGCAGGTTGTTTTGGTGTGTGTATGTGTGTATGTGTGTGTGCACGTTCACACTCGCGAGGAGAGGAAACATGTTAGGTAACCCCCGGCGATGTCAGGTGACTGCAGGCTACACCCACTTGTTTCGCCGAGGTAAAAACCCTCCAGGCCTTAAGGAGTGACACACACACACACACACACACACACATACAACATGGAGGCTGCAGGAAGACAACACACACACACACACATACTCGGCTTGGCGTTCCGCTCTGACTTGATTCCTGAATCTTCTGGTGTCGCTTTTATGAATGACTTTTGTTCATTTTTTGTAAATATATTTGTTGTTTGTGTTTAAAAAAAAAAAAAACAGACAAAAAAAAAACAAAAACGGATGTGACCAAGCCAATCACGTCGTAGAGCATTTAGTCCGCGTTTCCTCAAGAAGGTTATTTTTTTGCGACCCCCTCCCCCATCCTTAATGTGTGTGTGTGTGTGTGTGTGTGTGTGTTTGTATACATATATATATAGAGAGAGATATCTCTATATATCTCTCTCTATATATAAAATGGTTTGGAGTAGTACCCCCACGGCAGCACGCGCACACTCACACACACAAACACTCCCCAGGTAGAGACACACGCTGCACACACCAGGCAGGACGAGAAGCTGATGGAAGTGTTGTTTTAATATTTATTCAACGTGAAAACAAGACAAAAGGCCCCTTTTAACAAATCAGCGTCGTCCTTAAATGTGCTTATTCCCCCCCCTCCCCAGGATTTCCAGGACTCGATTCAAGGGCATTTTTCTTTTTCCTTTTTTTTTTTTCCATCGAGTCAAGACGTGAGAAAGGGGCCAGTGTGCATCCAAACACATAGGAAACCAGTGCAACTGGAGCTTTTATGACAGAATTGAATGATTTGTTGAAGAGGGACCCCCCGCCCCGCTTCCCCCAAACCCTCTGACCAGTGCGATGTTTTATCTTTGCAAAGAAAAACTCTAATCATGTTAACGCCAATAATGACGGTTCGGCTGACTTTCTCTCTCTCCCTCTCTTTTTTTCTTTCTCTCTGGAGTTTGTTTACACACACAAATAAAGACATGATGAATTAAAAACATATAGTCGGACTGTTTTTCCCGTGTCTACAGGATCAGAGCCACTTGTTTTTTTTTCTCGTTCATAGATTGATTCAGTTTCTACAGCTTACTCTAGTTCACCCTCATTCACACGTCACCTGGAGACATACAACCGTTCACATGACAGAGTCAACCATTCGCCCGCTTATTTGCACATTCACGTCAGACTTGCATTAATTCATTCACTCCTTAACATGTAATAAGCAATGCAAAGCCACTCACTTTTTCATTCACATGTATTGAGACGTACAACAGTTCACCCATTCACATGTCCGAGACAACGTTCACCCTCTCATTCACATGCCACATAGAGACATACAGCCATTCCGTCATTCACACATGATACAGAGACATACAACCATTCACTTGTTCATTTTTCACATGTAGACATGATTCACCCTTTTATTCACTAGGTGAGATGTACAACCATTCACTCTCTCATTCCCATGTTCTCATAGAGGCACAACTATTCAATCTCCCTGTCACATCAGATGGAGACATACAATCTCATTCATATTTGGACAATGTAGCGTCTCCAGTGAACGTCCTGTGTGAAGAACCCTGAGGAACCCTCGTTTCCTTGTCGGCCGTGTCTGGAATAAAACAATCCACCAAGATCTAGCGCCTTGGACTGGCCACCGAAGAAAATCAAGCAAGCGCCGTCTCTTAACAACATACATTAGACATAAAGCACGGCGTGACCTTTGACCTTTTCAAACCAAAACATCAGACATAATTGGTCCCCCGAAGTCCATTTCCTCTTTCTGGGAAAAAAAACACAAACGTAAAGCCAGAAACCCGAGAGTGATATTTGACAGTGACCTTTCATTTGATGAACAAATTACGACTGTTCAGTCATGCTGTCACCAATTAATGCAGACACTGAAAGGTCAGGCGTCTCTTCCCCTGGCCTGACTCTGAAAAGTCACCCGTGACTGGATTTTCTGGTTCCAGATGTGTTTTTCATCTACAAAAAGTTCATTCATTCATTCAGTCATTCACAGTTGCAGTGGTAGGGTGGGTCCAGGTTGTCCTCAGGCTGACCTTTGAACCCTCCTGAGACCTTTGCTGCTGATTCACAATGCCAAAGAGGATTGTACCATCTGCTCGCGGAGGAGGGGGGGGCTTTCATGCCAGAACTTTAACACCGAGCACTGCAGTCAAGCTATGGTAGCACCAGCATGTAATTTGACGGGGCCGGGCTCCGTCTATGACCTGAATAAAGCCTCTTTTAATTGCATGTGTAGAGAAAACCAGGGAAGTGAAATGCCACATGATTGGTCCAAACAAACTCGAGTCGCCTGAACACAGCACGAGATCAACCATGTCTACGAGTGCCACAGTTTAGAGCACGGGTGTCAAACATACGGCCCGCGGGCCGGAACCGGCCCGCAAGGGCATTCAACCAGGCCCGCAGGATAATTTGAAAGTGAAAAAATGCTTAAAAGACAAGGATTTATTTTTTCGAATTAAGTGCAATTTGAAAATTTTCCGTTAGGAGGCGCACTCTTTTGGTCAGAGTAGACGACAATCTGCATCACTGAGACGGACCAATCAGCAGACGTTATCAATGCACCACCTGTTGCTTGTTATAACGTTGTTTCTACCCTGTTCTCTACCTTCCCGCTACACCCTCATTAGCCGAAATGTCGTCATCAAAATAGAGAAAAGTAGTTAAAGAGTGTAGAGTTTTCAAAGAAAAATTGTCTACGTCCTATTTATTTATGGAGACGCACAGGAAACCTTTGTGCTTAGCGTGTTTGCAACAAGTTTCGGTATTTAAGGAATATAATATACAGCGCCGCTACGAGACTCATCAGAGCGAAAAATGTGACGGCTTGTAAAGACAACTGAGAAGAGATAAGATCAACGAATTGCTGGCCGGTCTGAGGAAACAGCGTCCACTTTCACCCATAGCCGAGAAATCAGTGAAGCAGTGGTAAAAGCCAGCTAGCTAATTGCTAGCGAATATGTGCAATTTAAAGTTAAGTCACCAGCTTCACTACAAACTAGTATGATGGAATTCTACTGTTCATGCAACCCCATACGTTTTCAGTATGTATTGTATGAGTATGCATGTTTCATGGATGAAGTTTACACATTTACAGGACAGGTGAATACTCCAATCCTTACACATTTAATAGCACCCTTTTTAGTTTGTAGGGTGTAGGCAGGGATTCAATTTAGATTTTATATGCACATGTGTAAATGGTTTAAAAATCCCTTTCTTTGTAAGTGTCATTTAATCTTAAAGTGCATTACTATATTTTTCAATACCAATTACTTGTTAAAGTTTTGTGCCTTTGTGCGATCAGTGGGATCTCATGATCACATGATTGCAATGCAAACATGTGAATGATAGAAGTAAATTGCACTCATGTCTAAGGAAATATGAGGTGTTTCATGAAATGTTTTGTAAAGGGATTGGTCATTAAATTCCAAGATTTTCTAATGTCCTTCGGGACATTCGGGACTGCAATTTCCTTCGGGATTAATAAAGTTGTTCTTATTCTTATTCTTATTCTTATTCTTGTACTTCTTTACACCAAAAAAGAGGAAAGACATGATATTTTGGTTATTTATTGTTGAATATGCTATTATTTTAATGGTCCGGCCCACTTGACATCTACCTAGGCCGTATGTGGCCCGCGATGAGAAATGAGTTTGACACCCCTGGTTTAGAGTCTAAACTGTGGCTATCATAGACATGGTTCGTAAACAAACATGGACTACAAACATGGCTGTCATTGTTAGTGTAGCTATCTGGTCTGTCCTCCATTACTGTAGTCCGGTTTGACTTCGCCGCTTGCCATCTTTGTTCGTATATTTCTGCTACTTTTCCAACTAGCCACATTCACTGCACAACCACCCATACCAACTGTTTTCAACTAGCTGTCCCACTGTCTCTAACAAACCGTGACCACTTCCTGAACTTGCCACACCCAGTGCCTCAAACTAGCCATTCCCACTGTCCACAACTAGCCATGATGACTGTCCCCTACTAGCCATGCCCACTTATTGTCCTCTAGTAGTCAAGCCAGTACTCCCAACTACCACCCCAAATATTCCCAACTAGCCAAACCCCTGTCCCCAACTGGTCACGCCCCCTTGCCCCAACTAGTCACAACCACTGTCCCTAACTTGCCATGTCCACTGTTCCAACTAGCAATGCCAACTGTGCCCATCCAGCAATGCGCTTTGTCATCCAACTAGCCACACCCAATGCCTCAACTAACAATCCCCAACTGGCCACGCCCACTGTCAACAACTAGCCGCGCCCACTGCCTTAAACTAGCCACACCCACTACTCCAACTAACAATGCACAGCCCCTAACTAGCCACCCTCACCATGATCAACTACCCATGCCCACTGCCTGCACGCACGCATGCACACCGGGCAGGGCTTTGTTTACGGAGACAATGTTGTCGTGTTTTCTCTTTACGTTTGCGGAAAATGTCTGAATGAAGGAGGTTTTCTCATGAGAAAGCCGGAATGCTCCGAGGCGCCGGTACTTAATTGCACTTTTCCTTTTTTTACCGCGAGGAAATATTTTCTTCAAAGATGCATTAAGCGCCGTGTTGATGTTCGGGGACGAGCCGGCGTCAGAGCTGGGGACGTTTTTTGTTCCGGACTCAATGCACTGCAGTCATTAGAGCCTGAGCCGGGATTGATTTGTTTGGTAAAACCAGTCGCTTGTTTTTATCTGGTCTTCTATATTTTAATTTGAGGATAATCTGGAAGGCGAAGTAGAGCCTGGGGTTTGATCGCGTTAGTGTACGAAACCCACGGCGTCCGCTAACGCCTTTAAGTCACGGCAAAAATCTTCAAATGTATTTATTGTTATTGTATCGCTTATCCTGCACTCATGGTCGCAAGGAGGCGGAGCCTATCTTAGCTGTCATTGGGCGAGAGGCAGAACTTCACCTGGATTGATAGCAGGGCCACATATAGACAAAAAAACATTCACTCATTCATTCAGAAGTGATATAAAAACATACATTCACACTCTCTTTCCGAAGTCTGGACAATGTAGTGTTTCCAATCATGTGTTTGGACTGTGGGAGGAGCCTGGAGAACCTGGAGGCTCCACACGTTAGCGCTCCTAGCTCCTAGCTTTAGCCGAGTTTTCCCCCCTTAGTTTTTTTTCAAAAATCTTATTTCCCATTTAATTAGTTGGTTCACGTTTCCTGAATTTTCAGCTCTCCGGCTTCGTCCCTTCGACTCAACATCCCATTGGTTGCTAGGCCATGCATCCACCAGAGTTCATTTCCGAGTTCGGGTTCAGACCATAACAAAGATGGCGACTCGTGGATAATTTTACCTTCTAAGAAAGAGGCGGCGCCGTGGACGGAGGATTCTTCTCCCGGGTTCCATGGCGTCTTCTTCTTCTCTGCTCTTTTTGTATGTTTGCACTTGAGCATACTACGCAACACTGCCCCCCATGGCCCACGGCAGTACTGCACCATTTGTTTGTTTTTTCGCATCTGAGAATGTCGCGCTCACGTCTCCATGGAGACGAGATGAAAACAAGGCTGATCTTCCTGTCTTTTGCTTGGTTTTGGAGGAGACCACTTGGCGGTGGAGTTTTTGGTGAGGGTGGAACAGAGCCCTCACCGGCCAGCAGAGGGCGCTGCAGGCTGTGCATCATTCAGTGTGTGTGTGTGTGTGTGTTTGTGTGTATGAATCTCCAGACAAGGAGGAGCACCACAGGAGGCAAACAAACTCTTCACACACACACACACACACACACACACACACACACGCAAAAGTGAAAATTAGATTCTCGAATTTTCTTTTAGCATCTCAAAAGCAGTGAGGGTGTGAAGAAGCCGCTTTTGAAAGACTTGCACATCACTTATTGGTGAGAATGCAACAGTAAGGCAGCCTCGATTGGACGAGAGGCAGATCACTCTGGACCAATCACAGGCCTACATATAGAGACATATATCCATTCACCCCCTCATTTACAAGTCATATAAAGACATACAACTAATCACTCTCTCATTCACACCTCATTCCAGCATACAATCATTCACCCTGTCATTCACATCATTCAGAGACATGCAATAAGTCACGCACTCATTCAGAATTTACAGAAAAAGATACCATTTGTCAGTCACTCATTGACGTGTCGTTATGAAAATACACAACAATTCACATTCTCACTCACAATTCATAAAGATATTCAACCAATAACTCACTTATTCAAACATAATACCGGCATACGTCATATAGAGGAAAACAACAATTCACTCTGTCATTCACGTTCACTCTCATTCACATCATCTGAAAATTTTCAACTATTCACCCACTCATTCGTGTTAAATAAAGACATACAAGCGTTCACCTTGTCATGTCACAGGCGTCCCCTCACTCATTCACTCCCCCTCAGAGTGAACCTCGGGCTGCACTTTCCGTCTGAAGAAGACCATTTCAACCCCTGCCGTGGACGACTTTGTTTATGTTAGCTTTTTAAACCCCGTATTCCCCATTTCGATCCCGGGGCGTCTCTGTGCTGCCGTTAATCACTTGAAAATGCTCTTGAACCGGGGCCCCCGGCCCCCGGCCCCCGGCCCCCGGCCCCCGGCCCCCGGCCCCCGGCCCCCGGCCCCCGGCCCCTGGCCCCCCTGGCTGCCAGAAGATGGCGGCCGTCATCAAAACTGTAATTTGCAGCCTACAATTTGAGTCTCCATCCCCGCTCTTAATTCCCATAATTTGATTTATTTCTTCCAGAAATGAAAGGCTTCGCAGTTTTAGAAACCGGCAATTTAGAGCTTTGCTGAAGAAATCAACAACGTTTTTAAATAATGATTAAAAAAAAGGAATAAAAAGCTTATTTATTTTCCTGTAGAGCTTGGAAGGGGCTCATCTTTTTTTTTCGTACGCCGGTTAGCCCCCAGTTTGGCGGGGCGGTGGGGGGGATTATGAGAAACGGGGGAACCTTGAGACCCCGAAGCTCCCTGGAGAGCCTGCGGAACCAGAGGTTCCTCATCCTGGAGGTTCTCGGGGAGCCAGCAGAGGGAGCAGTACCACCTCCTGTCCTGTAGGGGGCAGTGTTGCGTGCCCAATCAAAAAAGAGCACAGAAGAAGAAGAAGACTTTTACGTCTGCGCAAACTTCAGTCGCCTTCCCCTTGCAGGTTTTTTTTTTTTTTTAATCTTTTATTTAATTATTTTCATTTACTTTCTTTTTCGTCTAGCATTAAACATTTCTCACAAACCTTTAATAATGTTAACTTCTGATTACATACAAAACGAATGTCCTCGTGTCCTTTGCTTCCTCATCCTCAGTTGTTTCATTGACATTTGATTCTACTTTGCCATGTTTATTTGTACATATGTATATTTATTTATGCTATTTGTGTTCAATAAAAAAAAAAGAAAAAAAAAACTGTCGCCACCATTTTGTTTGAACCCTGCACTGCCCTCTGGTGGATGTGGGTGTTGCCATGGCAACGTAAGGCACTGGCGGCGACGCCTGACGATTTAGACGGACGTAGCGTTAGCTGAACAACAAGGTCGTTGCCATGACCTTCTGGTGTTAGCAAGGGGGCGTGGCAGCGTAGCATTGTAGCAACTGCCAAACACCTGCTTAGCCATAATCCGGACGGATTTAAAGTCATTTTATCGTTCACATTAATCATCTATCTATCCTGCGGAATTGTAGTTGACCAAATCTTGCACACACACCTCACCCTCCTTGATTAACCTTTAAACTTCTAAATTAGCCTTTAAACTTCTAATACTAAATTCTTTGTATCCAATTCAAATTGCTAAATGCTAATGCTAATGGGCTTTTCCATCCAACTTCCTGTTTTCTCTGGGCGCCTGGGCCATTTCCTGCATGGCGCTCCCGTAATTGGTTCATTTACAGCCCCGCTACACACACACCTGAGGAGGAGGTGGTGTTTGAAGACCGGCCCCCTCCTCCCACACCGTGCACGAGGCGGGTATGTTTTGTTTGAGGTTCGGAGGGACGGGTGGTCAGAGCAGCGCCTAACCGCGGTGACCGACGGAGGTCGCAAAGGAGAGGGGATGACTCTCCGCTGCCGCCGCCGGCACCGTTTCCCGTGAGGGGGGAAAAAACACCACGGAAAAACAAGAGCGGCGCTCTTATCTCCTCGCCAGCTTGACTTGACATTTTCCTCTCCTCTTCTGCGACTGAGCCGTCGCCCCGTTCGGTCGGCGTTGTTGTGAAATGAAGATGTTATAAGCCGCTCGTCTCTGATGTCTGCACACACACACACACACACACACACAAACACACACACATGCATGGCGGCGGCGGCGGCGGCGAGGAGGGTGGGGGGGCTCAGTAGTTTTACTAAAACCCTGATCCCTCTTACTTCTAACAGGATTTGACCCTTAAGACCCGGAGCATGACCCTCATCTGCTGCAATACCATCATCCTGTTTAACATACACTCCCGCCATTGTCCTCCTGTCTTACACACACACACACACACACACACACTCACACACACACACAGCGCTGCAATCCAGCACCAAAGTAGAACACACACACACACACACATGCGCCTCTTCCCCGTCCTCCCACGCACGCGCGCCCACTTTATGATGCAACGGCGCCTCGGCCGGAGGCAAAAACACACACACACACACACACAACCTGATGTTGTCGGTTTGACGGACGGGGAAGGGGGGTTGCGGCGGGAGGGGGGGGTTTAACCTGCTGTGAGGCGATGATACGATTGAGCGAGAGGGGAAGGAGTGGATGAAGGGGGGGGGCGAGGAGGGCGGCTAAGCGCCAGATTAAACCGCGCCGTCGTCAGCTGTAAAACAAACAGTCCTTTTAGCCGGGGATCAAATCCCAACTTAACCCCCCCAACCCGCTCCTCATCCTCCAGCTGCACACAAACACACAGTTTGTCACAGAGGAGATAATGCCGCTGCGAGGAAGAGGAGGAGGAGGAGGAGGAGGAGGGGGGGGGGGGGGGGGGACAATCACGAGAAAGCAAATTCTCAGGCCTCCGTGTGTGCGTGCGTGTGTGTGTGTGCGTGTGTGTGTCGCCTAAATCGTCCCCGGGGGGGACGTGCAGTCCCGTAACACCCCGGCAGAATTCCTTCATTATATTTGTTTTCTGTCCCTGTCAGCCGGCACCGTGACAGACTGGGCTAATATCCGCCGCCGATTGGGTTTCCTTCTTACTCCTCCTGTCTTTATATTACTTCTCGCCCCCCTCCGGCAGCGCCGTCCCCGTCCCCCCCTCCACCCCAATATTCACCCAATTTGCTTCCCCCACCCCTCCGTCTTCCCCCCTTCCATCAATTCCAGAGCTCCAATTACCAGCCCGTCGTGTTTTATACTCTTTACTGTTTTGTTTTCCCGCGTAAATCCCGGTGTTTTGGGTTTTTTAATTAAGCTCGCTCAGCCGCCGCTCGCCTCCCCGGGGAGAGGAAGGCGGGAGAAGGCGGGGGGAGGAGGAGGAGAACCCCCGGGGGGTTCTCACGGCCGGAAGGTCCGAGGCTGGATTCCACCAGGTGTGTCTGCGTTGGGTTCCTCAGGGTTCTCCGGGTTCCTCACACAGTCCAAACACATGCAGGAGCTTCAATAGCGACACCACATTGTAAAGATGTGCAGATATGAGAGCCGATGTCTCTGTATGACCAGTAAATGAAAGGGTGAATGCTTGTTTGTCTCTATATGACATATGAATGACTGAATGAATGGTTGCATGTGTCTATGATGTTACTTATCGAAATGAATGAAAGGATGAATAGTGTCTCTATATGATATGTGAATGAAAGGGTGAATGTTATTTATCTATATGACTTATGAATGGGAATTGCTTGACATCTTTATCTGACAAGTGAATGAGTGCGTGAACGATTGGTAGATGATGCATGAATGAGAGGGTGAGCGGTTGTTATCGATCTGTATGACGAGTGAATGAAAGGGTGAATAGTGCGGGAATGAGTGAGTGAATGGTCACGTGTCTCAATATGATATATGAATGGATGCTTTTTGTCTCTTTATGATCTATGAATGAATGAATGAGTGGTTTTATTTCTGTAGATGATGCATGAATGAGAGGGTTAACGGTTGTTAGCTATCTATATGACTCGTGAATGAAAGGGTGAATCGTGTAGGAATGAAAGGATGAACGTTGTTTGTCTCTATATGATCTATGAATAAGTGAGTGAATGGTTGTATGTCTCTAGATCAGGGGGGTCAAACTCAAATGCACAATAGGCTAAAATTCAAAACTGTGACAAAGTCGCGGGCCAACATTGATATCTATTGAAAAAAATCTCGCTCCAGATATAACAATGAACCTTTTCATATGAACCCAAACAATTTACGCTTAAAAACTAAAAATGGAACAAGCATAGCTTAACACAATTCAATATGTAACTTAATATTCCACACATGCAAAGTAGCAGGGTGCAAGTATTAGCATATAGTTGCTATGACTACTGTACACAGAGGAGAGGGCGTTTATGGGTCCTGTTGTGATTTTCGTGCCAAAACACCTGCAGAAAATTCTGAGATTTGTAGAATTAGCGATACATGCACTGTAGACTATCCCAGCAGGTCAGCGCTAATAGTCATTTGGTATGAGTCTGCGGGCCAAATATAATTACAGTGCGGGCAAAATTTGGCCCGCGGGCCAGAGTTTGACACCTATGACCTACATGATGCATTAATGGGAGGGTGAATAGTTGTATGTCTCTATATTTGTCCCTGTGATTGACAGGTCCAGGGTGAACGCCGCCTCTCGGCCAATGACAGGTCCAGGATGGATTCTGCAGGATGGGTGGTGTAGATGATGAATGCGTGAATGAATGAATGAAGGGAGGGAGGAGGGACGTGGAGGCCTTTTTGCGATCATCTCCCTCCATAGGCTCCGTAATGCAGATGTTTCAATGCCGGCGAGGAACCCCAGAGACGACCCGTCTCAGAATGTCCAAATGGAGCTGGTCTCCAGGCGCCGAACTTCTAGAAACTCTCAATTCATCCCTTTTCCAAAGACGCGTTCATTTTCTCTTTAATCCCCCCCGTCCGCCGGACGCCTTCACCGTCCGATCTTGTCCTTGAATCAAGCGAATGAGAAGCACGTTGAAAGTAATATCAGCGTTGAGGAGCTCGACGTCTGCCAGATTGAAATTAGTTTAATTAAAAGAAGCTCGCCAGCTTCCTCCGCTGCTCATTACCGAGCTGGCTGTCCGGCCAGCGGAGGGAAGCGTTTTTTTTTTTTTTTTTCGAGCGACCCAATTTTAAAGGATGGCCGTCTCCTCTCCATTTTAATAACGGCCGGCCGAGCACTGTTCCGGCTGTTATTCCCTCCGTTCTTGGAGAGCGGCAGCCGCCGCCGCCGCCGCCGCCGCCGCCGCCGCCGCCGCTATCGGGGGCATCAGGGAAATCCTGCCGTCACGCGCTTAATCCGGTTTGCCTCAATATCAAATAACTACAGGACCCGTGTGAAATTAATAAAAAGCGTGTGTATGTAAAAAAGTAGGGTTGACTAATCACTTTTATTGCAACATTGGGGTTCCTCAAGGTTCCATTTCGGGACATGAGTGTTTTAATTTTTTTTTTTTTTTTTTTTTGTCGCCTATATATGGATCCGTGGGGATTCTGCATGTCGACATCGGCATCTCATAGACGACGCACTGGCCGAGACGTTTATCTTCGAATGATAATATCTTTGATCGAACGATTTTCGCAGTTGTAGTCTGAAAGCTGGAGCTCAAAACGTCATATTGGAGTCGCAGCGCACGCCTGCCGTGAAGTAGAAGGTCTGAGACCAGGTTAGGAAAATGTAAACTGTAAAAATTAGTCTTTAGATGTGAGCAGGTGTGAGATGATCCAAATCTTGTCCCTTTTCACACTGTTGGAACGCCTTTTTGCTGTTCCAAGGACCTTTTCAGGAAGTCAAATGCATTGGGACCTTCTGCTCCGAGAACACATGCTAGCTCCTAGCGTGTTTTTACCGTTCCATAGAAACTCATAGCTGCTTGACGATTGGTGGAACTCATAAGTCGCGCCCATTACCAGGTCTTTCAGACTGCGAAGCGGCGTTTTTAAAAACTATCCTGGTCACGGGCCAGATGTTTTCTTGGTCCAAAATGGACAGAAGCAGCAAGAGGCGGGTCCAAGCTCTTCTTGGCTGCTACATCTCGGAGAATTTCCAGGTCTCACAGAGGAACGTCAGCATTTTGGACCAAAATGAGTCCAGCGTTAGCTAATGGCTAACGGGATTCAGTTATTATTCCATAAAGTTCGAACCGGACGCTTCCCAGAACTTCGGTCGGAACGAAACTGTGGATCTCAGCTAAAACATTTACATGTGTTAGCGCTCCGCCTCTTGGTCGCCGTCGTGCACGGCAGCCACGATAGCGACGCGACCAATTTGTATCACAAGCCCTGAAAGCGGCAGTTTGAAGAGACACACAAACAAGTAATCTCATGGCAACAATCCCATCTTATTAAAAAAATACAACTCGCCGGGCTTTGAAAAAAAAAAAAAAAAAACCCAAAAAAACAAAACAACAAAACCGTTTAATGACCGGCGTTTGTTTATTTCACGAGAAACCGAGCGGTTTCGCTCCCCTGCCTCTTTAACAATTCATCCCGGCGGCTCGTGGGGAAATAGGACAAACAAGATCTGCGACGACGGGGGGTCCGATGAGTAAAACAACAAAATACCGAAACCTCGTGCCTTCAGATATCGTGGAGTGTGTGCTTTTCACTCACTTTGTAGTGTAATGTTAAAAGACGGTGGACAGACGGACAGCTGTGTTGTTATTACAGCGTTACATCTCATTTATTAACACGGCAGTCTGCCTTGGGCGAACTTCCTGCGCCTCGCTGGGTTTTAATCATCATTTTAGCACGTGTTTGTATTTCTGTGACGTCAAATCCCGATCCAGTCGAGACATTCAACGTCGAGCAGGTCTGGACCGCCACGCTTTTAGATGATCGAGAGCAGGAGTGTCAAAATCATGACATATTAAGTACTATTAATGTACCCATTGTTCAATTTACCCCTGAATCTGGTATCTTTTAGCTTTGCGAGCTAAAAGATAAGACACTTTATTGATCCCCAGTGGGGTAATTCATCATCTCAGCAGCGCAACAATAACCATATCAATAAATATGAAACTAAATATAAAATAGAAGAGACATATAAATGGAAGAATTACGTGACGACAGCAACGGAGAGGATAAAAATCTAGTCGACGGCAGCCTCACGGTTCATCCATGATGGGTTAATTGCAGACAACGGATTAATAAAGGATGAATTATTATTATTATTATCTCGAGGAACCCAATGTTCCTCCATGAGCAAGCAGGAACGTCGGATAGATCTCAGCTGGACGCCGGAGGCCTTCTGCCTCGACCGGTTTGGGGTAGAAAGAGCGAGATGCAAGTGGTCAACGGATGTTGTACCCGTATAAATTAGAGGAATCTTATTTTCGCAAATCCGTCCATCAGGATTTGGAAACCGTCGAGGCCTCTGAGAGACAGTCGAATCCCAGTGCGCCGCTGGGAAACAAACTAGGCTGCAGAGCGGTAAATGAGACCGAAGCATTAATTAGATGATGGAGACAGTGGCAGGGGCGGAAGGGAACCGCAAGGAAAAAGCCAGGATTTCAAGTTTAACGTGAAGGTAACGCGACCTCTGTCTGAAAGATGCTAAAAGTTCGATCTGAATTTGTCGCCCCCTCGGGAGAAGCGAGGAACAGGTAAATGTCCTTGGGTCCGAGATCCTTGCAGAGAATCGTAAAGAGTCGGCCTGCGGGTTACAACCGCATTCGCCGTGAATCCATGTTTCCATTTTTACATCTTTCCCAGACAGGAAGTTTGTAACGACACTCGGAGCGGACCGAGTGTTGGTCCTGTTCCGTTCAAGGGCAATCCAGACAAAAAAAGAGAACGGCAATGTTCCTTACAGGAGAGCTGAAAACGAAACAAGCCACATAAAGTGGCTCCATGATTGCTTCATTTGTTGTGGAGGTGTGTGTTGAAGGACTACACACACCTGGAGTTCAGAGGTCCCGTCTGGATTTGTTGTTAAATATATTAGCGCGTTGTCGGCATAGCGGTAAATAATTACGCAGCGTTCCCTTCTTTTTTTTTTTTTTTGTTGTTTCATATTCCCAGCGGAGCGCGCGTCTGGTGAACCGTATCGTTCCAATTACAGGACCTTTTAAAATGCGGGTTTAACCATCGCGACCTGATTATTGCTTCGTTTTGTTCCATTAGCGGTTTCTAAAAGGACCGTACCATTAACAATCAGTCACGGGGAGGTCGGGACAATCCAGCAATCCGCTGATTAATTGGCGAATTACCTAATCACGGCGCGCATTGCCTTGAGACGTCGGTGCGAGTCAGACCGCGATTGCCAATCAAGAGGTCATTGTGAAAACAGCGGTTGAAGGAGTGGGCGGAGCTACATCTGACTGGGAAGTACGTCGCGGCGGTTGGAAAGAGGAGCTAGCGCGCACGTGTTTGGGCGCGGGTGTGTTTGGTTTTTGAATGTGACCCCCCCCGGGGGGGTCCACGGGGCTGCTAAAAGCACAACATTCAACTCAATTAGCGCCATGCATAATTGATAGCTGTCTGGGAGGGTATTTGTATTTACACTGGAATTAAAAGCCTCCGGCGTCGACTCACGGGATGACGTGCGCGTAGAGTGCTCAGGAGCGTGCGCGTGTCAGGGAAGGGGGAAAGGCGATGCATGCAAACGCATGTATATCATATCGTCTACAGGGAGATTCTTCTGTCTCCTTTAACACCTTGGAAAAATGTAAATCACAGCCTATCCTGCTACAGCGGCGGTGGCGACGGCGGCGGCAGCACGCCGCTTCTTTTGATTTAGGCACTTACCAAGTCTCGCTCCTCGAAGACACCACTTCATAAAACATAATTCGACACCATTTTGCAATTTTTTTCTCATCCATACCGGTTCTGTTTCGATTACTGCTGCTTTAAATGTGCCGGCTAGTGATTCGATTAGCGCGCTAGCTCATGGATCATGCCCCGTTTAAGAGTGAGTGGCACGTCGTAAGCCGAGTCTTTCGGGCGAAAACAGTGACGATAAGCAAACGCACAAGGAAGAAAATAACATTTCATGTAGATTTCTGCACTTTGGGTATGATTTTGCTGTTAGCTTAGCAAAGCATAGCGTGATAGAAAACCAATACTTTACATTTTCACACTTGGCTGACATATGTTTGATAATACAAGTGTGGAAGCACTATCTGAATTTTCTTCATGCTACGCTAAGCTGTGCTAACCGGCTACACGGTAGCCTTATTGGCTAGGACAGGTGTCGGCAACCCGCGGCCCCGGAGCCGCTTGCGGCTCTTCCATCTTTACACTGCGGTTCCGAGTGGCTTGGGAAAATAAATTATAAATATTTGATTGAAGTGTATTCCATTTGTGTTAATTCCTTTTTTAACTTTTCGTTCTAAGTTGGAAGATTATTGTGATCTTGAAATATAAATAAAAGTATGTTCATTATTTTTCGCCGCTCAAAATAACGTCACACTCGCGGAAGCCGGTATACCCGCCAGCCGGTAAAGTCCCGATTTGCAGATGCTGTGCGCAGAAGTTCAGGAGCAGAAGTCCCATAAACCAGGTAAAATAGATATTTATGAAGATGTTTTGCAAATATTTATTTTTTATTGTTTACTGACATAGTGATTTTTTTCCCGATTTATTTTTAAAATTCAGGTCAAGGCTCCGCTACACGCTCTGAAAGCCCAAAGCTCAAAATGAGTTCATTACATGAGTAAAATTTATTTTCTCTGTAATACTTTGTGAATTTCAGAAGCAACACACTACACACTTATTTATACAAAGTGTAAAGGTAATAAAAAGTAACATATACAGTGGTACCTTTTTTTTAAATTTTAGACGTCAAAAAGTAATTGCGGCTCCCAGTGTTTTCTTTTCCGAGGAAACCGGGTCCAAATGGCTCTTTGGGTGTTACGGGTTGCCGACCCCCGGGCTAGGAGAACTATCAGGCTTGTCGACTCACTTTTGTTCAGCTGCAAAACACGAGAAAGTTTTATTTATCAATACCTACGCCGCAATCGTAAGAGTCCCATGACCCTCTCTGGGGGCGATGCAATTGGCCGGGCGTGGCTCGGGTTAAACGGCCATGGCGGGCGTGTTGTCGCGCCCCGTCGCCGTGACGTCCCACCGCAGAATCGAGTATTAAGCGGCCGGCCGACCTTCGTCAAGGTCACCGCCGTCAAGTGGAAAGCAGCCAGCTGGAGTAAAGCGGGTCGCCGGTATTGAGTTCATCGCCTGCTGCATTCAGCCAAGACAACTCTCCTCCTCCTCCTCCTCTTCCTCCCGAGTCACCTTCACTCCTCCATCCCCCTCCAGCTCCCGCTAATACGCTCCAATCCTGACGTGGAGGGAAAGTGCTCTCGTCTATTTCTTCCTATCAAATTACTTTTTTTTTTTTTTTGCCTCCCGTGTTTCCGACCGGCGCCACTTCACCGGTCTGAGCTTCTGTGATGCGCGCCGGACGACACCACTTCATTCTGAGAGTGGAGAAGGAAAAGGACGGGAGCCGGAGGCTACGGAGGCTCCGGAGGGCCGAGGTTCCTTGGCGTTTAACTGTCAATGCTCTCCTGGCCGGGGCTCTTATTCCCAGCTCACACACAGTTTAATAAAAGAACGTCCATGAAGGAGGTCTATTAACGGCTTTGTGTGTTTTTTTTAGATGTTTTTGTCATTCATATTGAAAAGATGGACGGAAATCAGATATATTTATTTATTCTGAAGAAAAACTCACAGCGTGGTAGGGCTTATTATCATTATTATTATCGTTATTATTATTATTGTTATTGTTGTTGGTTTCACTATTTCTATCATTATTGTTGTTGTTATAATATAATAATTAATGAATGATTAATCAGGTGACCAAATTATCATGACAAACACTTGTTTTGTGTCTTTTGTGTTTTATATGTTTTGAACTGTGTGTTAAATATGCGTAATTTACTTTGTCTTTCTGTATCACACTGTGTTTTATGTGTATCCATCTGAGTTTTCCATATGTTGCACTGTGCTAATATGTATTATACTTTTTTAATTTGTATAATACTTTGATTTTGTGTATAATACTGTGTTTTATGCATACCCTACTTTTTAAAATTTGTATTATTTTTTGTTTTTGTATTGTTTTTTTTTTAACACTGTGGTTATGTGCGCTATACTGCAGAGGTCCCAATCCCCCGGTTCCGGCCCGTGGATCATTTGGTACAGGTCCGCAAAGAAAATCCTTCTTGGTACAAATAATAGTTTTTTCATTAGACCTTCCGGATCTTATTTTGAAAAATGACTCTTTCCACCTTCACCTTACTGCTGCAATTATCATTGTAATTGCCTAATATGAAGTATAATCATTTTATTCTGATTAAATGCTGCAAACTGATGAATGTTTTCATAATTTAAACCCCCACGCTTCCTCACCGGTGTGTGGAAACATTTTCATGCATAAAACTGGTCTCTGGTACAAAAAAAGGTTGGGGATCCCTGCTATACTGTGGTTTTTGAGGATTATACTGTGTCTTATGTGCTTTACATTGTGCTTTTGCAGATCTTTTTTTTCTTTTTTGCATATAATACTACGTTTTTGTTCTTTTTACTGTTTTTTTCTGAAGACACCATGGCGCTGAAGTGGTGTGTGGAGTTTTTTTTCGCAGAACGCCATTAATTGTGTTAGCTGTGTAAATGCAGTGTGTTTTTTGCATATTATACTGTGTTTTTACATGTTATACTATGTTTTATCTTCATAAAACCCATGATGCTGAAGTGATGCATGGAGTTTTTTTGCAGAACAACATTAATTGTGGCAGTTGTGTAAATGCACCCCTCCCGACACGGCTCCAAACAAGCAGCATTAGCTGTACTAATACTCTTCCTCACTCTGGGAGAGGGGTGTGTGAAGGCGAGGGGAGGAGGGGGGTCAGGGGAGTCGAGAGGAGACAGAGGGTTTAAGATTCGGTCCATCCATCCTTCAGTTCAGCCGGACCTCAAGTGTGTGGGCTTATCGTTGTTATTCATCTGAGGGATCCCCCCGCCGCCGCCGCCGTCGCCTCCCCCTCCTCCGGTCAAGGTAACGGGACCAAAGATGATTATTGCACCTTTACGAGCTTCTGTAATTACCATCCAGATGTTTGTGAATTCCTCCGGTCACTCCATTTCTGAAAAACCCCACTTCCCCTGCTGGCGCGCTGGGGTTCATTTTTTTTTCACCGCTATTTTCCAACCGCGTGTTGCCCCAAGGCTCTTACCTGATTTCTTATTTATTCAGATGATTTATTTATTCCCCCGGCCGCCGGGGACGGGACGAGCCGGGGAAAAACAACCGTCAGAAATGAGGAAATTACAAATGGCGGCGGCGGAGGGGTGGGTGGCGTTTAAAGCGATTTTTTTCTTCTTTTTCCGGTGTTCCCGCGGTTTGCTTTTGCGGGCCACGTTGCCCCCGTGTCCCCGTGACCCCGCCAGGCAGCGGGGCAGCGCTCGGAAAGGGCGAGGGGTAAAATTAAAGGTAACAGGAGACATCTTTTTTTTTTGTTGTTGTTGTTGCTCTGAGATAAGAGGATATAACAGCTTGTGGAAGAAGAGGGCTTATAGGAAAGGGGACATCATTCAGTGTGTGTGGGTGTGTGTGCGTGTGTGTGTGTGTGTCTGAGTGTGCGGTTATGTGATGTACTTCTCCAAGAGATGAGTTTTCAGCCTTCCGGGAGGAGACGCTGGTCGTCTCCGCTGCTTCAAATTGCCCGGGAAGGTCATTTTGACTCCGTCTGTGTGTCTGCGTGTCTGCGTGTGCATGTGTGTGTGCGTGTGTGTGTGTGTGTGAATTTATCGGATAAAATCACAGGCGAAAACGGAAAATAAAAACGACACCTGCAGGAAAAACAAAACAAACAAAAAAAAAAACCACAAAACAAAATGCGGAAGGAACCCAATTGGAGTTTGAGTTTATTGGCAATTATATTGATGGAATAACCAAGCTGGAGTGTGTGTTTGTGTGTATGTGTGTGTGTGTGTGTGTGTATGTGTGTGTGTGCGCGTGTGTGTGTGTGTGTGTGTGTGTGTGTGTGTGTGTGTGTGTGTTCATCAGTTTCGTCTGGGCTCTGCAGCGATGGCTAACATAGCACCAATCTTGCTAATTGATAAATGGCTTAAGTGGCTCTCCGAGACCTCAGTTGTGATGAAGATGTCTTCTCTGTCCCCCTGACACACACAAACACACACACACACACACACACACAGATGCAGTGCAGCTGCGGCCCTTCGGTCGGACGCCTCCCGTTGCCGTACTGGAGCCGAGGTAAGTGTGTAATAATCCGTTGTTTCAAATCGCGACACGTGGACGCGGGAAGGGGAAAAAACAAAAATGGCCGCCAACCAGCATTCCCGGTTGTAACCTGTGTTTTATAATGAATTTATTTAGTTG
This sequence comes from Fistularia commersonii, assembly GCF_037954325.1. Classification (NCBI taxonomy): domain Eukaryota; kingdom Metazoa; phylum Chordata; class Actinopteri; order Syngnathiformes; family Fistulariidae; genus Fistularia; species Fistularia commersonii. The sequence continues at coordinate 7,556,656 of NC_141293.1, forward strand.
TTTGTTTGTTTTTTAGCACGGCCAGCCGCTTTAACACACAGAGCACCTGTCGGAATGCATTTCTCTCCCGTTCTCCGAGTTTAGCGGGAAACACATCCCCGGCTCGCTGGAGCGGTGCGGAGCTAATTACCGTGGCAGAGTACATCGCCTCGCTACCAGCTCCTTCAAATTAGCGCCTGTTAAGGAAGGTAATACAGGCGGTGCCGTTGCGCATGCCGAAAACAAAGAGAGCTGGGCGGGTGTGAGCTGAAAAACCTTAGATGACACAGGCGGAGGCACCTCGGTACGTCTAGGTTCAGGGTAGCAATTTCCTGGCGAGTTTGGTGTCCTGCCCCAGACCAGTAGCTTCACTGGTGTGAAGGTGACGTCTCCAAACCTGGCCACGTTAGCTTAGCTGGATAGCTTGCTACCGTCAAAAGTAGCCGCGAACATTAGCTGCCAAGGAGCCAAATGACGTCCATGTACTGTCGCCATCTCGGTTTATGTAACAAACTAGCTCTCGGTTAGTGTTTGAAATATGTTGGCTCATGTTAGTTACAGAAGTCAAAGGTTGCGTTTGAATGTTCTGGGAGAAATGGAAATGACAGAAGTCACCTTTCCCCAAGCCCCCTTTAGCTACTGATGTGAAGTCCAAGCTATCAGGATTAGCATGATGCTCTCACTGCCTGCCACAGAAATAATAGATTGTGTATTGTTGAACAGTTAGAAAAAAATAACACAGCATTAGATTAGCTGGCTAGCTTTCTACTGTCATGGAGCCAAAAGACAGCCCGGGCTAGGTAGCGAACACCTGCTAACAACAGTTTCACATCACTTTACGGTTAAAGTCCTCGCTTTCCTCTGAGCTAACAAAGCTGAGCTTCTGGGTCTTCTAAGGTTTCAACACGTGAGAGGATAAGTGAGCTTGCGTTGCCCCCGTCAATACTGCTACCCTTGCTACTGTCACAAATAGCCACTAATGTTAGCAGCCACGGAGCACAAACAACAGCTAACACCTGCTAAAAGCAGCAACACATTAAATTGTGGTTAAAGTTCTAGCTTTTCTTGGAGCGGACAAGGCTGGGCTTCTGGATCTTCTAAGTGTCCAGCAGGAGTGAGGACCGCGAACTGTCACCAGCTCCACTTGCGTGACAAACTACATAGCTGTATCCTTTGAAATATGTCAGCTAATGTTAAGAAAAGGTTTCTAAGTGGTGTCAGAGGTCAAAGGTTGTTTTCGAAGGTTCTGGAACAAGTGAAATGATGGACTTCACCTTTCGCTAAGCCTCAACCCCCCCCCCCCCCCCTTAGCTACTGTTGTGAAGTCTGAGCTGTCAGGGTTAGCATGGCATTCTCACTGTCTGTCACGGAAATTGTAGAAATATTCCTCAATGTTTTGAATTCTTGTCGAAATCTTCTTGACATGGCAACTGGACTTGAATTTCTTCACTTGAAGATGTTTCACCCCTCATCCGAGAGGCTTCTTCAGTTCTGAACTGAAGAAAAGTTCTGAACTGAAGAACAGATCTGAACATAAATGTCTTCAAGTTAAGAAATTCAACACCAGTTGCCAAGACGAGAACATTTCGACAAGAATTCACCATGACCCGGATGACTTGGAACCTCCACAGACATCTTAATATTTTGAAAAAATCAACAGTGTTGATTACCCTGGCCACGTTAGCTTAGCTGACTTGCTTGCTATCACCACAAATAGCTGCTATCATTAGCAGCCACGGAGCCAAACAACAGCTAACATGTGCTAAAAGCAGCGTCACATTACCTCATGGTTAAAGTCCTGGCTTCTCTCGGAGCAGACAAAGCTCAGCGTCTGGATCTTCTGGGATTCCAGCAAGTGTGAGGACGTTCCCGTCGAGCTGGCTCGCGTTCATCGTCGAAAGGCATGGCCTTGTCGCCCCCGGTAACCACCTCTTCACCTCTCCCCCTGCAGCCGTGCTGTTCCCGGACTGGGCCTACAAGCCGGCCTGGTCTCCGGGCTCCAGGCAGGTCCAGCTCTGGCACTTCCTGCTGGAGCTGCTGGGCCGTGGAGAGGGCGGCGCCATCGGCTGGGGCGGCGAGTGGGGCGAGTTCGTGATCCGGGATCCCGAGAGGCTGGCCAGGCTGTGGGGGGAGAGGAAGGGCAAACCCCACATGAACTACGACAAGCTCAGCCGGGCGCTCAGGTGGGTGAACGGGTCTTTCGGTTACTTGGATTTAAAGGGAGATAATTCCAAGATGGAACTTTCGCCATTATGGATTCATTAATTTCCTTTTCTCACTTTTATTACGGGATGTCCATTTCCTGTCAAATTAAAAGGGTGTATTTTTTTACTTCCTTTTTGGGCGTTTTGTTTTCGCCGATTATCAGGTCTTTTGCCAGCAAAATGACACATTGGTATATTATTACAACCTGAAAGGATTATTTTTTTCTGTCACTTTCAAAGAACCTTTAGTTTCTTACTTTCTTTCTATTAAAAAAAAAAAAAATCAACATCTTTCCCAATTTTTATAGTGTTTTTTTCTGGCGGCTATTATTCCTGCAAACATATGCCAAATGAGATAATAAAATAAAATAAAATAAAATAAAATAAAATAAAATAAAATAAAATAAAATAAAATTAAATTAAATTAAATTAAATTAAATTAAATTACTCCACCATCTATCTTCCACCACTTATCCTGAGTCGGGTCAGCAGCCAGAGCAGTGAGGCCCAGACCTTCCTCTCCCCAGCCACATGGTCCAGGTCTTCTTGGGGAACCCCAATTAAATTAAATTAAATTAAATTAAATTAAATTAAATTAAATTAAATTAAATTAAAAACATGATGCGGAAAAGCATCAATGTGTGATTGAGAGGCAATCAGTCTGGATTAACCCCGCCTCTCATCCATTCTCAGAGGGATTGACCCCAGCACCTTGTAACCCTGAGTGCAGGATTAACAGAGTAGATAAAAGATGCATAGATTAATAAAATAAAATAAAATAAAATAAAATAAAATAAAATTGAGTGAAGTAAAATAAAATAAAATGAAAAGACATTTAAATAAAATAAAGCAAAATAAAATTCGAAAAATGAAACATAGAAGCACGCATGTGTGATTGACAGGCTATCAGTCCAGGCTAGATCTTGCCTCTCACACATTTTCAGCTGGGATTGACCCTCCCCACTGTGTAGAATAAGCGATACAGACAGATAATTAAAATTATATCTAAACATGAAGAAATTGCACCCTGATACCCCCAGAATCCCTGTGTCAAGTGATTTGGATTTAACGTTCCTCTGGAAAATGAAGAAATCTCCACCCGCCGAAGCTCAGCCTTAACAAGCCGGCTCTGCGAGCATTGCGGGTGCTTTGAAGCGGATCCTGGTCCATTATTGATTGGCGGGGGTTCACTGTGGAAAACCCCAAGCCACGCCACGAGACGCCGCGTTTAACCCAAGAAGAGAAACGCCATTTTCACATTCCTTCTGTTCTTGGATTCGGAGTGAGTGAGAAGGAGTGGGAGGAATCTTTTTACAATTCAGCAAGTGATGATTATTTACACACTCACACACACACACACGCACACACACACACACACAATGCAAGAATAATAATTTTGCGTAGCTAAGCAACGGGTGAGATTCAAGCTTTACTTAATAATGAGTTTGTTCAAGTCACTAGCTAGACCTCCTGCTCAGAGCGAGCAAAGGCAGGAGATCAATCATTCAGCTGGGCGGTCGATCACTTAGTCAGACATTCAGTTCGTCAGTCAATCAATCAAACAAACCGATTGGTAATAATTCAGTCAATCAGTTTGTAGTTCAGTCCAACAAAGTGCAAGTTAGTTAGTCAGTCAATCAATCAATTAATAAATCATTCAATCAATGATTCAGTTTGTCAGTTGATCAATCTGTCAGTCCGTCTGTTGGTCAATCAGTTGATCAGTCAGTCAATCATTCAACCAATTGAGAAATCAATCAAATAATTCATCTGTCAACAGTTTAGTCAACCAATCGATATATCACTAGTCAATCATCTGACCGATTAAAAAAATCAATCAATTGCCACTCAATCAGTCAATCAATCAATTTGAGACAAATCAATAAATTTGATGAATAATTGGAAAGGTGAGTCAAAGAAAGCAGTTCAGTGGCCAATGGCCGACCCAGGTGAGCAATCCCGTCCCTGCCGCTCAAAAACAGAAAACGCTAGTGAACGCACACGCAGCCGGGCCGTGGCAACCGGCCGGACGATGGCGCCGGCGTGCTGCTCTGACTTGGCCGCCCCTCTCCTTGCAGATATTACTACAACAAACACATCCTGCACAAGACCAAAGGGAAACGCTTCACCTACAAGTTCAACTTTAGCAAGCTCATCCTGGTCAACTACCCAGGATACCTGCCGCCGCCGCCGCCGCCGCCGCCTCCATCCAGCCATCAGGTCATTACATCCCCTCCGCATCCCCCTCACCTCAGCCTGGAAGACGACAAGGAGGGCAAACTGGCTCCGTGTTCATTTTCAATGCCAGTTTCCGCGCCGGCTGGTCTCGCAGGCTGTTTTGTTGTTTTGGAGCATAAATAATAACCCGGATTGTGTAATTTAATACCTCAAAACAGCTAAGAGGGATGTAATTATGATTCTGATTTATTTATTTTTCTTTTCCTTCTTTTCATGGCTGAATGAGGCCCAGTATTATCGCGTCATGCAGCCTTTGGACAGTCGCCTAATGAGGCTAATTACATTAATGATTTGGATATTTGACGTCGGGAATTAGACTCAGTATCGCTGCGCGCAAAATACCGGGACGCACCTGCCGGCGGGGGCGCGGGAGGCGTGATGCGTGTCATTTTCTTTGCCATTTCATGCCGCCCCACGCTTGCCGTTGTTCTCGTGTCTCAGGAACATTGGGAAGCAGGTGTTTCCATTTCACTCATCCTCCGCCTCGTCTTTCCATCTGTCCTCCAGCTTGTCCAGGGCTGCCCGCTCACCTTCCCGCTCCTCCCAACCGAGAGCGGCTCCCCTCTGCGCGGCCGGTCGGGGTCGGTGATGGAGAGAGGTGAGAAAAAACAGCCGCCGGTGGTTGTCGGTCGGAGGAGCTTGTTGGACGTTCTACTCTGCTCGCCAATGCCACACGTTTCCGTTGAGTGTGTGTGTTCGTGTGTGTTTGTGTGTATACGTCCGAGAATGCCAGCATTGCCTCATCCGCTCATGAGCCCTCTCATCGACGTGCTTGCATCCCATAATCTCAACATCCCTCAGGGTTTCCCCTGGAGCCCTCTTCATTTCCCAGATTTGATCTCACTGTATTCCAGGTGAGACGCTGCTGTATTATATGAATACAGAGAGACAGAGGAGGCACCTAACACCTTTATTACATTATTATTACTGCTGTTACTGGCATTAACAGAGAGGGAATGTCTCCGTATGACATGTGACGGCAAGGGTGAATGATTTTATGTCTTCCTATGAAATGTAAATGAAAGGGTGAACGGTTGCACATCTCTATCTGACGTTTTAATGCGAGGTCGAATGGCTGTATGTCTATATCGTGTTTTAATGAAAGTGAATGGTTGAATGTCTCTTTCTGAATGTCTCCGGAAGATATACGAATGAAAGGATGAATGGTTGCATGTCTCCATATGCAATGTAAATGACAGGGTGAATGGTCAGTTGTCCTTATATGACACGGAAATGAGTGAGTGAATGGTTGAATGGCTACAAGAAATTTGAATGTGAATGAAAGGCTGTGTGTCCCTGTATGATATGTGAATGAGAGGGTGATTGGTTAAATATCTCTCTATGAAATGTAAATGAAAGGATGAATGGTTGAATGTCTCTGTCCAATGTTCTGATGAGAGGATAAATGGTTGTTTGACCTAAAAATCATATGTCTCCATATGATGTTTAGGTGGTTTAGAGCGGTGAGGAATGGGGGTTGGTGTTCCCGTTGAAGACCACCGGGTATACAGATGTTCCCTTTTTGATGGATTTATTGCTGCGGTCTGACATAGCGGTACAACTGAACCGTCGGTATAATCCAATACACTCTACACAAAGAGAGGATAATAAAGGACGGTATTTTACTAAACAATGACATTATATGAATCATATGACAAACAAATCCTTCACAAGGGGCTCATAGACAGCATGCGGTCTGCTGGTTAGCTTAACACAACAGTGTAACTAGTATCAGCCCATGCACGGATACGAGTTAACATAATGTTGGCTTTCAACTTAGACATTAAGCATAATTAAACTCACCTTCTGTCATTCACATGGAAATAAACTAAAGAAACCAGGTGAGCATGAAGAAAGGTGAAAAACCCAATTAGCCTCTGCTGCACTAAAAGGGAAAAAATAGCTTGGAATGACCGCTGTGCATTCAGGAGTGTAGTATCTATGAGAACCCGCCGACGAACACGGACTGAAGGGTATCATTTCAACGACAGTTAAATACACAGAAACAAATTGGGCTTTCTAACAGAATGGTTGATTGCCTCCTTAAGACGTGTGATTAACTGAGTGAAGGGTGGCATGTCTCTAAATGGCATGTGAATGAGAGGGTGAATGGTCATCAATACAGGGTGAACCCCGTTTCTCGCCCAATGACAGCTCCAGCTCCCCACAAAAGCACAACATAATCATCATATTTAATGAATGAATGAATGAATGAATGAATCCGTGTATATGTTCTTTTGCGAAGGTGCAACCCTCTAGAGTTTGACACATTTCGCAGCATTTCACAAGGCTTTGGGGTATTTCTTGCTATCGCTCCATAAAACCAACAAAATCAATCTATTTTCTCTGAGTTCCTGGAAAATAAAATTTCCCATAAATCAGGTTATAGCAGATGTACGGGCAGAAGTCTGGTGTGGAAAAAAGCCCCCGCGAGGAATGAGAGAAAATGATTTCTACCTCGTAGAACATTAAAGAGATACCTGACCACTGGATGAATCGATAGTTTCAGTTTTAAAACCGAAAAACGGCTGATTCTTCATCCATTCCGTTACTTTTTCGGAGTTCAAGGAGTTCTTTTTGTGTCCTGACGGCGCCAAACAATCGGAGCGGGTTTTGGCGCGAACAAATTGTCCCGCGAGTGGAGCGCGTCGTTGTGTTGCGCCCGATCTCACGCAGATGTGATGTTTTTAAGCATCGAACAGAGTGACAGCTGGGAGGCGGCGGCTTTTGTACCCCCCCCCCACTCACTCCGCTCAGAAAATTTATTATGATTAATCGTGCCGTGATGATGCAAAATCAACTCCATATTAATGAAAAAAATGTATAATATGGCTCTCTTCCTCTGCCTCCGCAGTGATCCAGCCTCTGCCTCACCCTCTCCTGCTCCCGTGCTGCCTCCCAAAGCCGATCCAGGCGCCTCGCGTTCTCCAGGGTGCCGCGCCGCTCATCCCCGCCGCCCCCACATTTCCAGGGACCGGCCTTGCCGAGCAGCACCGCGGCCTCCAGACCCTCGCTTCTGCGCGACCTCACAAGGGTCACGGCGAGTGGGACCAGAACCAGATCGGTCGGAGTCTGTTTGGCGGACTGAAGCAGGCGGAAATTCGGGGAGGGGAGCGGAGGGAGGGGACTAATGGACAGATGGAGAAGAGACAGTAGAGAGGAAACGCAACATAACAGATGGGCTGCTTATCCCTTCCGAATCTTTTTTAGATCTTTGTACAGTAGTTTATTATTCACATGCGATACAAACAGACTTTGTATTTATTGAGTTGGACCATGTTGGGTTTTTTTTATTTTTGAATAAAAATATTGAGGCGGCCAATTTTTCTCCTGTCACAGCAGCGAGGGAATTGCAATTGTAAACAAATAACAACATGGCACTTGTATTTGAGTAAATAAAGCACTGCATTCTAGTTGCATTAACCGGCTGTTTATCTTGCGTCGCTCGACACACACGCAAACACAGCCCTTTGCTTTCATGGAAACAATAAAAGCCGCATAAATGATGCATCCAAGCAGCCGCTGTGAAATTTGCATGAAAGGAGCCTTCATGTCTGTGCAGCATCAGGACCAGCCGACGGCCCGTGCAGTTACTCCTCCTGTCCAGCAGGGGGCGCTGTGAAAAACTCGCAGCGCAGCTTCTCCCGGGAGAAGTTCCGAGCTGATACAGTCAAGACGGCTCACTCTGTTAGATTTATCTGGAACCGCTATCCCACGCTTGAATAAACGTGCGATTTACCTTCAGTTTTACTTCACTTTGCTTTATTTGTATTTTACCCTAACCCAGAATCAAAAATGTTCCTTTTAATCCAGCTATCTTATTTGAAACAGGATTAAGGGACACATTTGTACCAAGGAAACTGATTCCCATCTTGTCGAGCAGTGGGGCCTCTGTCTTCTCGACGATCTTCGAAAGCGATGTCATTTTTCGCGCCGAATATTCCAAGTGTTTTGTCAGCCTTCGGCGCGGGAGTCAGTGCAATTTTCGTTTGAGTGGTCGGACTTTTATTGTCGCGAAAGAAGTTTGAAACCTTTCACATTTAATTGCCAAGTGACAAAAGGGACGGCAACATGCAGCGTAGCATTGCGTAAGTATAGAAAGGTTGGCGAGGTTTGGGTCGGACGCTAGCTTGTTGCGGGGAATAGCATTAGCTTGGCGATGCTCATATCTAACTTTCACGCTGGTAAACAAACACTATAAATGGTCTTCTAACTTTATTTCGGGGTTCTCATAGGCGCTTCCTGGGTTATTTCACTCCTTGTGGTGCATTTCACATTTCTACATATATTTTCAACCTCGTACGAGGAATTTGTTCACTTTGCCCAATCGACTAAAGGCAGAGTAAAAGTTTACGTAGTACTAATGTTCCTTGCTAACATGTGAGACGTTTACGGACCCTTAACGTCAGTCGGACGTTTCAAATGTGCTTTGAGCAAAAGTCCGCAACGTTCAACCATGCCACATTAGTCTTAGCTTCCTGTCTCACCTTTAAATTCTGACCTCCATGTTTCTTCTCGTCCTGGACTTCAAATCTGCAGAACGACAGCTAAGCTAATTAGCTTTGCGGTCCTTAGTCTGACCCATCTCAGGGTGCTGCAAGGCCTACGGACAATATCTGCACATGCATTAAGAGTTAGAAGCTAAATAACCAGGTTAATCTCCGTGTTATCTGGAAAAACAAAATATAATCTTGATGTTCTCATAACAGAGGCATGTGGATGTAAGGGCATTGTCTTATTTTTAAACACTTTAATTGTCAAATTTGACAATTATTGAATATTGGCAGCAACAATATGCTTATTATTTCTTGCTACCTACCTGGTTTCACTGTGGGCAGCAAAATGAGAATTTCATTGCACAGTGAAACATGTTTCCAGACTGCACATATAACAGTAATCTCTTTGAATTTCTAACATTCATTGATGACGTAAAAAAATAACATGAGAAAAATATGGTACGCGTTATTTCTTCCTCATTGTATGTTTAGTTGCACTGGAATCAGAATCAGAATCAAAATTCTCTATTGATCCCCCAGGGAGAATTTGCTTTTTGATGAAGCAGCTCCTGCTACAGTCATGTGGGGAGAATCAAAGGATAATTAAAATAGAACTCTGTATAAAAATTATAAAAATAAAAATAAAATAGTGAATAATAAAAAATATATAAGAAGAACAGTAAAGATTGAAAGAAATAGAATGAACTTTAAAGTTATGTTATAACATATAAAAATATATATAACATATATGCTTGTGTATTTACAAGTATATGTTTATGATAACATGTAGTATAGTAGGGGTTGTTGCACAGTAAAACATTTATCAGACAGAAGACAATGGAAGTATCGCACATACACAGAATTATTGCATAGTAATTATGGAATATAGAATGGCAAATGTAATCATGGCTCGGTGATCCCAGCACCCCAGCTGAGAGCAGCAAACCTGGATTTTATGATTCTAAGATGATTTAAATGCACCTGGTTAGCAGGTATCTTCTGTTAATAGTGACCGCTTTCCTCCTCTCCCCTCAGATCCTTCTTTCAGCCAAAGACCAAGGAGAAGGACACCCCGAAGAAAGCCAGCGAGGAGCCGGTGAAGAAGTAAGAGCTTCATTTCACACGCCGGGTTTTTTGCTGGCGGGCTGGGGCTATGTTTCAGTGTAATTCTACGACTGCTATAATTACCCCTGTGCACCGACATAACCTTAATCACCGCACAAAGCCTTTTGCGGTGAGTCTTGACGGAGCGAGCGGGTGAACGCTGTCCCTGCCGGCGCATCAAAGTCGAAACATTTTGATTGAAGCGGGTGGTATTTCCCGTCTTAAGCGCACTTGTTTGAAGCTTTAAGGGATCTAGGGATGATATCACTTTACCACCATTAAAACACTCTGAGAGATTTTTTTTTAAACACACCTCTTAATGGACAGAGGTTGGGGGGGGACTGAAAATCTGAATTTAAGCATTGTCAAGAGTATTTTTGCAGCGCCGGCCACAAGCTGAGTGCAAATGAGATGACAGTCTTAAGTGTTTGTTTAGTAAAATGTGTTTTAGTCGCATTGAAAGGAAAAGTCATCGATGCGCCTGTGGAGTTCTCTCAAAACCGTTGTTTGAGAGAGGACTTTCTTTGACAATGCAGTAATACCTTGGCTTATTAGTGGAACTGGTTCCCTGAGCGAGCTTGTAACTCAATTTGCTCGTATATCAGATTACATTTTCCTATCAAAATGAGTTAAAACGGCATTTGTCCGTTCTGTTGTGTTTTAAAAGAAGAAAAGTCCAAGTTATAAATAACAAATACTGTATGAAAAATGTTTTTTTAAGTGAATTAAGGTCGTACGAAGATCCGGCTGCTGTAGAGGAGATGGGCGGAGGAGGTTGGGAGTGGTTTTTGTTTGGTGCACTATCCTTACTGTCTACACACATAATGCTACAATGCATTGCTAAATGTAAGGTGCTAGACTTTGTTTAAACTTGTCAGTGTCAAACCTCATCCCGCTTGCTCCCAAACCCAGATCTGGGCTTCTATTACTAAGCAAAAAATCCAAGTTTTCACAGGAAATTTGGGAAATCGAATGGTAGTCACGTGAGTATTGGCTCCTGGATAAATATCAGGTGTGTTAGCTTGTGTTTAGCTCCAGTAAAGAACATTTCCATGTTTGTCTGACACTGGCAAGCCTACACGCGGATTATATTGATAAATCCATGGCCTCAATCTGATTGATTGCCATTTCCCCTCCCTGTCTTAGGTTTCTTCAGTTCATAAATTTCCTTTTTTTTCCTTCTCTGTACTTTGTGGTGTCCTCTCGGCCCGATTGCAATTGTCTGAAAGCCTTATTGGCTGCAACAGCCCGGATAAAAGCCTCGGATGTACGAGGAACGCCAACGGATCTTCTGGCTCGTTTTTTTTTTTTTTTAAATTTAATATTCGTTCTCGTCCCTTGCCGGGAGCACGCTGTCAGTAAATGGATATTAATATTTAAAAAGTGGCAACCATTTTCCCCGCTGATACTCAACCTTTTTTTTTTTCTTTTGCAATTAAGAAAATCTTTGGAGTTGATTTATTATTTTTAATTCTTTTACTGACACTTCTAGCTGGCGTGATGAATGAGCGACCGCTCGCTCTGATAACAGAGGATGAAGGTTAGTCAATGACAGCGATGGGGGGACGACCAAGCACGCCATCAATGAACTGTTTGATAGTTAATGGAGAAATGAACTCTCACTCTCAACTTTATACATACATATTTAAATATATTTTCCAAAATATGATTTGGGTTCTGACATGATTTTGCAGATGCAAAATAAACTCCTTGACGTTTTAAAAAGTGCAGGACGGAGCTGAGTCATCGTCTTCCTTGCATCACTTCCTCCTCTTGTCACTCTGACAAAATAGTTTGTGTCTGCAGTGTGTCTTAAAGTTGGCCGCTGTGTTTGTGTGTGTGTGTGTGTGTTCTAAAAGAAACACACTCTAAATAATGAAAATTAATTTATTTAGTCATTCATTAAGCTCATATAAACGTCTTTGTGGTATGCTCCGAGGAAGCAGCACTTTTCATTTGACTTAAAAGCTTGCAGTGAGCTTGCCAAGCTGCCTGCGCTTTCTGAAGCAACCCCCCCCTCCCGTCTGTGCAGCTCTTAATGCGTTTTGTCATCAATTATTTTCCTTAATATTTGTGCCACGCTGACGGCGACCTTTCACGCTCTCCTACCTGGAACACACCGGTCACCTCAGGTGTGTGTGTGTGTGTGTGTGTGTGTGTGTGTGTGTGTGTGTGTGTGTGTGTGTGTGTGTGTGTGTGTGTGTGTGTGTGTGTGTGTGTGTGTGTGTGTGTGTGAGATGCTGATAAGCTCCCCCCCCCTTGTGTCGCTCAAAAGTCCCGGCGTGCTCGCCGTGAAACGTTTAAACACTTTGCGACCTGTCAATCAGTGGCCCTTTCTGAGACAAACTGTAATGTAATATAGAACCGGAGAACCGGGCCGGTCCAGATGAAATGACTCAGCTGCTTGTCGGTCGGGGGGGGGGGGGAGTATTTTACAGATGGGTTTAACCGGCACCATGTTTTTAACTTTAAGATGTTCTCTTTTTATATTTATATAACTGTCTATCATTGCCATTTGCGTGCCAAAGTCCTGCAAGCAATGCAGTTTGAAGTGTGTGTGTGTGTGTGTGTGTGTGTGTGTGTGTGTGTGTGTGTGTGTGTGTGTGTGTGTGTGTGTGTGTGTGTGTGTGTGTGTGTGTGTGTGTGTGTGTGTGTGTGTGTGTGTGTGTGTGTGTGACTATTCCTAACAACATTAAATGCTAGATATTAGCAGAGTTCAGCAAAGTCTAGTCAGATATGGTCTTCAGCACCTCAGGGTTTTTCTGCTACTGTTGTCTTTAGCTGCTTTGGAACAGAAAGCTGGAATTTTGTTTCAGGAATATTCTCCAGGAGAACTTGTTAGCCTTGCATTCCCACAGGCAGCGAGGGACCACGGTCAAAAACAAATAACAGAAGAAGAAGACATCACGGTCAACATGGAGGTGGAACCTGCTTCAATGTTCAGGGAATGATAACCATGGACAATCAGATGGGCTGGAGTGTTTTATCTTCTCTCTGTACTGCTTCGCCGTGTGAAGAACCCTGTTAGCCATTAGCTAGCTGCAGACTCCTCTGGCCAAAATGTTGATGTTCCTCTGCAAGCCCTGGAAACCTCTTTGAAGCATGGCAGCCCGGAAGAGCTTGGACCTCTTTGTTGCTCCATTTCTCACTGCTTCTGTCCAGTTTGTCCCAAGAAAACACCTGACCAGTGACTGGGATAGGTTTTAAAAATGGGGTTCCACAATTGGCAAGACGTATCCGCTAATGGGGGAGCCTTATGAGTTCTTCCAAACATAATGAGTTCCTATGGAACTGTAAAAAGACCTTGCAATGGGGAAGGAGCTAAAACTTGGAGCTGAAGGTCCACGGTCCCTGGTTCCTCTGCTTTCCCAATGCACTAAGGAGTGATAAGGAGTGGTCTAGTTCTTGGAAACGAAAGAAGCGACCACGGCGTGCTCAAAGTGACCTCACTCCCTGGTTTGATCACATGCCTCCATGCTTTGGAGGCTGCTGTGTGATTGGCTGATTAGCCATTTCTGGATACCTACTGGTTTATCTACTACAGTGGCCACACACATGCGATAGTGATGGTCAGGATGGAAAGTTCTCATTGCTTTCAATCGGCTTCCCTGATGTCCTGACATTAAGAAGAAGAAGAAGAAAAGAAGTCACAGGAGCGGAGCTATAAATCAAATGACCTAAAAGAAGAATGACTTGAGAGGAAGTTTATTAAATTAATTTTATCCCGCAGTGGAATTCAGTTTCAGGGATTCAGAACCTCATCAGCGGTGCATGATGGTAGCCTCATCTTCTCCAGAGTCCCTGGGCTCTCATTGTCAGCTATGAACATGAAACTGTTAGCGCTGCTATACTTATTATTAGCAAGGTCATTGGTGCCTGTCCTCCCACTCTGTCTTCTCTTGCTCTCTCTGTCTCCTTCTGCCCCATCTGGTCGAGGCAGAAGGCCGCCCAAGTTGTTTTCCTCCTGGGGAGGAATGTTGGGTTTCTGTTCTTCTCCTTTCGGCTTTTCCCTTCATGGGTCGCCACAGCGAATCAACCTTCTCCGTCTAACCCTATTCTCTGAATCATTCTCTCTCATTATGTCCATAAATCTTCTCTTTGGTCTTCCTCAAGACCTCCTGCTTGGCAGCTCCAATTCCAGCATCCGTCTACCAATATATTCACTATTCCTCCTCTGTACATGACCGATCCACCTCAGTCTGGCTTCTGTGACCTTCTCTCCAAAACATCTAACATGTGATGTTCCTCTGATAGACTCATGCCTGATCCTATCCATCCTGGTCACTCCCAAAGAGAACCTTAGCAACAGTTTCTAGACCATATAGCATCGCTGGTCTCACCACTGTCTTGTACACCTTTCCTTTCATTCTGGCTGATCGCACTTCTATCAGAGTAGCCTTGACACTTTTCTCCACCCATTCCAACCTGCTTGAACCTGTCTTTTCCCCTTGTTTCCACACTCTCTGTTGCAATGGACTGTTGACCCCAAGTACCTGAAATCCTCCAACGTCTTGATCTCCACTCCCTGTAGCCTCACTGTTCCACCTAAGTTCTTCTCATTCACACACATATAGTCTGTCTTGCTGCGACTAGCATTCATTCCTCTCCTTTCCAGGTCATACCTCCACCTCTCAAGATTTTCCTCAACCTGTTCCCTGCTCTCACTACAGATCACAATGTCATTTGCAAACATCATGGTTCATGGAGATCCCTGTCTAACTTCATCTGTCAGCCTGTCCATCACCACTGCAAACAAGAACGGGGTCAGAGCTGATCCCTGATGGAGTCCCGCCTCCACCTTGAACCTCTCTGTTACCCCCACAGCACACCACACCACTGTCTCACAGCTAGCATACATGTCCTGCACCAGTCTAACATACTTCTCTGCCACTCCAGAGTTCCTCATACAATAGCAGAATTCCTCTCTTGGCACCCTGTGATATGCTTTTTCTAGGTCTACAAAAAAACAATGCAGCTCCCTTTGGCCTTCTGTACTTCTCTGTAAGCATTCTCAAAGCAAATACTGCATCTGTAGTATTTTTTTTTAAGCATGAAGCCATACTGCTGTTCACAAATGCTGACTTCTGCTCTCAGTCTAGTTTCTACTACTCTTTCCCATAACTTCATTGTATGGCTCATCAATTTTATCCCTCTATGGTTGCCGCAATTCTGCACATTCCCCTTATTCTTAAAAATGGGCACCATCACACTTGCCTCCATTCTTCAGGCATCTTCTCACTCTCTAAGATCCTGTTGAATAATTGAGTCACAAACTCTACTGCTGCCTCTCCTAGACACCTCCACAAGTATATCATCAGGACCAACTGCCTTTCCACTCTTCATCCTCTTCAATGCCTTCCTCACTTCACTCTTACTAATCTCTGCTACTTTGTGGTCTACAATACTCCTCTACCCTTGCCTCTCTTTCATTTTCCACATTCATCAGCTCTTCAAAGCACTCTTTCCATCTTCCCATCCCTCCTCTAGCATCTGTCAATACATTTCCCTCTCTATCCTTAATCACCCAGGCCTGTTGCACAGGTACATCCTTTCCGTCTCAATCTCTGTTTCACCAGCCTGTATAGATCATTCTCTTGCTCCTTACTGACCAGCCGAGCATACGAGTCATCATAAGCCCTTTGTTTTGCCCTTGCTTCCTCTATCTTTACATTACGCTGTATCTCCCTGTACTCCTGTCTGTTCTGTTCAGTCCTCTCAGTATCCCACTTCTTCTTTGCTAACCGCTTTCTCTGTGTATTCTCCTGCACTTCCTCATTCCACCACCAAGTCTCCTTATCTACTTTTCTTCCAGGTGACACACCAAGTACTCTCCTACCTGTCTCCCCGATAACACTAGCTGTAGTTGCCCAATCATCTGGAAGCTCTCCCAGACCACCCAGACCCTTTCTCAAGTCCTCCCTGGGTTTCTGTATATCATCTTAGAATGTCGGCCCAGAATTGTTCTGCATGGAAAGGGTCATCTCTTATACTGTGTCTCACTGCTCCCACCTTTCTGTTTTAATTTTTTAACCCACCTTTGTCTTCAGCCCTTTATTAAAGACCAAGTCTTCTTGTTTGTGTGTCTTCAGACCTCTGAAGAGCCCCCTGAAGGTGCAGAACGGCGTGCAGGAGGCAGAATCGCCCATCAAGAAGGTTACCAAGCGCAGCCGGCAGATCCTGGACAGTGACGACGATGACCCGCCTGCTTCCAAAGTCCAAGGAAGCAAAAGTGTGTCGGTGAAATCAGGAAAGGTAAAACAAAAGAAGAGAAGAACGCCGGTAATGGAGATGTTCTGCAGAGAAACATGGCCACACTGCAGCGTTTGTGAGTCAAACTAGAGAAGATAAATTGCTGTGAGCTGCAGTGTTAGGTTTTTATTTATTTTATTTTTGTGCTGATTTGCATCCCCTGAAAACCTTCCAGTATCCACATCACCTACTTGAATTGGATCTCACGAATGTTGACGCTAAGGAGAACTGCTGGAGCCCCCGCGGGCGGATCAGTGTTGATTCGGTGTTTTCTGCGACACAAAAAGCCACGGCCGTGTCCCTAATGAACGGGTTCGTCACAAAAGGCCCTATAATCCGATGATCAAGTCCTCCCTGGTTCGAGTGACTTTGCTCCTCGCTGCCGGCCAGGTTGTTCGGTCCCTCGATCAATGGTGCCGAATTCATTACGACAAAAGCTGCGGTAGAGAGCAGGAACGCGCCGTGGATAGATGTTTACGGAGAAATGTGCTTTGTTTTCCTCCACCCGCCTGTGTTTGGAGTCGAGGCTGCGCTGGCAGCTCTTCAGAGTAATGAGCGATATCTGCTAAAACATCCTGGCGAGGAGTGCTAACACCCTCCGCTAGCACCGGACGGTTATGGTAAACAAGGCGTCTTTGCATATTGGAGCGCCCCGGAGATGCATGAGAGTCAGCCAGTACCTCGCCACCGTTGTGTAAAAATGGAGAAAAAAAAAAACAAAAAAACGGGCATCTGGCGGAGGCAGCGGGTTGAGGGATTATTCAAGTCGCACACGAATTCCTCTCGCAAATCATAAAACCGGACGGAAATTTGACGAATAGCGACTCTTTAAGAGCACCCCGCATCGCTGATGGGGGGAGGGGAGGGGTGGCTAATCTACCGCTGTAATTTTGTGCTCTTTCAAAACCCACGAACAGCAGCCATTAAGCCTCCGCAGCCGAGCGACAATCAGCACAAAGTGGGGAGGATATAGCGGGAGAAGGGAGAAGAAGTTTTTTTTGTTGTTGTTGTTGTTTTCCTAAGGTGGCAGGAGGTCGCAGCACGTGACGGAGAAAAATCACCCCTGATGATGCAGCAGGATAATACAAAGCCTAATGCCTGACTCATGGCCGCGGCGCTGTGGAGCGCCTCCATTAATGCTCACCCGCTCCTTTCAGCACAGACCTCTTTAAAGCCCCTGTCTTCATCTTTAAATTACCCTTTCATTTCACCATTGTGTACTTTGTTACTTATTCTAGATGCTCGTGGAATATTTTTTGTGGTTTCTAGTGGTTATTTCTTGAAGTACAGCGTAAACCTTGACTTACGGGGTGCATCAACTTCAGAGTTTTCTGAGTTAAGACTCAGTGGTTAGGAGCTAGCTGGATGAGCTTTTGTCAGCAACACAGCCGCGGCTGTCTGTGAAGTGGCGTCTAATGACAGTCAGACACACCGCCCATTGCTAGGAAGCCCAGAGAGAATCATGGAAAAACACTAGAAGATTCTTCCAAGAGATGGAAATGGATAAGTTGTTGTCGGTCAGACATGGAGAGCATCATCTGCGAGAATGCAGGAGACATTTATGGCGATTCGGTACGGTGGACGGCAGAGCGTCAATGGATGAGGCATCAGAGGATCGTTCAAGTGTGCATGTTACAGTTAGCAACACAGTGAGGCCAGGAAGTTGAAATATGATAAAAGTCTGATCTTGAAGGTAAATATACTTAATAAAATAAAAAAGAAAATGATTCTCCTTTATAATCTATTTTTCATACAGTATTTGTGATTCATAAAGTAAAATTTTCTTCTTTTCAATAAGTAGTTTTAGTTTTTTTCAGTTCGTTTTAATGGGGAAATGAATTTTGATATATGAGCAAATTGAGTTATGAGGTTGGTCACGGAATTGATTTGACTTGCAAGTCAAGGTATTCCTGCACCAGGGAGGAGCGATGGTGGTTATCGTGGTTACTGTTACTGGTTACTGGGACTTCTTGACCACCATTGGGATTTCATTGTAACCCTCAGTTCGTCATCATTTTTTTCCTTCCATCTATTTCAGCAGGATGATGTGTTCAAGGCCGTGCCCACACCCCTGTCTTCTCCACCAGCGTCCACTGTGCCGGCTTCCTCCGCCTCTCCAGAGACACCCAGTGCCCCGACCTCGGTTTCTCCCACCGAGATTGTGAAACGCAAAACCGGTCAGTGTCACACCAGCTGTCTCTTTTTCTTTATTTTTTTTCTTGCATCAACTCAACGATATGTAGAATTACTGTTGCAAGTGGTAATGCACAACAGCGGCGGCCGACGGGTATTTCAGCCACCGAGGGCCCACGCGACCTGCACCGTGCAGGAGTACAGCAGACGGTGCTGTGTTTGTGTCAGTTGTTGTTTTTCCTTAAGTGAGTAGAAAAGACGGTTGTACAAGCAGCGAAGAAAGGAGCATTGATTGCCTGTTTGAAGAGTACTTTCGTTGCATTAGAGGCGATGCGAGTACAAGCGGCACAAGGACATCGGCCGTTTTGTTCCATATGGATCACAGACTCGATAAACATGCGGCGAGGCGGCTGATAGTGTCTGTCTGAGGCAGGTGGAGGGAGTGTTTAAAAGGAAAAAAAGAAAGAAAAAACAACCCACGATGCCGCATCGCGGACCTGACCAGCATTCTTCACTCTGTCGATTCAGCAGCGTTCGCGCGCTTGGGCAGGAAGAGGAGGGCAAGCGAGGGTCGGGAAAACCGCAACACCTTAGTCGCTTCCTCAAATCGTCGTTAGTAAAATTAAAACGCCCTGCCTGATTATTTGTTATGCCTTCTTTACAAATGCTTATCTCAGGAAATGATGTGAAAAAAGCCAGCGATATTGAATAATTTAATAATTGATTCTAATTTTTACTGTGTTTGTATGTACATGGACTCATTGTACAACCCCATCCATCTTGTCGCTTGTTTATTTATTTATTTATTCCTAACTCCGACACCAGCTGAGGAGAGACGGTTCGTTCCGCCCGGAGCCATTCCACCATGATTACTTGTTAGCAGGAGCCCTAATGGCCATAAAGGTTCATTATTCCGCCACGTGGCGTTTATCAAAGAAAAAAATACATAAATAACAGGGATCTGGCCGGGCGGGAACAGCAGAGAGCCCGATTTTCCCTCCATTAGTTTCTCCACTCTCGTCCCACTGCCGCTGTCGGCCGCCGCAGGAGGCTGCGCTGTGATTGTTTAAATCAGCAACCGATTCACAAGCGCCACACACCTGCGGGGTCCGCCACGTCTCACGGCGACGCTACCATTGCAGGTTCTGCTGACTTGGTATTGATAGAAACGGCTCAGTGGGCCGCCTTATTATTGCGGATGATTGTCAGTGTTTATATGGTCCCCCCCTTTTTTTTTTAATTTTAATTTTTTATTTTAAAGGGGTTGCAGGACTGGAGCAAACATGATGTGACGATGTGAAATAGTGTTAGCATAGCATCCAGACGCGAATTAAGCCACTGCCTTTGAAGCTTTGCTAGGATAATGTGTCTGCATGTTTGTGTGTGTGGTATTTCATCTGCTTTTAAAATAAAAGGTTAAAGTGATTGTAAGTGGAGTTTTGCACTTTGCTTTTTTTTTTTTTTTTCCCTTAAACGCGTCGCCTGAAATGAAGGGTTTTAATAGATAATGCGTACCGCCGAGAGCGAACGTGTTCTCTCCGTTGCATCGCAGCTTTGTTCTCGTTTGGGAAGCACCTCCTATTCCCGCAAGCTTTCATCCCGCTTTTTTGCAGCGGGAAAGCGGCCGCTTCCCTCTTTTCATCATCACGTTCCCTTTTTGTGCGTGTGTGAGGCGGTTGCGTGCGCCCGCAATGCGAGGCCCTGCCAATATCAACTCCGGAGGAAAACAGTGGCATTAAAAACCAACGCTCTAATTTGACCGGAAATTGCATTCCTAATGTTCCGAGTTAATGCTCTCATTAAAACATCCAAAGGAGGAGCGGTGACTGCGTTCCCGGCTACCTGTGCTGGGCCAAAACAGGGGGGGAAACAAAAAAAAAAATTACCCTCAAGCGCCACTGCAGCATTAAATTACAGAGGAAAATTACGCTGGAACCCCGAGCTGCTGCATAATATATTTCAGGCTGGAATTAGTGTTTTCATTAGCTTCCACCAATCTGCCATCCTCTCTCTCTTTTTGTTGCCCTACATCTGCAGCGAGTCTTGTTTTCAGCGCCGCATTTCTTTCTGTTTGATCGTGGCATAATTTCCAACCCCCCATCCCGCTTTTCCCGCTTTAACAGAATGACTCTCCCGACTTTTGCAGCGCGAAAGATGTTCCCCAAGAGGAAGCTGGATGAGAGCAAGGGCACCGGCGAGAGCCAAGAAGGGGATACTACCGCCGCCGCCCCAGAGGTACAGGGTCAGCAAAACAAACGGCCTCGTGTGGAGAGCAACGCCAGCGGTGCAGGTGAGGCTCCCTTTCAGCTGCCAGCCTTAAGAGAGTTCGGCGCCAGCCCAGGAGGGGGAAAAAAAAACCTCAGCCAGGGTGAAATCTAACTGGAGTGGTTCCAGTATTTGCAAAGCTGTTAAGCTGCACAAACACCTACTCAATCCCAGGCTTGGAGGAGAAGGAAAGCATGGCGAGGCAGCAGACAGTCGCTAATAAGGATCATTAGAACACAATTACGGGGAAAATGCACCTTAAACACTGTTGATTTATTTATTTATTCATTTATTTTTCAAAATCAGACTATTTTGAAATAAACACTTGTGGTTGTCCTCAAAACCCAGTGGGATTGGAGAGGGATTTTTTGCCCCTTCATGAGCTGCTCCTGTTCCAGGAAGTAGCCTCTTCCAGGGGGGACTGTTTTTATTTTTTGCATTCCCACCGGCAGTGACCACAGGAGGTGCTTTGTCCGCGGCATGCATCTTCAGCTCCACATTCAAAATCAAAAACTCAGAAGAAGAACAAGAGGAAGACGACACAGACAGCACTGAGGTGGAAGCTTCCACGGCGTTCATGGAATAATAACCACGGACTGCCAGATGGGTCGGAGTGCTTCTACCTTCTCCCTGCACTGCACGAACCCCGTTAGCCATTAGCTAACTCTGCACGTATTGCGGTCCAAAACGTTGATGTTCCTCTTCGTGCCCTGAAAACCCCTCTGTGGCATAGCAGGCCAGAAGATCTCTTTGTCACTCCATTTTTTGCCGCTTCTGTTTATTTTGTCTCAGGAAACATCTGACCAGTGACCGGGATAGATTTTAAAAATGGCACTAACCTCTTTGTAGCAGGTATCTGCTAATGGCTTTGGCTTATAAGTTCCAGCTCAGATGGTTCCAGGAGCTGAGGTCTTAGGTCTCTGGTTCCTCTGTTGTCCCAACGCAAGCAAGTTGTTCCCCTTGTGTAAAAGGGGGTGTAGATACACATAAAGTACGCCAACAATGTCAAAAAATGAAATATTAAACCGCTTCTACATGATAACAGGAGGAAAACGCCAAAGTGGCCGCATGTCAGCACGACTGTGTCTGCCAACGTACGTCTTTGCGAGAGATGTGACTGAGAAGAGGTCGATGGGTGGAAACAGATGCTCTACCGACGGTCGTAGTAGACAGGCGCTTTTCTATTACTATCCAATTACAAAATCCGCCACTGACTGATGAATCCAGCCATAATTGATTTGCCCCTCTGGGAATCGCCTGTCGCAGCCCCAGCGTGAACCTGCCGTGGTCCGGGAACAGCAGCTGGTGGCGGTAGCTTGCTAACTCAGGCGGAGTTGAAACGCGTAGCTCGAGGTTCAGATTGCAGGCGGCGCAGGAGCCAGTAGCCTGGAAGGAAAAAGCAGAATTTTAGATCACAATATTCGGTTGTTTGGAGTTTTTGTTTTCCTGGTGGGGAAAAAAAAAAGAGCTGTACTGGGGTGAAGGTTCTCTGCTTAGATCAGGGAGCATCTGCGAGCAGACAACAGAGGACAAGGTGGGGAAGAAGGAGGTGAGACACTGAGGAGAAGCCTGGAGGTTCCTCTTTGGGAGCGAGGAGGATGGAGAGGATCAGGAATTCCAAATGTTCTGGAGACAGTCACACTGAGATGGTTCGAACATGGACAGGATGCTAGGGTTGTAGGTTTGGACGAAGATTGGACAGGAGGTTTATGGATGGTCAAAAAGAGAACAGGAAGTTAGATGGTGTGAGAGGAGGGTGTTAGATGGACGGAGATGATTGGCTGTGGCAACCCTGAAGGCAGGGGGAGGAGAGGATGATGATGAAACAGTTTCTGTCTTTACTCAAGAAAAAAAGTGCCCATATTTTTGTCGATGCAAGCTAACCCTCCTCACACCACCTGGAAGACCAGCTCGCAGATTTACAGATGGCGTGAACTTGGTGTGAGACAGGTGGATGCAGAGGAGAAGGTTAGACGGAGGCAGATGATTGGCTGTTGCGACTGCACTGCGTGTGCCAATAATGCATGTGCTGTTTAGCTAGTTGCCGGTTTAAAGTCCAGGGCTATCTTCTCAAAGGTTCGGCCGGGAGGAGCGATGATCCCGGCTTCCGCGGCGCCCGCTTTGAATCGTAATCACCTACTCAGTGGAGAAAGAGGAGGTTTTTATTTACCTGGGCAGCCGCCCAGCGGACTGGGGAAAGCCTCCTGAAATTAAACACTAATAGCTGTTTTTTTGCTTTATTTTTCCCCAAAGCCCAAGTCATCACTCACTCGTGAGTGGGGCAAAAAAAAAATTCACATGCATCTTGGTGGCTGATAAGAAGTTTGCCGGCGGTAATTTTCTTTCCTCGCTGACTCTCGGTTGAAAGGAAGAACCTGGCAGTTTTATCCAGAATTGAAAGCCACCTTCAAACACACACACAGGAAGAAGAGCCGCCTCTTTCTCTGTTTCTGCAGGGACGGCCGACGAGCCCGCCGAGGTAGGAAGCGATGATGATGACGAGAAGAAAGAGGCGGGACGGGATGGTGGAGAGGAAGCTGAGAAGAAGACAGAGACGGATGATGGGAAAGAGGCTGAGGACAGGAGCGTGAAGAGTCAAACGGCGAAAGTGCAGAAAGAACCAGCTAAAAAAAACCCCATCAGCAGTTTCTTTGGTGCGGATGCCATAATTGTATTGTGCTTTTTTTATGCCGCCGCAGCTGCTTTCCTCTGTGTTCACTCTTTTCCCCCATGGTAGCTCCCAGGAAGGCGGTGGTCAAGGTGGGGAAACCAGAGAAGGTCGATGGCGAGGCAAAGGAGAGTACAGAGAGGACGCCGACAGAGCAGCGCGGCGACACCAAAGGGTGAGAACGCCATCGGAAGTGGCGGCGGTGAGCCCGACAGGCCCCCTGTCCAGGCGTCACACTGCCTTCATAATTCTTCATATTTCCTCCGCCGTCCTTGGTGGCTTTTGTTTTTGCCTCCTCTGACGGACCGAACCAAAATCTTTTTTTGGGGAGGGGCTTTAAAAAAAGAAAAGATTAACTGCCGCGACCGAAGAGGGCTGGTTGCAAATCCTCGGCTCGACACGCGCTAGGAAAAACATTTCGGGGCCCTGAACAAATAATAGCTTGTCACGTTTTTTTTTTTTTTTTTTTTATGTTTTTGAGCCGGAGTTGACGTATAGGTGTTATCCGGGTGGAGGCGCCGCCACCAGGATAGCTGTTCCACCTGAAGGCACCAGCGGCGAGTGTTTCCACATATAAACAAGGGGTTATGAATCCAGCCGAGCCTGTAGATTGGCGGCAAGGCGTCCTGTCTCTGGGACGCTGGCTGTAAACGTCTGCATGTTTGATTTATGGGGGGAATTCACGCCGGTAAGAAATGGCGGGTTTGTTTTTTCGCAACAGCCAATCACCTCTCCTCGTGTCATCTTTCCCTGCATCCAATGTATTCCCGCTCTGATTGGCCAGTGAATGACGTCCGAACAAGAATCAAACACGCCTGCAGGAGCGCTACGTGTTGGTATGGCGGCTGCTGCTGATCCACCTCAATGCCTAAAGCCCCACACCCTCTCATTCATTCAAACATCATATCAAGACATACAACCATTCTCCCTCTCATTCACATGTCATATTGACAATGAACCATTAATCCTTTCCTGCTAAAGCCATTTGAGACATAACCATTCACTCATGTCATCAAGACATACAACCATTCACCCTGTCGATCACGTGTCACATAGAGACATAGAACCTGTCACCCTGTCATTCACATAGAGGATTCACCCTCTCATTCATATATCATAGAGACATAGAACTATTCAGACAACTTTATAGAGATATGCAATCATTCACCCTTTATTCTCACACCCAATTGAGTCCCAGCCATTCATTCATGTCATAAAAAGACATACAGCCATTCACCCTTTCATTCACATGTCATATAGAGACATTTAACCTGTCATTCAAATGTCAAATAGTGACATATAACCATTCACCCTTTCATTTTCACATCATATTGAGACACAATCATTCGCTCATGTCATATTGAGACATACAACCATTTACCCTCTCATTCAGACATCATGTGGAGCCATACAACCATTCACTATCTCATTCGAAGGTCTTATAGATGTACAGCCGTTCACCCTTTCATTCATACATCTGTGCAGTTTAGGGTCTCCTATAACTCTTGTATGTTAAGCCCCCTTGTCATGTGGGTATTGAACCTGCGACCGTCTTGCCGCCAGGCCGAAGTCCAACCGTGGCATGTGAATGTGACGGGGTGTAAAGCACTCTATAGGAGGAGACCGTTCACCTGAAGGTTCCTTCAACCGTCTCGAGCTGCACGTTCTGCTCGGAACATTTATGGATTAAACAGCAATAATATTAATCTGTTTTTACAGTTGAAGCCTTCAGGTCTGTGTGCTTCTCCTGAGTTAGCGGCTAATGGCCCAAGTACAGTTGAATTAAGTAGAAAACTCTTTCGCTTATTTTTACTTGTCTTTTTACTTGATGAACTCGGCTGGAGTTCATCTCCTTCCAATATCACGCTGCCGCTGCAAACTTTTCCAGATATTCCCCCTGAAAGTCATTATATTTCATTCTGGGTAACTTAAAAAAAAAAAAAAAAAAAATTATTATTGATTTACATAGATTTTTGACTACAAATAAAATCTCAAGTCGCCATCAGCACCCGCGAGATCTGCCGCTGTCACTTATTCATTGTTTTTTTTTTTTTCTTCTCTCTCTCTTTCACTGTCTCCCTCTCTAACCCCTCCACCCCAAAGGGAGTGTACCTCAGGCCAGACAGACTACAACCCGTCTCGACCCAACTACCACCCCGTGGAGGACGCCTGCTGGCAGCAGGGCCAGAAGTGAGTCCGCCCACGCTACGCGTGGCCATAGAACATCCTTACTCCGGGGTCGACTTCCTTAGCACGAAAATAAACTGCGGCGTGATTGGTCAAAGGGTTTTCACTCCCGCCTTTGGATATATGGAGGCAGATCCTGACGATGTGTTTTTTTTTGTTTTTTTTTAAGGCTCATTACAGTGCTAGGTTTTAACACCACGGGGCCTGCAAATAAAATATTTATTACTTTAATCTTCTGCCAGGTTGCTTTAAGCTAATCTTCTACGATAATAGTTTATTATTTAAAAAAAGGAGATATTAGCTTGTGATTTCTGCAGCTTGTTCTGTTCTTTTTTTCCTCCATAAATATCTTTTAAAAACAAAAAATCTTTGTTCCCGTGAGGCAATCCGCAACAGATAATCATTAAGAAAAATAAAAAAATCAAGAGGATTCAAATCTCCTGACCGGAGACATCTTCTGACGGGAAAACAAACATTTTTTTTTTACTCAAGGACGCTGTGCGATTGCAGCGCCGTGCTCTAGATTGTCCAATTTTGTGTCTGAGTGCTTCATCAGGAGGGGAAAAAAAAAAATCTCCTAGGTGATTTTTATTTGGCGATTAAATCCACATTTTGCTGCTGCGCTTTTCTTTTCGCTATCGTGAGCGAAAACATCTGAAAATTAAAGATAGACCCAAATCCTGCGCTCAAAGCGGAATTATACCACTTATTTATCCAAGGTTTTTTTTTTTTTTTCCCTCCCTCCTGGTTCTATTTATCTTTATCTTTTTTTAAAAATGCCACAAACTCAGGTTGCCCCTCCCGGGCCCGTCCAACTCGGGTTTACCAATGTGACATTGTTAGCGAGCTAGTCGTTAGCAAGGCAACGAGGCAGGTGTTAGTAATCGTATCTGCAGCATTGGCTTGTTGATTGTAACGTCAAACTTAGTTGTGTTGTTGCACGGTCAATCCACTAGAGGGCAGTGCGGAGCATTTAGTTGCATTTCAGACAATAACAAACTTGGTGATGTTGCGCCGCCAACATGCTGCTTTTAATATATTGCATAAATTAGGAAACGTGCAGTGAATACCGGATCGCGTAACACACACTGTATTTGCAGAGCATGAGTGTTAAACGAAAGTGCACTATGTGTCCACGGTCAGCTAACTGCCTGCTCCTTGCTCTCCAGAGTGCCATATCTGGCGGTGGCCCGCACTTTTGAGAAGATCGAGGAGGACTCTGGGAGGTGAGCGCAAAAGCACCTTCTACACCCAAGTTTTCAAATCGACAGCCCGCGCCCTCTTGCGGTCAGTCGAGGACTGCAACCTCCTAAAGGGGAGTTTTCAGAAGTAGTATTACATTTTTACTTCTTTTCTGTGGAATTTTCTTTGAATTTGCGAGCAAGAAAAAAAACATTTATTGGTAAAAGAAACCCTGTATCCTGGGGAGGAAGTTCTCGCTTCAGCTCTGAGTGACTCAAGTGGGAGTGGGGAGACGTCGGCATAAAAGGTGTCTTGAGTTTCTGTCATTTGTGTTTATTTTGTTTTTCAGATTCAATGTCCAAAGACCTGATCAGAACCCAGATGAGGAATAAATTTTAGAATGTCTCAATGATTTTATCTAACATTTGCAGGGGTGGTGTTCTTTTTTTATCCATCCCCCTTCTTTTTTCTGAAAGTTTGAGCTTCAGCTGTGAATAGATAAATCCCTCTCGCTGCCAAAACATAAAAATCCCTGTCCCGCAACATTGATTTAAAAAAAAAAAATACAATTAAAGAAATCAGGGCTGGTGAATGCTAGCTGCAAGTGTGTCACGTGATAACGATGACATAGCATGAATTAGCATTTTATTTTTGCGCGAGGTAAGTTGGCGATTTGGATTTTGTTTTTTGAACGTGACAGATGTTGGAGGTCTGGAAGATCATAGCTGGAAGTAAAGGGGACAGGAAGCAGCTTTTTGTCCTGGGTTTAACTTTCCTCCCTCGTCTCAACCCCGCCTTGTTATCGTTCGGCAGGCTGAGGAACATCGAGACGCTGTCGAACCTGTTCCGCTCCGTGCTGCTCCTCTCTCCAGGTGATCGCCGCTTTATCTCCTCCCCGTGATGCATGCCGATGTTGCCGCGCCGGCATCTGGCTGCCAGACTCTCTATCAAGGAGATGATGATAAACCCGGGGTTTTACATTAAACGGTCTGGGGGGGGGGGACTCAATCCATTGAAGTGTGTGTGTGTGTGCTTGTGCGTGTGTGTGTGTAAGACCGGGGCGCTACCTGTGGGATCCTGTTGATACATTTTGTATCTGAGGCTGCTTTTTTTCATTTATAATGTCAGGTGTTGTCTGTGATTGTACGTGAGCGGGTTTGAGGTGTGTGTGTACATGTGCCTCTGTCCTTGCCGCTGTTGAAAATGTGATGTTATTTACTTCCCAGATGACCTGCTGTGCTGTGTGTACCTGTGTCTGAACCAGCTGGGCCCCGCCTACCTGGGGATGGAGCTCGGTGTGGGAGAGACGGTGCTGATGAAAGCGGTTGCTCAAGCAACTGGTAACGCACGCGCACTCACTCACACGCTCACACACACACACATGTGCGGACACAAACACACACCACTTTGTTAAACCAAAAACAACTCAGTTGCGTGTTTTCCCGGCTTTCTGCCAATGCCGTCCTCGCCTGTCACCCACCACGATTTACCGCACTTGTCTTCCGTTTCCAGGGCGACAATTGGACAAAATCAAGGCGGAAGCGCAGGAGAAAGGGGATCTGGGCCTCGTGGCCGAGAGCTCCCGTAGCAACCAGCGAATGATGGTGAAGCCGGCCAGCCTGACGGCAGGGGGCGTGTTCAGGAAATTGAAGGAAATTGCAAGCATGAGTGGGAACTCGGTGAGCCGCCGAAAAACATTTTCATTATATTCTGGAAATACTATTTTTAGGCCTTCTGGGCGGACGGAGTAAGGAAATATTTATGTATCAGAAGAGAGACCTGTCTGTTATTTACTGGATAGGGAATGGAGGGATGTCGTGGGCTCCTGTCTGGAATCTTTCAAGCAATTAGTTCCTTCCCCGTCACTTTGCTGCCGGGTTTTTTTTATGCTCCGGTTGGAACGTCTGAGTTTAGGGACACTGGTGACCCGACACACTCTCTCTCTCTCTCCCTCTCCTTTTTTTTTTTTGCATTCTGTCTGTCCTTGCTCGTCGTCTGTGAATCTCAATTTCCCCGCCGCCTGCCTCAGGCCATGAATAAGAAAATCGACATCATCAAAGGCCTCTTTGTGGCGTGCCGCTTCTCCGAGGCCCGCTATATAGTCAGGTAAAAAAAAAAAAAAACACACTTACACAGCACACACACGTCTGGCCATGTGTGAAACCGCAGCTGTGCGCACACACATGATCTCGACAGTAAACCGTCAGTAAATGGACACATGCTGCCACGCCTTTGTAGCTAGCTGTGCGTGTGTGTTTGCACTCAGAAGTGGTTGCACATCAGAATGACAGCAGCCAGCGTTGTGACTCTCATTTCTAGGTCTCTCGCAGGGAAGCTGAGGATCGGTCTGGCCGAGCAGAGCGTCCTGTCAGCGCTGAGCCAAGCCGTGTGTCTGACGCCACCCAATCAAGGTGTGTGTGTATGTGCGTGCGTGCGTGCGTGCATGCTTGTATGCATTCCTCTTGACAGCCTGGCAACTGAGATATCGTAGAATCGAAACATTATTTTCCGTCATAAATAATCTGAGAGGCGTCAAACAAGACGCTCAGCTAGCAGACGCTAATCTCTCAAACCAGATGCGCGCTGCTTTGAGCCTTGTCGCTAATGGTTTGATCAATTTTCTCCCAATAATTTATTTGTTTTGGGCTTTTCATTAAGCACAGGAAACCCCAATGTAGGTGAATAGTTAGCCGCGATTATTGGCGGTATTTAAAAGGCAGAACCTATATATACACATTTTCGTCTTTTTCCGGTTTCCAGTTTGCCTACGCTGAGCATGGCACTAACCCACGTCCGGTCCCGCCGCACCGCGCAGCTAATCCACTCGGGATTTCAGCCAAGATTAGAGAAGTCAGCCGCTTGGCCATGTTCACAGGTGCCTTGTCGGGTGTGAGAGAATTTATCTTTTTTTTTTTTTGGGAGGACACAGTTTCACGTAGAATATCAAACCACTGACTAAATTAGCAAAGCTTTCATCAATTTTTTAGATGAAGAATGGAGGATGCTAGTGAGGGGAACCTGAATGTTACAGCAGCTAAAAATAACATCACATTTCTTCAGCCTTCATCCGGATACATTTTTTTTTTTTTTTTTAATTCAGAAGCTTCTCCACATGTAGTGGAACATTTGAACTATCCTCTCGGGATATTTAAATCCGCAGCCCGGGAAGTCACGCACCAAGGAGAAAAAGGTGTTGTGTTAGAGTGACTTAAGGTGCAGTAACACGTTTTATTTATGGCTCCATGATTAAAGGGGTGTTAAAATCTTCTAATTAATAAACCAAGCGCACGGGAGAAAATGTCAAACTTTGCACCCGTCGGCCAAGCTCAGCTCTGAGGTGCGTCCGGGTGAAAATCAAATCGCGCCAATGCGCCACACTAAAAATCATCTCAATCGGTTCGTATGGCTGGGTTCGCTCGCAACAATGGGTGCACTTTCATATGAGTCAATTAGAATTCGCATTAAAGATTCATTTACTTGTCTGTTTATTTTACTGGAACGTGTTTGTTTATATTATTTATCTCACCGTGGTGCTGTGTGAAGAACTCTGGAGATGCATGGCAGCTATGAGGTGTGATTTAGGAACTCCAGGTGGAGGTGGGAGAGCATCAGGGATCTGCTCTGGGCCCCTCATTGTTTGCTCTGGTGATGGACAGATGAGGTTAGAGAGGAGAGAGGAGGAATGAGAGGATCAGGAAGGAAACCAGCAGGGAGGGACAGCACATGGTAGTTGATATGGAGATATGTCACACTGAGATGGTTTGGGTCTGGACGGAGGAGGGATGTTGAAGATTTGGGTGCTGATGTTGGAGGTCTGGAGGAAGACCTGGGAGGATGTTCATGATGATTGGTTGTGGCCCAACCTCGAAGGAGAAGATATTTTAACCCATAATTGAATCACATGAAATCATTCCTTCATTCACACATTCAAATGGATTTTGCTGTTCTGCGACCAAAATCACATCATCTCCCCCTGAGTCACGGACTGATCCTGTTATGACCCGCGTTCCTTGCAGGTTCCCCCCCTGCTGTGACGGACGCCGGGAAGGGGATGAGCGCCGACAGCAGGCGGGCGTGGATTGAGGAGAAGACGCTCCTCCTCAAGCAGACCTACTGGTAACCGAAATCCTCGGGAAGACTGCGGGAGCTCCTCGCGCTCCTTCTCCCTCCTTTCATTTCGACCGATATCGATTTTTCTCTTTTTCTTCCTCCTGCCGTTCAGCGAGATGCCCAATTACGACGTCATTGTCCCCGTACTGCTGAAAGAAGGCATAGATCAGCTGCCCAATCACTGCAAGCTCACTCCAGGTAAACAACCAATCAGGTGGCGGCGATTCAAAACGCCGTTTATCGATTTTTTTTTTTTTTTTTTTTCTTAATTTTGCTTTTTTTTGTGCTCAGCGGCGGCAAGGCGCTTATTTTTAGTCGAGTCATTTATCACACCAGGATAAAGATAGCACTAAGCTAAAGGATTAGCTCCCGGTTACTTTGTTGCTGAGCTATTTGCGATAAGAAAATGCCAGTAATTAATTCCAACAGCCTTTTGAACACTGCAATATTGGCTGTCATTTGTTAATTTTTTTATAAATTATTATTTTGGCGGGTGAACAATTGGGCTGTTCCTTTTGCTGAAGCGTGAGTTAAAGGCACGATTTTTTTTTTTTTTTTTTTTTTTTTTTTTTCTCTTCTCTCCGCTCTCTTTTTTGGATGGGTATAAGCCAGCCTGGACAAAATGTTCATCCTGTCATATCTGGCTCGGCGCTCTGGAGGCTGTAATTAAAAGAATTTGTTTGGTGCATCCCTACAATATCGCTCCTCCTGCCGCGTTTGAAGCTAAGCAGCGCGGCCCCCGGGGTGGGGGACGTGAGTCAGAGAACTTTCAAATTAGGGCCAAATTAGAATACAAACAAACCCGTTTCCGTCGTGGAGATGGCGGCGGGTGTGATGCCGCGTGTCATGTTATTAAAGCTTATTTCACAGCTTCTGGGTTTCCCCAGCGAAATGCATCGGAGGTCTCCTAACCTGCGGGCCCCTCGGAGCAGCCATGCCCCTCGTTGCTCCCCCCCCAAGAAAATCCCAAACTTTTTCTCCAGTGAACTCATAATTAGTCCCGCATCTATTTATAATTCATAAAAATAAATAATGAATTAGCGGTAGCTGCCATGTTGCTTGCGCCCCGCTGACGGGCTCTCTCTCACTCTCTTAGGTATCCCGCTGAGGCCCATGCTGGCCCACCCCACCAAGGGGGTCGGCGAGGTGCTGAAGAAGTTCGACGAGGCCGAGTTTACCTGCGAGTACAAATACGACGGCGAGCGAGCGCAGGTGTGTGTGCGCAGGTGTGAAAGTGCAAAAATGTCTTTTTTTTTTTTTTCTTTTCGCACTGAGCTCTGCAGGCAGAAGAAGCCTGGCAGGGGGCGGGTGGGTTTGTTGAGAGGGAGACCAACATGAAGATGCTGCGGCGGTGGTGGTGAGGGAGTGAGACTTGAAGAAGCCTTGGCAAGAGGGAGATTGTAATGTAAACCCCTCCAGCTGAATTGTTAATTTTGGACAGTCACGCCAATGAAGTTCCTTTGAACTGAGCGGCGTGGAGGAGAAGACACGGCGGAGACAGAACAAATGACGTCCTCCTCCTCCTCCCCACGCCGTTGCCACTGCAGTGGACGCTACCCCTGGTGGCCAGCAGAGGGACTCGTGACACATCCCCTTGCAGACCTGTGTGTTTCTGTGTGTGTGTTTCTCTGTTAATGAGGCCTTTTGACGAAGTGCGATACCTGCGTGGGAACAGGTAACTGCGGTCCGCTCCCATATTTATCCTGTACTGCTATTTCCTTACGAAGTGTAATTGTCGGGGCCTGGGATGGGAGTGTTACTTAGCTGTCGCTCGTATTCTCACATCCTGGACAAATGATCCTGGACAAAAAAAAAAGCAGCGTCGTTAAACGTCTTGGACCTGTCGTCGTCATGATAGGACCCTGAATAAATCCGAGCTGGACGCTGACGTAACTCCTCGCACCTGCTCCCAGTGGCATGTGGGCATAGTATTAATGAAAACACTTTTAAATGCAGCTGCGATAAATCCCAGCGGTCCCGCTAACTCTAGAAATATGTTTCACACCCCATAGCAACACCCCCGCCTTAGTAACACCGACATGCAGCTCAGCTGACGTTCTCGGACGTTTCTTGGAATGAGGGTCCCTGTGGATGGGGTCCCTTGTTGTGGCATAGAACTTTCAGTGTGTTTTTAATGAGCGTTGTGCCTGCAAGAGGACCTAAAAACCAACACACACAGACACACATTCTAAACACTGCTTCAATCCAGAGATCAGCTGGCGTCTCGGGGAGGGGGTTGGCTTTTCATTTGCGGCGTGTTTGTGACTTTTTCTTTCAATGCGAAGCCTCTCAGGGAACATTGGGGATCTCAAACCGAAGAGTGTCTTTAATTTTGGCTTCATAAAAATCCAAAGCATAGTTTTGCAGCGAGCCTTTACGCATGAAGGTCGTCTTATAGCGCGCTTTCACACTTGGCACTGTGCAGGCGTTAACCGGGCTACTGCTAGCAACTTGGGGTTCAGTGTTTTGCAAGACAAGAATCAGACTGCCAGTCGTCCAATTGGAGGGAGGCATGTTTTGTGTGTGTTTTCTATAAGACATATGGTCTCAACTTCTAGAACACTTTGTAGAAAAGCACTTTACACTTCTTAGCATTCACACCAATAGTGGGGCTATGCTAGGTCCTAACCGGGATGTTGCATACCATCTTGGGGCTCAGTGTCTTGCCCGGGGACACGAGAAGCCCCAGGAATCGAACCGACAACTCTTCCAAACCCGGTGGCTGGAGAGAGTGTTTGGTAGAAAATAGCTGACTGATCTGGATGAATTGGCTAACACTGAGTTATCATGTTTTTTTTGTTTTTTTTTCTTTTGGAAACTTCCGAGTATGTGGCAGCTGCGCTGTGAAAGAAGTTACCCGGAAATGGAAGACTTGCAATTGAAGGAGAGAGAAAGAGAAAGAGTAATGGTCCAACGCACGAAGGAACCCTTTCTTTTTTACCCTCCATCCGCTGTAGTGTGTTAATATGGAAGAGGGGTTGTTATTTTTTTTTCTTTCTTTTTGATAAATTGTTCTGTAATGTTGGGTGATCTAAGGTGTGCACGCGCGCGCACACACACACACACACACACACACACATGCACTCGCTGAAAAAGAAATCACTGGAAGTGTTTGTTTTATTGTATTTTTATTCTTTTTTTTTTCACGTCCGCCTGCTGGCATTTCAAAGCTAACTGTATAAATTTGTCACGGCTCTTGGTGCGGCGTCACCTTCTGCCCATATATATATATAATATAAATAGAAAAATCCCTTTCTTCTATTGACTCACAGATAAGAGAAAAAAAAGTCAGACGGGCAATTACAGCTGGAAAAATGTACAGCGTCGGACACCAACCGTCACTTGTCCCAGTTGGCGATCATTGACATTCATGATAAGCTGGTTCTAATTGGGGGACGGAACTTTCACTTTCATCGATGACTCGAACAGATCGAACGTGTAAGGCTTCCCCTGACAGATGACGCAGGACACACACACACACACACACACACACACACACACACACACACACACGTTTGCACGCAAAATATTAGCATTGTGTTGTTATCCTCGCTGGTGTTGTGGACAGCAGCTTTTCTGTTTTTTTTCTTTTTCTAATGGCAGCATTTTAATTAGTGCGGTCGTGTCGGGGGAAACACACACCTTCACATACTCCGTAATTAAAGATACCGGGTGCTCTTTTTCGCCAGTCAGGAATTGAGTTTTTTTTTTTTTCTTTTTGTCTTGCAATAATAGATTGAAATAAAACCTTTGGGTAATTTCCTGCCAGCAGTTAACGCAGGGGTTGCGGCCTGGAATTATGGTTGACCTCAAACACACCTGTGACCATCCTTTAATATTAAATAGCGAAAACTTCAGTGCTTTTTCTCACATACGTTTATTTTTGATGTTTGACGCTGCGCCTTCCGACTGTGACAGTCAGCTGGATGCGGCGTGTCCTCGGAGTGAACCTGAAGATGGTGATGTCCCACTGTCGTAGCTAGCTCAACCTGACAGCCATAGAATCGTGCGTGTGACAATCTGTTACAGGCATCGGTACTGAGAAGCCAAACATCAGCGTTCCTTGTTGGCTCCAGAAATCTGGCTACTGCTCCCTCTGTGTGGTTTTGTTCCTGTTAGACATGTGATCACAGTATTCTTTGGGTAATTACACACACACAATGAGGAAATTCATTCATTCATTATTTAGACTTCTTATCCTGCAGGGTTTCAGGGGGTGACTGGGCGAAAGACAGGGTTCATCCTGGACCGGTCACAGGGCTCGCACTGACTTTCACCCTTTCATTCAAGCATCATAAAGGGACATACAACCAATCATCCTCTCATTCAAGTATTATATAGGGACATGCAACAGTTTACACTCGCACATCATATAGACCTGCATCCATTCCCCCTCTCATTTACATATATAGACATGCAGCCCTTCACCTTCTTATTCGAGCCTCATAATGTGCAGACATTCACCCGCTCATTCAAGCATCATTTATAGATATACAACCATTCACCCTCTCATTCATACGTCAGACATACAACCATTCATTCATATTTAAAAAAAAAAAAACTTTGTTTCCCCAATTGCCCCTCAGCGACAATAAAGATTTTTTTTTTATTCCATTTCATTTAGACATACAAACATTCACCCTCTCAATCAAGCATTATAACGAGACATGCAACTGGTCACCCTCTCATTCATACATCAGAGATGTGCAACCATTCACTCTTTTGCATATTATAGAGTGATAAAACACCATTCACCCTCTTATTCACACATCTCTACAATGCAGGGTCTTCACTGAACCTTCCACTTGTTTGGACTATGGGAGGAACCTGAGGAACCCTGAGGAAATGGGGAGAACATGGAGACTCCACACAGAGAGGCCCACTGCGGGAATCCAGCCATGGACCTTCCTGCCGGTGTTTTCTCTGTGTGGAGTTTTCGCGGTTCCTTCCTGGGTTCTCCTCATGTTCTCCGTCTTCCCACTCCAAAGTAGTCGCCATGTTAATTGAAGAAACTTACTTCTCCTTGGCGTGAATGAGAAGGTTGAACGTCTCTATAGGTGGCCCTGTGATTGACAGGTGAGCAGCCCAGGTTAAGCCCTGCCCCTCACCCCCATGTCAGCTGGGATTGGCTCGCGGTTGCAGACAATGAATAACCTGTTGCAACTCAGAGCAGACGTTGTGTTTGCTGAACA
Organism: Fistularia commersonii; assembly: GCF_037954325.1. NCBI lineage: Eukaryota > Metazoa > Chordata > Actinopteri > Syngnathiformes > Fistulariidae > Fistularia > Fistularia commersonii. The sequence continues at coordinate 7,592,663 of NC_141293.1, forward strand.
CGTGTAGATTCCAGCCTCTCCTCTGCATCACCTCCATACAGACCATAATGCTGGAGGTCACCGCAGAAGGAGAATGGAAAATCACAGGCTCTTGATGTCGTACCGCCGGCGCCCGAGGCGAAGCCGGCGCCTCGGGCTGTAAGACATGGGTCAAAGAGGCATCGCCATTACACTTAAGTTTGTTTTTTTTTTTTTTTTCTTACAGCCTGGAGCACCCAGTGTTATTTTAGAATTAATCATCGATCCTTCTCCTTCCACCCACAGATCCACATCTTGGAGAGCGGCGAGGTGAGAGTGTTCAGTCGCAACCAGGAAGACAACACCACCAAGTACCCCGATATCGTCGCTCGCCTCCCCAAGGTAATGGCACCAGCTGAGAGAATGAGGTTCACCAAGTTCCTGTTTAGAGCGTCAGTGATTTGAATCGGTTATTCGATCTCAGTGAGAACTTTTAACGCTTCTTATTTTGTGTGGTTTCCAACGTTTTTTGGAATTTGGTTTTGGGAAGGGAGCAATGACATTGGGACAGCCTCCACGTTCAAACAACTCCTTAACCCCCCCGACCACCAAAATAAGTGTATGTTCCATGTTTTTTTTTCACTTTAAAACATTACTGGCAGAGGCTCCAGGTTCTCTGGGTCTCTGTGCTCCTCCCACTGTCCCCCCAAAAAAGTTCAGCAGGTTGGTATGGTGACTGATTGGCAGGTAAGCGGTCCGGCTAAAACCCCGCCTCCTGCCCCAATGCCATCCCTAGAGCAGCATAAATGGTATAACGAATAAACCTTTGTTTAAATCATTTCAAACTAGCAGTCAAATTACCCCAAATTGAAAAACATGAATTCAATCATTATATCAATCTTCACAAAATAATAACTGGCATTAAATGTGGGGGAAATAATGTAGAGGTCTGGAAAGGAGCAGGAGGGGGCCATTGTTTTTAAAAATGGCTGCTTGGGGCATCATTCCTGCAAGCCACTGGGAAACTTCCATGTGTTTGAGTTGGAGGCTTTCATCACGGAGCTTCTGTCAACACCCTAGCAAGTAACTCCTCTTTTCGCTAGAATGTACCGCCGCCAAAATAACTGGCGCTGTTACACACGCAGCAGGTGGAGGCTGACGGGGAAAAGTTAATTTTTGATTCACACACACACACACACACACACCTGCAGTTGTTCACAAATTTATACCTTTTTAACGCTAAAAGGGTGAACAGAATCTCGGGTGTTCGTAAGGTTGAATCTAATGAAGGAACCCGACCGGAAGTGGCTGGGAAGGCCGAAAGAGCGCCACCTCTGGTGAGAGATGGTACGTCCAGGTTGCTTGGCTTTAACTGGTTTTCCCTCCGAGTCATGTCACCGGCGTGAATGCTAATGCTGGAAAGGCCCACGCCGGTGACCTCTGGAGTCACATGGTTCCATCTCAGGGTTCAAATGCCTCGAAACCCCTCCCCATCCACAGAGGACCTCCAGAAGATAATGGCTTGATTAGATTTCTCAGCAGCAGGTCCCCAAAGGCTGAGCCCCCTCAGATGCGTCCCTCTCTGTTCCCCGGTGTCCTCCTCCTCTGATCATCCGTCCTCTCCCCATTGACACCTGCTCTCCTCCTCTTCATCCTCCTCCTGTCCTGTCACTCATCCCCAGCCTTTTGATCCGCGTTCCTTGTTCTCGCTCGCCTCTCCACCCACCGTCTCTCACCTTTTCCTCTTCCTGGTCGCCTTTTCAATCCTTCTGCCCTCCTCCTCCTCCTCCTTCTTCAGCTCTCTTGCGCCACGTCTCCTCTCACAAATGCTTTTTATCCCGCCCGTCCCACCTCCCTCTCTCCACCACAGTCCCGCAAATGGAATTCTTTTTTCAAAATCAAATATTCACGTCACATGTTTCCTCGTTTAAATTGCATTATTTCTTTTTTTTATCACTTTTTTTTGCGCATTTGTGTTTTGATTGCAATTCGCCAGGCCAATATGAGAAGTTTTTCTGGAGTTGAGGAAATTGATGGGCGGCGTCTCTAAAAGAAATCGCCGTAGCAACGTGTTATCTCAACGAGGAAATGGCAGCAGAGATGATCTGATTAGACCTTCACGGCACCTTGCTGCATTGTTTTACATTTTTGACGAGGGGGAGGGGGCTTACTGCATAATGATCCGAATTAAAACATTTTTGACATTAATATTAACGGGGCCACATGAATTGTTAATGGACACCTCACTTAGCCCCGATAACCTGGCGGAGATAAACGGCTGCGTTTGAGATAACGTTGTCAGACTGTCGCCAAACAGCGATCCGTCTCCTTCCCGCGGTCAGAGTCCCACCCAGTGGCTTCGGCGGCGTCTGATCGGAGGATGACATCGTGGAGAACGGCGTTCTGGCGCTGTGAGTGCCGGCGTCAGAGGGGAAGGAAAGGTTGTCTAAAGACGGCTGACCTCTCTGCTGCCCACAGAACAACGGCTTTGTGTGACTTATTCGTGATTATTCGTCCGTTCATTCATCATCCCCGCCGCCTGTGCTGCAACCTGTCGTTGGTCAAATGCGGGTTTTAGCCAGACCGGCCGACACTCAGCCATTCACCTTCTCATTCACATGTAATGAAAACATAGAAGCTATCATTCATGCATCATTTAAAGACATACAAGCATTCACCCTTTCATTCACCGTCAATGACAGACACATAAGCATGGATTCAAATGTTATAAACAAAACAAATAACCCTTTCACAAACATAGTTAGAGACCTACAACTTTTCACTCTCATTCACGCGTCACTCACACAGAAGACTTCCCCTGTGGGAATCAAAACCTTGGACCTTCTGGCTGTGAGGCTGTAGCGCTAACCGCCACACCACAGGCCGTCTCCATGATGGATGCATTGCGGACAATTCTTCACAAGGCTTCGGTCAGGGCGGGGGCGGGGGGGGACGACTCGTCCTCCAGCCTTCTCCTGTGGAGCATCTCGTCCAGACGTGTTGCACATCATCAGACCGTGACACGCCATTACAGTGTAATTAATAACGCTAATTGAGCCCCTCGCCCGTCTTGGGGTCTGTTAATGTGCTCACTGGAACAGCTGTGACTGAGCAGAGCTGGGGAGGGGGTTGGAAAGGGGGGGGGTTATTAGGTTGATCAATTGCACCTGCGTTCACCCCCTCCCCACACTCCAAAACCCACCCGCTGTGATCCTCGTCTGCTCAAGGAGCCCCTTCTATCTGTGCTAAAATTAGCTGTGGGGATGCAAAATTAGGGCGTGGTGGTCAGCGCTGTCCATGCACAGCAAGAACAAGAAGGTCTCCCGGGGGTAGGGGAGATCCTGAATTGCCTGGGTGAGTGGATGAGAGGGTGAATGATTGTAGGTTTATGAGGTGTGTATGAGAGGGTGAATGGCTGTATCTGATGTATCAATGAGACAGTGAATGTTACTTGACCCTAAATGATGAGAATGAAAGGGTGAATAGTTGTAGGTCTCTACAGCATATGATATAAGTGAGAGGGTGAATGGTTTTGTTTGACATTTCAGTCAATGGTTCTCTGTCTAAATGACTTGGGAATGACAGGGTGAATGATTGTATGTCTGTAAATGACAATGAATGAGAGGGTGAACGGGTTTATGTATTTTACCTGTGAATGAAAAGGTGAATGGTTGTCAGTCTGGATGTATGTGAATGAAAGAGTGACCGTTTTGTTGATATTGAAATGAGTTGATTGTTTAATTTACGATGAATGAAAGGGTGAATTGGTGTATGTCTAAATGACATGGATGAGAGGGTGAATGGTCGACTAAAAGACGATGGATGAGAAGGTGGATGATTGCATGTTTAATTTACGATGAATGAGAGGGTGAATGGCTGTATGTCTCTATGTCACCAGCCTAAATCCCAGCTGGGGTATGTGGCACAGTGAATGAATGAATGAATGAATGGATAGCCCTTTATAAATAATAAAGTGTAGACGACCCTCTGTGTCCCTGTACAGGTGAAGAAGAGCTCTGTGGTGTCCTGCGTCCTGGACTCAGAGGCCGTGGCCTGGGACCGCGAGAAGAAGCAGATCCAGCCCTTCCAGGTCCTCACCACCCGCAAGAGGAAGGTACACATTGGGCGGAGGGAGGGGGGGGTTGGGAGGTGACGGCCAAGAGGCATGGATGATAGAGCTCAACCATGGAGGGACCAAGAGCTGTCAGGAGGTGGCGGGAGATTGACACGTGGAAGAAAAAGGGGGGGCGGGAGGCCGGGCATCGCCAGATCTCACTTTCAGCAGGTTCTGATCAGTGTGACGGCTGCCCTGCCCCGCCCCGTGCTAATCACATCAGCCCTCACCTGCCGCTCTCTCTTCCCCCTTGAATGACAACCCGGGAAATTAAGAGCGCGGGGACGACTCTGCGGTTACCCAGGAAACGGGGGCGGGGTGGAAAATTGGTGGAAAACGACGGGAGGGTGGCAATATGATCCCGCTGTGGGAAAAGTGAAAAAGATGATGGCGTGATTCGCCGCTCCAGAGACACAGCATCCAGTCTTTTTCTTTTTTTTTTTTTGAGTGGAAATGAGATGAGAGACGATAGAAAGGAAATTAATGGCGCTGATGAGGGTCCGGTCAGGTGCGTGATGCACCTGACCCTCATCAGTTGCTCAGAACTTTGGGACATGCTGAAAAGATAGGAGAGCCGTCTCGTTTTTAAAATCTCCAAACCAGATTCATAGTCACCACAGCAATGAGCCATTATTGTCCAAATGGAATTGGCCTGTTCGTTTATGCGGGCAGCAAAGCAAACGTCTCTCCGATGTTGAGTTCTTGCAGCATCAAACGTGCTGGTTCCTGAAGGCCTCTGGAGCATCATCCAGACCTGGGTCATCAGACTATACCATCTGACTTGATGGAATAGGTCCATTACAACACTGAACTGCGAGATTAGTGGTTTGTTTTTTTTACAAGTCAAACTGCAGTTAAGGAGTGTTAATTTGGAGCCTGGCTGTTTTCTTTGCGCGCTGCCGCTTCCAGAGAGGCTTAGGACGTCAGCAACATCTGGCAATCTGGCAAGGAGGAGTTCTTCATGCTTTTCCTCCTTATTATGGTGTTGTTGACAACAGGAGCGTTGATTTTTTTTTTCTTTTTGTTTGTTTTGTGTTTTTTTGTTTTGTTGCAGCTCCTGAATGATTATAATTACAACAACCCCAGCACCAAACTTTGCCAGACATGAATTCTCTCACATGGAGAGAAAAAAAAAAAAAAAAAAAAAAAAACGCCCGGAGTGGGGGGTGGGCACGGCCAAAACAAGACCGCCAGGGAAAAAAAACAAATGTGGCGTGAATAATGCAGCGACTTGTCCGGAGTAAACGAGCAGAATAAACAAGGAGGGGAAGCGAGAGGGGGTGAAGGTGGTTGATGGCGAGGAGGAGGGTGCGAAGATGGCGTGCGCTGTGAAAAGTGCGTGGGTTGGTTAGCACGCAAAGGCGAACCAGGGTGAAATCAAAGAGCCCTTTTTCTTCCGAGTCCCAAGGTTAGATGTAGCAATTTGTGAATAAGATCTGTCTATTTACATATTTTCGTCGAGATTCGGGGGGGCGGAAATATTAAAATGTGTGTGTGTGTGTTTGCGCTTTGATGCTTCCCTGCAGGACGTGGATGCTTCAGAGATCAAAGTCCAAGTGTGTGTGTACGCCTTTGACCTGCTCTACCTCAACGGCGAGGTAAGTTGCGTCGCCGCCGAGGGGGGAAATTGTTGCTCGGGCTCCTCGCATCGTGCTCCCGTTGTCATTTTAAATGGCTGCGTGTCCACACACACACACACACACAAACAAGGCGCAGGCACGCGTATGTGCGAGTTTATTGTTTGGGAGCCTGCCGCCCCTGCCAAGACGCCAACAATGTCCCTGAATGCCAATGATAGTGCTGCTGGGGGCCGTAACTAGATAATGATTGTGACGCTCATTGTAATTCTGGCGCGGCGAGCCGGAGCATCTGAGTCTGTGCACGGACGAGAGGTGGAGGGAGATAGAGAGATAGCAGGAGAGAGAGGGGGAGACCATATGTTGAACCGTGCGTCTGGCAGATTGCACGCAGTGAAGTGCTGTACGTGGACCATCCTTGTAGCCTCCTCCCTAAAATTCGGCACAGTCAAATGCAAATGGCTTTGTTTCCACCAGCGCCGGGCGTCTTTCCCCTGTTGGACCTCGACAAAATTGCATAATTAAGACGCCCACATCTCCTTCCGCACCTGATATGGTGTTTATGTGAAAAATTACAGATATAATTTTCATATATAAAAAGATTTTTCTCAGCAGGCGCATTATGCCATGTCATTTTTACGCTGTCGTTCCAACCGGCTGGACGCCGCATTCCGCCCGGCACCGAGGTCAGCTGTGACACCCTCAGTCGCCCCGGGAGACCACCGTCACCCCAACGAACACCTCTTGTTTTTTATGCAGCTGATTCAAACTGTTCTCGACTGAGTAAAAAAAATACCTCTTGCATCACAGTTCTTCACAGTGACCTAAATTTGTGGGTGTGGGTGTGGGTGTGTGTGTGTGTGGCAGGGGAAACCACGTTGACTGGCGCAGATTTAATCGCAATATTTTTTGCCCACAGAATTTTTATTGGTTTTGGCGACAGCATCGCCGGTAACCGTGGTAACAGCGACATTGAGGTAAATATGGGAAGCGGAGGATGGAGATGTGGAGGTTGTCCTTGGGGAGGGAGGAGGATGGAGAGCAGCAGAGGGACAGCACATGATAGATGATCTGGAGCCAAAGGAGGGATGGTAAGGATCTGGGTTGGAGGTGAGGTTGGAGCTGCCAGCGCAGGAGGTCCAGAGGAAGACCAGAGAAGAGGTTTATGGATTGAGGGGAGGAGGACAGGAAGGTGATTGGCTGTTAGAGAAGAGAGGGTTAGAGGGAGGAATATAATTAGCCGTGGAAACCCCTGAAGGGAGCAGGTCAATAAAGAAGACGACGACAACATGTCTGGAGGTTCTCAGTCATCCAGCCCATGGTGATTCTTGTCAATCCTCTGGTTGTGGCAACTGGAATTTATTCATGTCAACCCTCAACTGAGAGGTTCCTAAAGTTCAGAAGAAGACAAAGAAAGACGAGGATGTTCAGTGGCTGTGTTAGAAACCTCACCGGCGCCTTTGTTTCAGCTGGAGCAGACATCTCTGCAGCCAGAAGGGCGGCGGTTCGATTCTCAGCTCCTGTCTGCATGCCTGAGTGTCCTCGGGCTAACCCCTGAAGGTTCTCCTCTTAGAGTGTGTGTGTGTGCGTGTGTGTGTTAGTGAGACAGGGTGGGGTGGTTGAGTGGGTTCCAAACACACGCGCCCTCAATTGTGCGCGAAACCCGCAAGCGCACACTCCAGACTGTGTGTGTGGGCAGCAAGTGGAGATGGCATTTCATCTTTGTCACTGAAGGGCTGCTAGCCATGGAGAGGAAACGGCTGTAATGATACCATTTTGCCATTTGTAATGATTGTTTTTTTGGTTTGTTTTTTTGTGTGTGTGAGTACAGTCCCTGGTTCGACAGCCGCTGTGTCGGCGTCGGGCTCTGCTGAGGGAGAGCTTCTCCGAGGTGGAGGGGGAGTTCTTGTTCGCCCGATCCATAGACTCCGACAACACAGAAACCATCGCTGACTTCCTGGAGCAGTCTGTCAGAGGTGTGTGTGTGTGCATGCGTGTGTGTGTCGGTACATGTGTGAGAAAGATAGAAAATGAGGAAGAGCTGCAAACGTTTTTTTCTTCCCATTTGAACTTTTTGTTGACATCTGTTAAATGCGTGTTTGCAGCCCTCCATCAGGCCTCATGTGTTTAAAACTTTCCGCCGTGTGTGTTCGTGGGCGTTTCGCAAAGAGGGAAAAAAAAAAGTTGTCTCACCGGCGCCTCTGCCTGCCTCTTTCATGTGTAAACGTTGATTGGAGCGTTACGGAGGAGTTGTTCTCCTCACCTTCCCCACGTCTCTTTTGTCTGGTCTCCACTTTGTAATCCTGTGTCTGGTGTGTGTGTGTTCTGTGTGTCTGCAGTTGTGAACATGTACTGGTTGTGTGTGTGTGTAACAAAAGACAGTTTTTTTTTTATGAAATGTCAATTTCTGTCTGCACAACCAGTACCTTGGTCCTAAGTCTGTATCTGTGTGTGGGTGCGTTCGAAGACTCCTGCGAAGGTCTGATGCTGAAGACTCTGGAGAAGGATGCCACCTATGAAATCGCAAAGCGCTCCCACAACTGGCTCAAGGTGAGACGCGTGCAGCGTGTCGGGATAAACACACCTGCGTAGGAATACGAGACACACACACACACAAACATACTTCAGTAACTACTCCTTCTTTGGGGGCGGCATGCTTGTCAACCTTTTCTCCTGCTGCAATTAAGAACCACACCAGGTTACAAACCACAATCTAATTGCACCCTCCAGCGTTGCACCTATGCCAAGAAAATAGGCCTTTTTTTCTTCCACTGCTGACATTTTCCAACAGTGATGCCTAATGATTGTCATCGCAATCAGGACGAAGTTGTTTCTACATCCCACACAGAGGTCGCGGCTCTACAAAATGGTGTTGTGCCGTCCATCCAAACAACCGTGGAACGATGATCTCTGCTGGCTCGGACTATCATGAAGACCAAAATAATAAAATTCTAAATTTGCAGGAGATGGATAAAATGTTATTTTTTTGGACGTTGGAAATGAATGGGTGAAGTTGGGGGTCCTTTTAGCAGCCTGTTGGAGGGCGGCATTATTCCATCTGAACAACAGCAGCGGCGGTGACCGACATGCCTTTATCTCCATCAGTTTTAGGATATTTGAATACATTATTAGCTCTCTTCACATCAGGTGTGTTGTTGGAAGTACATTCATTCATTTGTCCATTATCCCCGCTGTGCTTGGTAGAGAGGCTGGATTCAGCCTTCACACGTCACATAGAGACCGAAACGTTTATCCTCACACACATCTAGACAGCCTTTCACACTCAAGTGGTATAGACAAAGAAACATTCACCCTGTCATTGATACTACACATCATGTAGAGTATGTGATAGTGTATGATTCATACATCATATACACAGAAATCCAGCCATTCACATGTCCTATAGAGACATAAGGTCATTCACTCACTCATTCAAATGCCAAATGGAGACATGCAACTGTCACTCTGTCATTCACACATCATACAGACATGCAATCATTCACCTTGTCATTCACATGTCATATGTAACGAAATACAACCATTCCTCCTGTTCACATTCCATATAGAGATATAGTCATTCACGTATTCATTCACACATCATATGGATACAGTCATTCACTCACTCACACACTCATTCATTATATACAGTCATTCATTCACACTTCGTATAGACCCCCATCCATTCACTTCCTCATTCACACCATCATTCACCCTGTCATTCACATCTCAGATAGAATGAAATACAACTATTCACTGTCATTCACATGCAATCTAAACATACAATCACTCACTCACACGTCATATAGAAACATACAGTCATTCACACATTATTCGGAGACATACAACTGTTGACCCTGTCATTCACACGTCATGCAGAGCCATAGCTCCAAACCTCCGGCCCCATGTTTTTCCATCAACCCCCAAACAGAACGCAGATCACCTTTCTCGTTCCCCTCGACCCCTGAACACCCCGTTGTTTCTTCTTCTGTCTCCCCAGCTGAAGAAGGACTACCTAGAGGGCGTGGGCGACACGGTGGACCTGTGCGTGATTGGGGCCTACCTTGGCAAGGGCAAGCGGACGGGGATTTACGGGGGCTTCCTGCTGGCCTGTTACGACGACGAGAATGAGGAGTACCAGGCTGTGTGCAAGGTTAGTGCCAGCGTCGCATGGTTGTTGAACATCTGGCCATGGTTCTGTGGAGAAATCCCATTTCTTGGGGATTTTCTTTGTTCAATGCAGTCTTCCCTTAACTGGTGGTTGATCCCGATCCATGTCGTGAGAAAGTACTTTGAGGCTCTTCTCTTGCTTCCTCATTGAACCTCCTCCCATCTGAAGGATTTCTTTTTATGCTAAGTGGAGATATCTCTCTCTCTCTCGCTCCTGTGAGACATTCTCCGATTGGCTCTTCATCTCCCGTAGGACAGCGGAACACCCGTTCATCTGTGTTTTGCGGGCATCAGACCAGATCACCTGGCTGGATTAAGCGTCTTCAAAGATCAGTCGGGTTTACGTCGGCGCCTCGGGTCGTGCGTGCATGCCGTGTCGCCCCTGGCGAACCTCGGAACCGGCGGCCATTATCCGGCGCGTCATGGCTGTTTCCATGTATGCTAACAAATCGGGTAATTGGGAGGGAAGAGTGTTGATCCATTTCATCTCAGCACCACAACACGCTTTATTACACCCCTAATGGTGTGTGTGTGTGTGTGTGTGTGTGTGTGTGTGTGTGTGTGTGTGTGTGTGTGTGTGTGTGTGTGTGTGTGTGTGTGTGTGTGGTCGACTTGTTTGCTCTTTGAACAATATGTAGGTCAGGAGAGCTAAAGGTGTGTGTCTGCTGGCTGTGAGTGCGTGCGTGCGTGCGTGCGTGCGTGCGTGCTTGCGTGCGTGCGTGCATGTGCGTGCCTTCTTTTGAACTGCAGCTTTTCCCTGCGAATCTGAGTTTGAGGAGACCGTGTTTATTTGTATACGCGCGTGTGTTTGTCCTTTTGAACTACCGCTTTTACCTCCAAATCTGGGTTTGAAGGAACTGTGTGTGTGTGTGTGTGTGTGTGTGCGTGCATTTGTGCACGTACGCACACAGTCTTTAACTGTAGGTGTCTGTAGATTTGTTCTAAGGTTCCAAACATGTATCTGTGTGTTTGAGGTAATGAGAGCGCAAACAAATCGGAGTGTGACTTCACTTCAGAGAAAAACTCGTCTGTAACTTTAAGTCCTTTATTCACGGAGGGGAGATTTCAAGGGAGCTCTCTCTCTCACACACACACACACACGTGTTCATGTTCTGCAAACCCACTGGTCCCACTGGTAGAACCACACCTGGATCCAGTTTTTCCCCCTCTTGGATTCCAATGTTCCTCCCTCTCAGCAGAACCTTTTGAAGGAACATTTGCAGTTCTGAGGACTTTCTCAGGAATGAAGGCATTTTCCGGTCCCTAGGAGGAACCAGGGGCTGTGGACCTTGAGTTCCTTGAATCTTCTCACCTCCCACTCCGGGTAGGGGCGGACAAGATGCATCGAGGTGCTTGATTGGACGGTCCGGAACCAACCAGTTCCTTGGAAGCGCCAACAGGACTCCCACGCTATTTGTGAAACTCATGCAAAAATAAAACTACTTGGGTAATGCTTCTAATATGAGGAATCATATTAGTAGATGGCACGCTGAGCTAATATTAGCCTCAGCTGGCAACGAAAAGAAAACTAGACACCCAACCCAACCAAAGATGGGCGAGTCTGTCGGAAAGTTGTCATCAAAGTCCGAGAGAGCTCAGAGGATGACTGTGTGTAGGAGCTTTCAAAGCTGAAGGCTTTATCACGTTGTACGAAATATCAAGAAACGGGTTTCGCCAGTTGAAGACCCTGTATTCATATACATCGTATAATCCAATTCCTTCGTAGACAGGTCGAGCGTAATGGAATCGTGTGGGCGGTGAAGATGCACACCCCTAACTCCGAGGCAGGGTCTTTTTATGGTTCCATAGGTGCTTGGTGATTGGTGGGACTCGAAGCCACGCCCGTTAGCAGATACTCCTTTCGGACTGCGAGGCGCAAAGTTTTAAAAGTACCCTGGTCACCGGTCAGATGTTTTCTTGGGAAGCAGCGAGTTATTTAGCCATGAAGAAGTCTCAGAGCACACTAGCCCAGAAGAGCTTGGACCTCGGGAGAAACCTGGGTTTCCAGGGCCCACAGGATACTTCTACATTTTGGGCGGAATAAGTGCGGAATTAGCTGAGGGCTAACCGGGTTCTTCACACGGCAAAGCAGCGCAGGAAGAAGATGAAAACACTTCAACCATCTAATTGTCCATGGCTGTGGCTGCTTCCACCTTTGTGTCGTCTTGCTCTTTTTCTGAGTGCGGAGCTGAAGGTGCACGTCACAGACGCTTTCTACCTCACCACCTGTGGGAATGCACAGCTAATAGTTTCCTGTGGTGGAGGCTACTGCCTAGAGTGCAATTGGACCTGGATGCTTCTTAGATGTTCCTCCCGAGAACTTCTCTGTCCGCCGATGTTTACTAGTTGTCGTCCCTGGTCTGGAGATAGCCTTGATCTCCCAGCGCTACTTTTTTCTTGGCATGAAGCGCACACCCACACCGGCTCTCCGAAATCTCATTTAAGCCCGTATATTTTCAGAAGCTGCGCCGCCACCAATTACCATCCGGCGCCAAGTATTTACCCGTTGGTCGGCCGCCATATTATCCTCTCGTGCGCATGTCGCGTCGGCATGAAGGTCCAAACGTGGGGCTTGAAACGAACAAACGCCAGGCGGCAAGCGTGAATTAATTCTCCTCAATCATCCCGAGATCTCGGAGGATGTCCCTATAGTTATTACACAACAAAGCGAGCACTCCCAGTCTTGTGTTCTGGCATTTCCCACTGGGGTTGTGTGTAGCGGAGGACACACACATCGCTTTTGTGGACGTCAGTGATTTAAACACACACAAAAAGGAGCCATATGTGCTTTTATTTGTGTCCAAATGCCGTGGCGGAACTGTCCGTCTCTGGCAGTCCATGTTCTCACCGTGCTGTTTGTCTGCTGCTCACCGCTAACGGCTAATTAAATCAGCTTTTTTTAAAATTCTGAATCTGCCAGGATAAACTCAAAAACAATCACACAGGAGGCAATCTTGGATGTGCAGGAGGCTCGATCCGGAGGCCGCCGCGACAGGTTGTTATACGAGTGGCGGCGCCGTGCCAGAACCAGGGTGGGGGGGTGGTTACCTGGGTGACGCTGCGTAGAAACGCAGAGCGGCCGTCCCTCCCTCCGCCTTCAGTTTGAACCAGTTAATCTGCAGAACACCGAGACAAATGTCTTTATGCAAATCCAAAAGGCTTTTATCTTTCCTCTTTTTTTTTTTTTTTTCTAATTTTTTTTTTTAAATAATCTTCCTCCTCTGTTCGTCATCGCTAAGAAGATAGTAAGTTAACTCTTTGCGCTAAAATCTCTAAGCTAGCTTCCGACACATCCAGAGACTGGCTCGTAGCAGGTGTGTGTGTTTCGGTGGATCGATGCAGTCCGAGATCCCGGGATATTCGGCGGGCGTGAGTAATGAGGACAGAAACTACCCTAATCTGTGTTGCAAAGCTCTCCCGCAGCTGAGCCGCAGATAAGGCCTAATGCCACCCGTACATTGAAAGACTTTGACAAGATTTGGAAAAGACTCGTGGAAAATTATCATCTCACATCGAAGAGTTTTCAGTGTCAGACTGAGATTTTACGACGACTGCAGATCTTACCGGGTCACTATTTATAACTATAACTAGAGTCTTTTAAGAAATTTCTTCCCACCATGCAGTGTTTTCCCCGGGTATTTGCATAGCCTCTGCTATTTCACAGCTTCAGCTTTTCCTTCTCCACTCAGTGCTGATACGTTGGAGGGTTGACGTTGTCCAAGGCGGGCTGCTCTGCCCGCAGCTCCACCATCAGCTTCTCGTTCTGGATGGTCTATTTGAGCCGGACATCCTTGGAGTTTACGGTTCCTACGTAATGACAACAAATACCATCTCTGCCACTGATACCGCTCTGGTGATTGCTTGTCTTGTAGGTTTCCTGCCACTGGCTTCATAGGCGCTCAACTATTGGTTGTTGATTTTGTTACATGGCCATGAAGACTGAAACAATTGTGAAAATATCAAACACGTTTGATATTTTGGTAAGCCCAAGACTAGGAAAAGAAAGATCTACGACTGCTCAGGTCATCACCTTTTACTTCAAGACCCAGATGACGAGTTTTTATTTTGGACCGTGAAAATCGTTAGGTCGTGCTCCCAGCATAAGCAGAGTACGGACCAATCTCGGCCTCTTAAAATCTGCCTCTTGTGCGTCTTCGCCTGGCCCCTGTTTGTTCGCACAGCTGATGGGAAGCAGAGAGAAACAGACCCGGTGGGATTGGGAGGGATGGAAATACCGGGGTTGGAAAAGCCAGATTGTTGCTGCGCTTCAAGGTGAATATAAACAAAAATGGAACTGGAGAAGAAACTGTCTGAGTCACTTGCTTTTGACTGTCACTTCCTGGTTTGTGTTGCGTGTTTTCTGTGTGCCTGTGTGTGTGTGTGTGTGGGGGGGGGGGGTGAGTTCCTCAGGAGAAGAAGCGAGGTGGAAAGGAAAAATGCTGTCTAGATGTTTCTCTGTATGGGAAGAAAAAAACAGACGATCCAGAATGTAAATCAACAGCCCTTGAAAATCAGTAGAACTTCTTAGTGCTCCTTGAACTTTTTCGGGAACCAGTCGGTCTCAAGGTAACTATATCAGCATAGTCAGCGACAGACTGTGGTGAGACCAATGATGCTGTACGGTTGCTTCCTGGAACTGAATCGGAGCTTGACACTTCTTAGAACGTGTTTCTGTGTGAAAGCATGGCTATCGACTCCACTGATATTTGGAGAATCCTATCAGTTCCTGCCGTGCTAAATCATGAAGACAAGGTTTTCTTGCCCACCCCCATTTCTTTCACTTCTCTGCTTCAGCTTCAGACGATGCTAACGATGCTTCCGCTGTCCTACAGAGCTTATGGAGAAATCCCAGAAAAGTCATTTTGTTGCCGCTCCGACACCCGCGTGTTGGATCCCGCAGCTTGGGGTAATCCGGCCCGACGTCCGACGTACGTCCTGCCCTGGGGAAAGAGGAGGGGCCACATTCGATGGATAGGATCAGGTTTCTGTCACAGCGGCTGCTCCTTATTTGTGGTCTTAATTTAATTGAATGTTTCTACGACGCAAGAGGTGTCTGCTTCACTTTGTGTCTGCACTGCCCGTGTGTGTGTGTGTGTGTGTGTGTTTGTGCTCGCGTGCGTGTGTCCTCACCTGGACACTCACAGGAACTTAACATACACAACTCCAAAGTCAGTCTCACTCCGACACGCTTCTCTCATCCATCCCCCTTAACACCAGCGTTTCAATGGTGTGTGTGTGTGTGTGTGTGTGTGTGTGTGTGTGTGTGTGTGTGTGTGTGTGTGTGTGTGTGTGTGTGTGTGTGTGTGTGTGTGTGTGTGTGTGTGTGTGTGTGTGTGTGTGTTCTCACATGGACACAGTTGGGACTTAAAACACACACACACAGAGCTCCAAAGTTAGTCTCACTCACATGGGCGCTTCTCTCATCCATCTCCCTAAACACTAGCATTCCATTGTTTTGTGCACACGTGCGCATGTGTGTGTGCGCATGCGTGAACAAACACAACATGGATGGAACACACACCGACACAGGTTTTTTTTTTTTTTTTTTACCTATGTCACCCATCCATATCCCTGTATGCGTGCCCGTTTGCGACACCAAAGTCAGTCTGACACCAACATGAACACATCTTCCATCCATCTCCCATGATTCTAGCGTTCCATTGTTTTGTGTGTGCGTGTGCGTGTGCGTGCATGCGTGCGTGCGTGCGTGTGTGTTATGACTGGAGATGAATTTCTACTGGGGTTTGCGGCTCCCGACTGTCTTCATGATGAGCCCTCCAGGCAGCAGGGTCCACTCCGTCACCTTGACGGGGGTGTTAGCGGAGGGCCTTTGTTGGCGCGGGGCTGATCCCAGAAGACAAACGGGTTCGGACCAAATACGTCTGGGCCAGCAGAAGAACCAAGCCGTTATTTTTCTCCCTGAAGCCGCTGTCATTTATTTTGGTATCACCTGAGCCTCCGTGAGGCCGGCCTCGGTTCTCAACCCCCTCCACTGTAATCCACCTGTCCTCGGATGGTTCCGTCCTCTCAGCAGGAGGGGTTCTGGTGATGTTCTTCCTAGGCGCCAGAAGATAAATCCAGGTAGCTTCCGTCCATTTTCCTACTGGTGGGCTTCTTTTCTGCATAAGGAACATCCAGAATGGTTTTCACTGGAGGAACTTTTTGCAGTTCCGAAGAACTTTTTGGAGATAAGGACAATTTGGACAGCAGAGGAACCTCCCAGGTCCTAAATTCTAGGACCTAGCGCCATCTTAGTTCCTACTCTGAGGCAGGGTCTTGTTGCGGTGACTTTGGAAGTCATGTGAAGTTGGTGATTGGTGGAACTCCAAAGCCACACCCATTTCCAGGTACTTCTTGCAGACTTTGGGGCACAATTTTAACAAAATTAACATGGTCACTGGTCAGATGTTTCCTAAAATGGATAGAGGCAGTGAGAAATGGACCAACAAGAAGGTCCAAGCTCTTCTGGCCTGCTCTGTCTCACAGGAGTTTCCTGGACTCGCAGAGGAACGCCTACATTTACATAAACACTTCAACTCTCTAATAGTCATGGTTATCCTTCCACGAACGCTCTGATAGCTTCCATCTCCATGTTGTCCATGTTCTTCTATTTCTTCGGTGGTTTGTGTTCGATCGTGCCGTCCCTGCGGTTCCTCGCCTGGAATGCTGGCGGGAATGCAAAACTACTGAGGATGCTACTTCCTGGATGCTTCTTCCTGGACTCCTCTTAAGAGTCTGACAGCAGCTAATGTGTGTCCTTCTCGTCTCCTCCAGATCGGGACGGGCTTCAAGGATGAAGATCTGGAGCAGCATCACAAGTTCCTCAAGGTGAGAAGTCGCGAAAATCTATTGCTCGGCTGCGCCTGAACCTCTAGCAGTGAAAGAAAGTCAGATTTTGAACCCGCTTGGTGTCGTTTTCAGGTGAAGAGCTCTCATTATCCTTATTTAATTTTGAAAAGGAATAAAAAAAAAATCCCAGACACCAGTTTCGAACGGAAACACGAACCACATTTTTTTTTTTTATTTAATTTTTTTTCTTATTTTAATCGCATTTCATTTGAAAAGGTGTCGAGGAAAATGCCGGCCGCCAGCTTCAAACTCCGGGTCCGGGAGCCGTTGTTTCAGACGTCCTCTGAAGATAATGAATTCGTTTTTTTTTTTTTTTTTCCCCTCTGTTATTTATTTATTTTTTTTCAATTTCCATTTGAAGAGGTTTGTTCCATAGTAGCGGCAGCGGCATTCTGAAGAAATTGACAACTCGGCGTCTGAAAATGATAGCTGCCGCGGGAGCCGGGATTCATGTGAGGGCTTCGCCAGGTGTATTTAAAACATCTTCCACCACGACTGAGGAACAGAGAGGCATTTCAAACACCAACGTCTCCTTCACAGGAGATGCTAATTGCGCGTCGCAGTTTTTATTTTTTTTGGGGGGGGGTTCTTTTCTTCTTTTTTTTTTCTTTTTTTTTCTCGGAGTGAGGTTGCAGAATCGGTGATACAAATTGCTCCGTGGGGCAGAGTGACAGCAGAGGGGTGATTGAAAAGGCGGGGTACCCTCTCCGCCCCACCCACCCGGTGCAGGTGATACTGTAGTGCTTTGTAATGAAACCCTCCATCTGAGAGTGATGGATGGTGAATTAGGGCCGGCCGGCGGAGGCGCCGCGTAGCTTTGCTTTGCGAGGCGGCGGGCTGATGGGATCCAGGCGCCCAGATGATTGCCTGCGTTCACGCTCTCCCGCTTGGCAATTCGCCGCGCAGTAACGCCCGCCGCACCGGTACCTCCACCCTCCTCGCAACGACGTGTCTGCTTTCTGATTGTGCTGCCTTCGCTGACAATGTGGGTCAGTCAAGATTTTGACAAGCCTCCTATGTAACGTTTTTTTTTTTTTTTTTTTTAAACTTCAGAAACAATCGGTCACCATTCATCCCGAGAGGCGCTGAGATCTTTCTCATCCGTGGCAGATTTGGAATTGTAGTGGGTCCGATTGGCTGGACGCTAGTCGAGATGAAAATTTAGTCCCTTTAAGGCCAGAAGATGTGGATTAACATACTTGAGGGAACCAGGTCTCTGGTAGATTTCCCACAAGAGCCCCTTCCTGTGTGTGTGGAGTCTTCAAGTTGTCATGTGGGGTTCCTCAGGGTTCTCCAGGTTCCTCACATTTCAAAAAATGCTGGAGGTTCATTTGAGACCCCACATTGTCCAGACATGTCAACAGTAGTACTTCTCTATATGATGTGTGAATGTTGCACCATAGTTGTATGTCTATATATGATGGGAATGATAGGAATTGTTGCATGTCTATATTTGACATGTGAATGAGAAGATTGTTGAATGTCTCTACTACGCGTGAATGAGAGGGGGAATGTTGTCTGTATGACATGTGAATGACAGGGTTAACAGTTGTATGGCACTTGAATGAGTGAGTGAATGTTTGTGTGTCCAAACTACATGTGAATGAGAGGGTAAAAAATTTTCAGTTGAGGGGGTGAATAGTTGTCGGTCTATATATGTGAACGAAAGAGTGAATGGTTTTATTTATTGATATATTAAATGAGTGAATCAATGGGGTGGATAGTTGTAGATCTATATGTTCTTCCTTTCATACATGACGTGTGAATGAGAGAGTGAACGGTTGTTTATGGATATGAACTGTGAATGAGCGTCCGTGTGATGAATCCGGGGTGAGCGCCGCCTCTCAGCCAATCCCGACGAGGGATAGACTCAAGTGCCACCACGACCCAGACTGCAGGGTAGGCTGCTTAGATAATGAATGAATAAATGCGTATATGTATATTTAACTGAGCATGGCCCCTTTAGAGAACTAAAAGTATTTGGGGGGGGAACGAGACACCAGATGAATATATGAATGTCCTCCTTCAGGACAGCGCTGAAATATACATGTCTGACATTCTGTCACCACAACCCATGGAACTACTTTTCCCCCCTCGCCAAACTCTTAAACCGCCGTCAGTGGTTTTAGAATTTCTCTACAGTGTCCACGCTGTCGCTGCTAGTGCTGCTAATTTAACATCGGTTGATCCGGACAGGAATCATAGCAGCGTCACCTTACTTTTGGCTGAAGAGGTGATGTCATGGTTTTTGTGTGTGTGTGTGTGTGTGTGTGTGTGTGTTTGTGTGTGTGCGTGTGTCTCTCACCCGAGGCCTTCCGATGAGAGCCCCAGCCAGGTCTCTGGGTCCACCGGGATCCTCCGATGAAACACTCTCCCCTCCGATCACTTGAGGCCGCGACATCAGACTGTGCCGTCTGCTCTGACGGCACGCCATCAAACGCCGTTCAGGCAGGGGGGAGTGAAGGGCTACACACACACACACACACACACACACACACACACACACACACACACACACACACACACACACACACAGATATCTGAGAATGGACTCGGCTGTTCATAACGTGAAGAATCGGGTTTTGAAATGTCGAATTATGAGCTCTTTTTTATCATCAATAAATAATATTTTCAAGGAAAAGAAGACATCCTGGGGAACACACACACACACACACACACACACACACCCTTCACACAGCACTCGATTATTACTGTTACAGATCCGCCGTGTCGTAAATTCCCGCATTACTGTCTTGATAAACTCAGTCCAGGAAGCCGTAAATCCTGTCCAAGGTGCTATTTTTTTATTCTCTCCTTATTTCCCGTGCCTTATCCTTGATAACTTCTAGCTACTAACCCGTTCTGTCAGAGTTAGCACTGCAGTTAGTGCTTCCCACCTCGCAGCAACAAGTTACCGTATGAAAGGTGCTCGGCGGAATCATGTGTTCATCACCGTGAAGCCTCCTGGGGGGAACAGGTGGTGTCTACATATGCAGCAGGTTGATTGGAGGCGGCACGTTCAATGCAGGATAAGGAATGAATGAATGAATGAATGAATCAATGCACATTATTTGAATTGTTTTGATTCGTCTGAGGAAAGTCAATAGCAAGACAGAACATGTAATGTTATGCAACCGTGTGTCATAAATCCGTCCTCCCTCGCCCCTCCTCCTCATTGCTGCTCGCCATGGTTATTTTCAAATCAAACCAAAACACAGTAAAACAAGCCCGAGCCTTACATTCTCCCAGCAGAATCACCTTTATTCAGTTATTTATTGGGGGGGGGTTCCTGATGAGTACTAGTACACAGTGGAAAGTATTCCCTCGCCCTTTACTGCATGTACTTCCTGGATTTTATTGATCCAGTTAGTATTAATGACAAGATACTTAGGTTTCATATCCACAAACCTTTATGGTGGGTCACTGTGGCGCACGCACGCACGCACGCACAGGGGAGCCCCCACCCCCTACCTATCCAAAGTGTTGGTTCAATTCAGTGTGTGTGTGTGTGTGTGTGTGTGTGTGTGTGTGTGAGAGTATATGTGTGTGTTTGATACAGTCTTCCTCCCATTAGTGCAGCACCAGCTGTATGGATAATACAGCTAATTCATTAATTAGCATTCATTTTAAACTCATGTTTTTTCATATTATTTGATTTCTTTTTTTTTTTCTTTTTTTTTCTTTCTTTTTTTTTTTTTTTTTTGAATTTTCAGCTCCCCTCGTGACGACCAGGTTGTTTTAATCCCAGATTATAACCTGTGGGTTTTAAGCTCTTACCCTGCGGGCGGTTTATACGTGCGGCTGATTTCCGTGTGCCATTCTCGCACCAATCCGGCAGGTTCGCCGTGTGGGGAAGACAGCGGGAAGCAGGTGCGAGAAAGTCGATCATCAGGACACTGTGTGTGCGTGTGTGTGCGTGCGTGCGTGCGTGCGTGTCTCAGACTGCGTTTTGAATCTCTGGGTAAGATAAGCATCACTCGACAACTGGGGCCGGAGAAATAATGGCTGATGGAGCTCTGGTCAGCGTGTGTGTGCGTGTGCATGTGCGTGTGTGTCACCCCTGTCAGGTGCAGCCCCATCAAAGGCTCCCTGTATGAAAATCCGTCCTGCACGTGTGCAGAACTGCAGAAGGAAGATGACTGGTGTCATACACACACACACACACACACACACACACACACACCTGTGCAAATGAGCATCATTTGAATCCAAGGTTGGTCCTCTGGGGACGGTGGTGCTTCGGCGTACCGCTCCATCTCTGGGCAGCGTTGGCGACCTACTTTCTCCATGCACCTTTGCAGATCCCGCAGCCGCGTCCATTATTTCTCATCTGAGCTCCGGACACCTTCGGGCTCCGCTATCGTGTAAAATTAATAAAACAGATGATGAGAAATTTCTCTTTTCCTTCCCCACCTCCTCCTCCTCTCCAGGAGCACGTCCTGGCCAAGCCACGGGCCTACTACCGCTTCGAGCAGTCGGCAGAGCCCGACGTGTGGCTGGACGCCGTGCAGGTGTGGGAGGTGAAGTGCGCTGACCTGCTGCTGTCACCCGTCTACAAGGCCGCCATGGGATTGGTGCGCGCTCCGACCGTCTTTCATATCAATAAAAAAAAAAGAATCGTGTTGAATTCAAACCTGTTTTCGCTCGCAGGTGGATCCGGAAAAGGGCATCTCCCTCCGTTTCCCCCGTTTCCTACGCATCAGGGACGACAAGAAGCCGGAGGATGCCACCACTGGAGCGGAGGTATGTCTTAGAGCGGCGGGTCGTCACGCCGCCGTGAAGCATCCTGAGCATAAATGCAGTAAAACCCCGGTCACGTTCGAGGCGCTGGTTGTCGCCGCTGCCGGAGACCCGTAAAAACCTCAAGGGTGAGCGGCTCCAGCAAGGACAAAGGTCCTCTTTTAAAAGCAGGTTAAGATCACGGCGCGTCTTTTAACGGGTGTTTTTCACCAACGGTGGATTTACTGTTATGCCACCGGGAAAATACGGCGGGGGCTTTTAACAGCCCCTCTGAAAGGCCGTCTCCCTGCCATCCAGCCAGAAGCGAGAATTAAAAATAAGTGGATGCAAAACGTATCTGCTGATCCACGGTCGGAACAGCAGGAGAACCCGGGAAGGAAAAATAAAAACAAAAACATTTGCAGCGTTATCACATAGTTAGTACTTATAAAAGGGAGCTATTAAAAGTTGATTGGTGTCTTTAAAGTAAAGTCCTATTGATTAACTTTCACGGACAAAGAATGCTGGATGCCAAAACTCCGATATTTGAATTTAGCGGGTCGTCATGGCGATAGATGGGCCCCCTCCCCACGTTGATTTACATTTGGTGAGGTGTTGTTTTGCAGCAAGTCCTTCAGAGCCGCCGATTTTGATTCTTCCAGAGATCATGATCCTGGGGAGGAAAAGAAAATATCAGAACACACAAACACTTTCACCGCGGTTTTAATGGGCGCCGCCTAAACAGGAAGTGTGTTCGCTTTCTAGACGAATGAATTCTCACCCGCTCGAATCCACAGCCATCTGCTTAGCGGGCGTCCCGCTGGGGAGGAACGCGACCATCCCGCTGCTGGCTATTTCCTGCAGGGGTGGGGGGTGGGGGTTAGGTACACACACACACACACACACACACACACACACACACACACACACACAGAGCGGCAGAAATTTAGCTTTCAATGTGAACCACTGTATTTGTTTTGAAACATAGAGGGAAAGATGGCGCCCATAACGCTGACATGGGGGTTGTGGGTGTTTCGCGGGATCCAGCCATGACCCCGAATCCCTCCCTCCCCTTGACCTGAGTTCTCTGCCTCCTTTCTCTCCTCCAACCCCCCCCACACCCTCCCGGCAGATCGCAAATTTGTACAGGAAGCAGCAGCAGATCCAGAACCAAGGGGAGAAAGCCGACGTGGAGGACTATTACTGAACCCCCCCCAAACTTGACCCCTGACCCCCCCAGGGATGGAGATTATCATTATGAAATTGTAAATATTGTTTTGTTGAATTGAATAAAAGGCTCTTTAACATTCTCTTATTTCGATGCCTGTTCACACACACACACACACACACACACACACTCACGCACACGCACAGCGAATCACATGCTGTGTCCATGATGTGTGTGCGCATGAATGAAAGGGATGAATTTAAGCAGAGCCTGAGAGCCAGGCCTTCTCGTCCAACATCAGTGTGTGACCTCACAAATGCGCTTCTGGAAGAATGGTCAGAAATTCCCATAAACACACCCCTGAACCTTGTGGAGAGCCTTCCTACAAGAGTCGAAGCTGTTTTAGCTGCAAAGGGTGGACTGATGTCATCTTGAACTCAATGGATGAGGAAAGGGAAGTCACTTAAATTCATATGCGAGTCAAAGCAGGTGAGCAAATACTTTTGGCGATAGAGCGTATATATACATATATGTAATGTAGTTTTGTGTGTATATTTTGTGAAGGTCCACTGTGTGTATACACTGCTACTATCTAAATATAACTCCATACTGGTATACTGTAATTTCCGGACGATTGAGCGGACCTCATTATGAGCTGCAACGGCTAGCTGATCGCTATCTTGGGCTTCCTCCTGCGCACTAAAGTCGTCTTCTTCGGTGTCGGAGTTGAATGGACTCAGAATTTCCCGGTCATTTCATCAGTCCCATGTGATGAGGATAAATGTTTTAGCAGCGTAAAGCTCGTTGGCCCCCCCCCCCAAAAAAGTCCACATATTAGCCGCATTGTTGTTGAAGTGAAAAAAGTCCCGGCTTATCGTCCGGAAATTACGGTACTATGCACTGCGTTCCAGGTAACCTCAGCCACCTGATGAAGCACTTCCCTCCAGGTATTTGGGTATTCCCTTGAAGTACATAACAAAGTATTTACTTTCTATTTCCCATGACCTTGTGGTTGTTGCTCCATGGGGGGTCCAGGTTTGTCACTGCTGCCCATCACCTTTTATTTGTTTAACAGGCAGAAAGCGAGGCGCAGCAGTGGGCCTGCGAACGCACCACGTGGATGTCGCGCCGCCCGCATTGACCGGACGGCTGCTCGCGGCGCCCCCGCTGGGAGGCCCGGCCCCGGGAAGGATCGATGAGGAGCCGAGTACTGTTTGTTTTTGTTTATCCACATCTCCACGGAAACCCGGAGCCTGCGGCGCAGCGGTTAGCCCCGTCACCTCACAGCTCCAAGCTCCAAGGTTGGATTGTCTTTATGGGTGGATCTCCATGTGCTCCACGTGTCTGCGTGGAGTTCCTCCCACAAACCAAACATATGCAGGACGTTGGAGTTGGAGACGTGTGAATGAAAGGGTGAATGGATGAATCTATATGAGAATGAGAGTAAGTGTTTTCATGTTTATATGACGTGTGAATGGTCGGACGTCATGATATGGAGTGAATGATGGACTGAATAGTTTTATGTCTATATATATATATATATATATAAGATGAATGGTTTATATGTGAATTGAATGAGAGGGTGAATGCTTGCATGTCTATATGACGTGATTGAGAGGGTGAATGGATGTGTGTATACATGAGTGAATGAGAGGGTTAATTGTTTATATATGAAGTGAATGAGAGGGTGAATGGGTGACGTCTCCATGACGTGTGGATGAGAGTGAATGGTTGCATGTATGACATGTGATGACAGGGTGAATAGATGTGTGTCTTTATGCGTGAATGAGAGGATGAATGGTATATGACCTGTGATTGGGTGAATGCTTGTATGTCCATGTAGTGTGAATGAGAGGGTGAATGCTTGTCTGTTGACATGATGTGAATGAGTGAATGCCTGTGTGTTTGGAATGTAAACAATGGGTGAATGCTTGCTTCCTGTATCCTGGTTGAATCCCACCTCTCGTCCAATCCCAGCTGGGATAGCCTCCAGAGATGAATGCATGAATTAATGAAGGTAAAAGTCTGTTTTTGGCACCAGGGTGTTCTAGTTATTGCCAGATGGACTGTTTTATCCCACAGTGCTTTTAAAGACTTTAAATGAAGCTGGTAAATATCCATGTCCTTTAAGCGAGCCGCATCTGCGCCGTCCTCGGTCCGTGTGCACATCGATACTGTCTCTCGGTAGAGTCTCCTCCAGGAGGTCGGAGGGTGTCAAGCGAGGGGAAGGTGCCGGAGAACCATCCAAACATCAGAACAGCTCCTGAGCTCTGGGATCAACTCCCTTCGGGGCTGTCTTTTTTTTTTTATTTTAAAAACAATATTTTTGCAGGAGGTTGTAGGTGCTGAAGATGTTCTCCTGAACGTCTGATCCCAGGAGGTCTGCAGAGACATGAACACAAAGATCATCTTGTCAGCTTGAGTTCATAGGCCGTTTGAGGGCTTCCTCCTTTTATTGCTATGTTGGCGTGCTGCTATGCACGCTTCACCGGGTGTGGCCTGTTGTGTGTGTGTGTGTGTGTGTGTGTGTGCGTGCGTGTGTTTCCGTGTGGGCTGGGTTGTGGCCGGCAGCCGGAGAGGACTCTGAGAAGGAGGCCATTGTGGTGGAATTCTCAAAAATTTTGATATGACCGACCGTTTTATGCACCGCTGTTTGTTTCTCTCCGGTTTATTCACTATTGTCCCCACGGTGTGTGTGTGCGCGTGCGTGCGTGCGTGTGTGTGTGTGTGTTTGCGGTTGGATATATATTGGAGTTTTACTGTGCAGAATGAAGCCTTACCTGCACTTCATATTTATTATAGACAAATACATCCATTCACTCACTCATTCACACATTAAGGAATAAATCCGTTCACTCATTCAAATGTCAGACCTACAAAAATTCACCCTCTCATTCAGACAGACATTTATGCACTCACACATTAAGAGACCTAAAACCATTCACTCACTTGCATGTCAGATCTACATCAATTCACCCTCTCATTCACACGTCATCTAAAGACAACAACCATTCGCTCACTCATTCATACATATAGAGAAATGCACACATTCACCCTCTCATTCACTCATGGAAGCTACCATTCACACGTCCGGACTATTCATGGTCTCCAGTGAAGCTCTTGGGCTGGATCCGAAGATCTTCTCCAAGTCAGACGGCGCTGGTGGATAACGATCGGTGCTGGCAGCAGAGCCGCCGCCGCCGCCGCCGCCACGTCTGCATGTTTTCAGATTCACTCAATACTTAATGGTGCTTTTTCCTATCCGGATTTGAACGCATCCCCGCCGGCACACGTCTGCCATTCATCTGGAATATCATCCCCGCGTCTCCCTTTGACCGGAGACCAGGGACCTGCTCGAATCTGAATTCCAAATCTTCCTCAGGCGGCTGCTGCTCGGAAATCGGCGGGGTGGGGGGGAGGACGGGCGGCGGCCATGATGGAAATCAAACAGGCAGCGGAGCATGAAATATTGAAAATGCAAATATGTAATGAATTCAATTCCATATTGTTGCCAGCGCCATGTGATCTGGGGGGGCCTCTGGAGTGTGGGTGTGTGTGTGTGTGTGTGTGTGTGTGTGTGTGTGTGTGTGTGTGGCGGGGGAACCCCTATGGTGGTGGAGTCATGCAGGTGCGCCATTTGTTTTGTCTTTTCTGCAAATCTGTTTTTTTTTTCTCTTAAATATTTCTTTGAATCTGTCCATCGAAGCGCTGGTGGAAACACGTGTGTGTGTGTGTGTGTTTGTGTGTGTGTCATGATGATCGACAAAGCAGCCCCATATCACATACTCCTCAGGGTGGGGTGGGGTTCAAACAGCTGCACCATTACCTCACACGGGGTCACACGCTGGTTGCCGGGGACGACGGTGCCCTTTGAAAAGCAAGATGGCGGACATGGCGGAAAAAAAAAAAAAAAAAAAAAAAGTTCTCCGTGTCGGGAGGCGTCACCTGGCGCCGGGGTCGCCGGAGGGGGGGGAGCGGGGTGATCTGGAAAGATTTCACCTTCCTGCATCCTCCTCTTCCTCCCCCCGGCCTCTGCCATTCTCCCACATAAGCTATCTATCCGCTTCACAATAACCCCCTTTCTCCGCCCTGAGGACAATGCGTTTGTTCTCCTGATCCCTCCATCCCTTCTTCTTCTTCTTCTTCTTCTCCTCCTCCCTCCATCCATTTGTGTGGTGTTCTCTGTGACATCTCTGCCATTCCAGGCCACGAGGGAGAGCGGGCGGGGACAGGCGCCGCCATTGTTTGCCGCCGGGCCCACAGAATATCAATAGTGTTTTTCCTGTGGTGGGAGCGCCAAGCGTTGGCCAGTAACCTTTCGGATTTGATGATGTCAGGGCCCCCTCTTTTTCGGGGGCCTTATTTATTTGTGATCTCTCTCGTCCTGCCTCTCTCTCTCCACCCCGCTGCTCCGGGAAGGAGGGGGGGGGGGGATGGACAGCGGCGGGATTGTGGGCAGCGGCGTGAGTCATTGCGGCGCTTCATCAGCTCCGTTTTTAGCCCGGCGTTAAAGCCGCGGTCTCAGAGGGCCACAACGCGCCAGCGAGTGTAATACAAGTACGCCGGGGATGAAGTAGAATAAAGTTTAAAAAATATATATATATATGTGCATGAATATCCAAACTCAGATGATGACATGGGGCGGGGGGCAAAGGCTGGAGGCAACTCAAGGTCACCCTCAGGCCTAGCTTGGATTATATAATTCTGAGGGATGGGATGGTACCCGGTACCTCTTTGGTATCTGGTACCGGGCAGCTTTTTGGTAACTGGTCCTGGTACTTCTTGATTACCTGGAACCAAATACCTTTTTGGTCCCTGATATCTCTTTTGTAGCTGGAACCCAAGATGTTTTTGTACCTAGTACCCAGCACCTCTTTAGTACCCGTCACCAGGTAACTCTAGCTACTGGTGCTGTAACCTCTTGAATACTTGGAACCCAAGTCCTCTTCAGTAACTGGTGCCTGTAACCTCTTTAAAATCTGGTATGTGGCACGTCATTTGTTCCTGTTATCTGGTACTTCTTCCAGATACATCTTGGGTACTAGGTTCTTCTTTGGTACTTCTTTGGTACAGGGTACCCAAAACTTTTTTGGAAAGTGGTACCCAGTACTTCTTTTGTAGCCAATACTGAAAACTTGATGTCAGTATCTTTCCGGACATTGATCGACCGCAGGATGTCATCTATGAGACCATCAATATTTTTTAAAGAACCTAAGAAGCACTACATGTTTGTATGGCCTCTAACTGTTTCGTGTCATGTAGAAAACCTCATCTATGCGAATGAGAGGGTGAACGGTTACATTGCACTTTATGGATCCTGAGCTGCAGTCCAGTCTGGGCCGTCCTTCACAGGGTGGAACCGTAAACCAGAGCCACAGTCCCTGCATGTACCAACACACTTGGCCATTAAAGAGTCTAAAAACACCTGCAACTTTCCTTGTCAGACGTTTTGGCTATTAGAAGCACCTATATCACAAGCAGTAGAGAATTTGGGGCATAAATCTGATTCTTAGTGTTTTATGTCGATACTCCTTGGTCTTCTCGTCCGCAGCTTTGAGCTATTTCCTGTCCCACGGATGAAGAATGGGTTCCTCAGCTGGCTCAAACATGAGCGACCTTGAAAACGAAAGCGCGCCCCTCGGCTAAAGCTGGGGAAAGGCTACGCAGCTGTCACCCGTGGTTACGGATTATTGAAAAGACCCAGAAGTCCAACGATATGCAGAGGTTACAGGCCGACCGTCTGGTCGCGGCAGGTGTCCTTCCTGTCAGTAACACATGGAGTGTCAGTACTGAAAGACTACACGCTACACGACTGGTCCAAACCAACCGAAGGCACTTGAAGGCGTCACAAGAGCAACGATACCGGGTTAACGATAGCCACAGAGTAAACACACAAGGCAGCTACCTGCTCTGTCCTCCGTTATTGTGCCCGCCATCTTTGTTTGGACATTCCCACTGCCTATTTTTATCCTCTGACAGTAGTAACAGTTGTCTCCTTACCCTCCCACTCTTACCTTCTTTTGCTAGCGTTTTAGGCTAGCAAGGTACATGATCCAGCCTCCTTTAGACCTTAGACTCTTATCAAGAAATGAAAGATTAACCCAGGATGAATCTTTACACAGGAAATGGTGGATTGGTTGTTCCGTATGTGGTCGATGTCCAGGACACTCAACGGGATTACTGCGTGTAGTACTTTTAAGATATGAATATTGCACATGCGTATATTTATGAATGTATGAGGCGAGCTGCAAATATGGGATTGGATCACGACACGGCCGGTCGGAGGGCAAAGTAGAACCAGGATTCAAACCCCGTGGGCTTAAAGGTCAAAGGTTGCCTGTTTTAAAGTGTCCAAAGAGCATTTAGCGTTAACCCGAAGAAGACATCAGGTACGAGGACTTCAGGATTGGTCCTCTCTGGTTGACTGCACCGCCAAGCTTTCTTGTTTGGTGGAGAGTCAGCACCTCACTCTGGCCTGCTGACGAAGGAGCCGAGATGGGAAGCGAAGCTCTCGCTGTACCTTCCATAGGGAGGGGGCTTAACCTTTGAGGTAGAACAAGGACATTTGCTCGGGTGGCGTCCGCTAAGAAAGGCGCCTCCCGAAAAAGGAGTTCCAGGCTCGTCCACCGGGGGGCCTTGCAGTCGCCCCACAACATGGAGGTATTACATTGACTCCATCCTTTTCAGCCGCCCCCTCTGCGCTATCCACGATCGCGCCGGATTTAAATTTAAACCTGCCTCCCGGCGTTGACTCCTGACAGCTTCCTGGCCGAACGCTCGCCGCGGCTCATTTGCCCGTATTTTGGGCGCGGAAATGTTTCGGCTGATTATCCGGCCCCGGCGGTGACGCCGAGCCAAGCCGCTCATTTTACGATGCTGGGTTATGATGGCGCCGCTTGTTTGTCACTCGTTGGCACTTCGGCTTTGGCGAGACGCCTGCCCACCCGCCCCTCGCAGGGTGCGGGAGATCGCAGAGCACTCCATTAGATCACCACCGGGGGCCATAAGTTGTATGACCCTCATATGAACTTGGCGTTCCTCTCCTCTGCCCTCGCTTGCCAGCAACAAGCCCTCCGGCGTTCCTTTTGCAGGAAGCCGCCCCTCCCCGCGACTTTTTAGCCGCCGGCCTCGTTCACATTTCCAACAAAACATACGACCCCCCCCCCCCCCCACCCCACCCGTGACCCCTCAGCGCAAAACAACAACCGCAGATGTGGGAAATGGATGACGGCAGCTCGAGCCCGGGATGCCTTTCCAGATTCTGATTATCTTTGAGCATTGGAAAGTGTTGTTGTGTATGCGTGTGTGTGTGTGTGTGTGTAAGATGCCTTTGGAACTAATTTGCCGTCTCAGACAATTACAGCACTGGTGGATAGATGCCCCCCCCCCCCCCCCAAAATACGACGCAACCTATCCACGTCCAGCTGTGGCTGTGTGCGGGGAGGGGACTGACGGCCGTCGTGTCTAATGATGGCGGCGGAGCCTCGCGGCGCAGGAACGACACACCGTGTTGACATTCTGGTTGTCATTTAGCACCAGGCAGCTCCTCCGGTTCTCCGCCGCAACTTGATTAGCCGGCTTCAGAATCGTGATTAACGTGATGACGCTACCTGGCCTGATTTTTTTTTTTTTTCAATTGGGTTCTCGCCACGTTCCCCACCCGCCAGGCTTGTGAATGATCACACTTGTTGGTCCTCTAGAGCCACGCGCCATCTCGGAGGTTGTCGGGGCGTCCGAGGCGCCGGCGGCTAACAGTCCGGCGTGGTCCTGGGAGGGGTCGGGGGTCAAGACGGGACTCGCTCCCTGCATGTGACACAGGATGCGAGGATTTGATCCTCCGCGCGATGGCGAGCGAATGAAGAAGTGGTCGGTGGTGTCGGTGGGGGTTCCGACCTGCTGACGCCGCAGAAGCGCAGATCATTAACTCGCCACGGCGACAACACCGCCGACGCCCCCGGCGAAATGATTGCATATTTATGGCAGGTGACAAAGTGATGGAGCGGAGCCTCGGGGAAACTGAGGCCTCCACACGTTCTCCACACGTTCTCCTCCTGTCCTCACATCAACCCAGCTATATATAGCGACCCTCTCTCTCCCTTTTTCCCTTTCTTTCTCTCTCGCTCTCCACTCCCACTGTCTGCGTTACTAGAATAGCGAGGAACGGGCCGGACGGGGTGAACGCCGGGCTTTGTCCGGCCCGGAGGAGGAGGTGATGGAGGGATGAGGTCGAGGAGAAGATGGAGAGGAAGAAAGCGCCTTTGACGGCCCGGCCCGGGAACGCCAGTCACGCCCTCCCTCCATTGTCTCGGGCCGAGCGAGACGTAAGAAAACGGCAGGAATCCGAAGCGGGGGGAGGAGGAGGGAAGAGTCGGGGCTTTGTTTGGGGGGGCCTTCGACCTGATGAAGGTGGAGGAGGAGGGGGGTCGAGGCCCGGGCTGACCCTGGAGGATCCCCTCGTAGACTGGCACTCCAGAGAGTGTGTGTGTGTGTGTGTGTGTGTGTTGATTGGCGTCTTGTGTTGCCTGAGTGACGCCACCGCCGAGGGTGCGAGGATGCAGATCCGCCGGTCGCGCTTCTTTGGCGGCTGGCATCCTTTCCCGTGCAGGAGGCGGGGCTAGCTGTGAGGAGGCGGAGCTTCTGCGAGAAGGAGGCGGGGCTTGGGTATAAACAGGCGGACAACAACAAAAACTCTTGTCCTGTGTTTCCAGCCCGCAGTCCTGCTCCACGGCGCCGGTGCTTTTTTTTTTCTCCTCCCCCCTTCCTCGCCTCGCAGAGCCGGGACTCTTCCTCCACTCGCTCCTCGTCCTCCGGACCTCCGAGCCCGAGGAACCATGCTGACGTTTCTGGCGGCGGCGGCGGCGGTCGTCCTCCTGGGAGCAGGTAAAGACGGAGAGCGCGAGATCCGAGTGACGGCCCCCTCCTCACTCTCCGGATCGGAGACGGGCTCCTCGTTGGAGGACGGCTCGTGCAGATGTTCTCCAACCCTCTCCTCCCGGAGGGGGTTTAACGCCATTATTTGTCGAGTCGTATTTTTCTAATTAAAAAAGCCCGACTTCCTCGGTGTCCTCGGTGCGGGCCGGGTGAAGCTCGGCACGGGTGGAGGTGGGCGCAACTCAACCCCCCCCCCCCAACCAAGGTGTCGCACAAGGAGCTAAAAGGGTTGGAAAGTGCAACCGTCTGGAACTGAAGCGGGCCTAGATTGCATTTTGGCTAATTCCAAAAGGGGGTGCACGGCCCCAGTGGGGCGTCTAAGTATTTCGAGACACGGGGGGGAAAGAGGGGGGTTCGTTCAGGCGTCTAGGTGGGCGGTGACGATGATCCAGATGTTTGCGGAGCTCACGACCCCAGGTGCCCTTTGACCCCTGAGCCACTGGACGCAGGAGGTTTGAATGTTTGCGTCACCGGCCCACCGGCCGCCATCATGGGGCGAGCTTTGGTGGGTCACGGTGCATTCAAGGAAAAATGGACGTTTGGTTGTCCTCACCGCAGGGGTCAAAGGTCATTAAATAGATGAAGAGATAACATTTTAAAAATCCAATAATTATTGATTGACAGTGTGTGTGCGTGCGTGCGTGCGTGCGTGTGTGTGTGTGTATGTGTATGTGTATGTGTATGTGTGTGTGTGTGTGTGTGTGTGTGAGTGAGACAAGCTCTTCGAGGTGGTTGGCAATGGTGCATTTGAGGTAAAATTGAAAATGCAGACATCATCATTTGATAGGTCAAAGGTAGATAGATGGATAGATAGATAGTATAAAACCCAATAGAAATCAATAGACTGTGCGTGTGTGTGCGTGTGTGCGTGTGTGTGTGTGTGTGTGCACTTCACACATCACGTGTTGCCTGCACTGACCAGGACTGTGACTTTGGGCAAAAGATAGTAGCTCTGGTTGTATAATTTGGTTGCCTGCGGTGCATTCGAGGAAAAATGGAAATACGGCAATTGTCACCAGATGGGTCAAAGGTCAAAAGATACATGAAGAGATTATATTTTAAAAATCCAATAACAATTAATTGACTGTGTGTGTGTGAGTGTGACCAGTTCTATTCGACCACGGTGCATTTGAGGGATAATTGAAATTTAGCCACCGGTACTTGAAGGCCTATTGTTGAAATAAAAAACAAAAAAAACAATAGAAATCAATTGAGCGTGTGTGTGTGTGCGTGCAGTTCACACTCCTGCGTTGCCTTCACTGACCAGGTCTCCGACATTTCGCTAGACACTCAAGCACTGCTTATATAATTTGGTCAAACGCGATAGGTAGATATTATACTATATTATATCGTTAATCATTTAATTGCGTGTGTCGTGTTTGCGTGTCAGTGCCGGAGCCGTCCCAGGCCATTGTCATCTACACCGGCTGGGAGCGCCACGCCCTGGTCGGCGCCGACGTGCGGCTCTCCTGCTCCTTCTTCTCCTGGCACTGGACCTCCGAGGACGTCACCTTCTCCTGGACGTACCGGCCCGATGGCTCCCGGGACAGCATCTCTGTGAGTCCCAGACGATAACGCGGTTGATTATTTCCCCCTCCCGGTTTAATCTAAAGAACGGAGTGAGTGAGCGGATGAGTAAATAGAGCGAGGAACGATGCCTTGATGTGAGCGTGAGTCTTCATCTTCTCCCCCCTTTCATTCGCCCGCCCTCGTCATCCCGCTATCTCTCTCATCTCCATCTCGCCGTCTCCTCCCTCCGTCCACCTCCCTTAATCTCCCCTCTCCAGCCTTCTCTCCTTCATCCCCCCTTCATTATCTCCTCCTCTGTCCGTCTCCGGCGGCGCCCCTCACTTTGAAACTTGACTTCTCTGCTCCCCTTATCTCCCGTCGCTCATCTCCACACCTGGATCTGCTCTCCTCGCGCTCCCTCCCCCCCCCCCCCCCCCCCCCTTTTCATTCACACGCACACACACATACACACGACCTCCAAAAAGTGTGTTCGTGTGTGTGGTCGTGTCACGTGCGCAAAGAAAACACTCAATTAAGGGAATTCATTCACAAGGTGACCCCTCCCCCCAGCCCCAACACCCACCCCTTGATACTAAAGTGAATAAAAGTGAATAAAAGACCCTGAATTCAAATGTTATTAAAAACCGAAAACCCTTAAAGCCCCTTTAAAACTACTTGAAAACCTTATGTTCGTGATTTAGAGTAAAAAAAAACAAAAAAAACAAAAAGAAACAACCCTGTATTTGATGCAAGAGCTGAAAAAAGACAGACTTCAAATGTTATTAAGAACTGAAAACCCTTAAAGTCAAAATTAAACACATTTCCCTTAATTAAATCTAATTAAACTACTTGAACCCTCGTGGTCAAAAATAAAAGTAAAACAAAAAAAAAAAATCCAATTTAATAGCTGAAAAAAAAATTAAATCAATATCAAAATGAATAAACTTAGTTCACCAGTTATATAAGAACTTAAAACTCTTAAAGTCCCTTAAAACTACTTGAAAAGCTTATGGTCATGAATTAGAGTAAAAAAAAAAAATCCCTGAATTGAATGCATGAGCTGACACCCCATAAAGTCAATATTAGTGTAAACACATTTCCCTTCAATTAAATATAATTAAACCACTTGAACCCTCGTGCTCAAAAATAAAAGTAAAAAAAAAAATCCCATTTAATAGCTGAGAAAAAAATATATCAATATTAAAATGACTAAAAGAGCCTTAGTTCCTTAGTTATATTAGAACTGAAAACCCTTAAAGTCCCTTGAAACTACTAGAAAACCTTATGGTCAAAAATTTAAGGAAAAAAAACATTTAATTTCAATTTCATGCTGAAAACCCTTGAAGTCAATATTAAAATGAAAGAATGAACCTTTATTCAACTTCAACTGATTCAACTGATATAAAAACTGATTCATAAAGTAGTCATAGTCTAAGACGATACATTTTCCTTGAATTCAATCAAATTAAACTGTTTGAAAACTTTATGGTCAAATATTAAAATAAAAAAACGTATTTCTCATTTAATACAAGCACTGAAAACCCTTAAAGTCAATATTAAATGAGTTTTTTTTAAAATATAATTAAAGAACTGGAAATCCCTGAAGGTCAGAGTTAAAGTCACTATATTTTCCCATGATTCAGTTTTAATCAAATACCTGAAAGACATTTGTTTCTAATTTTCCCCTCAAGTCAAATATGACTTGAGAACATAAAGAACATAAAGCTGATAGTATTTAAGTTCTACATTTTCCTTCATTTTAATTCATGAAACAACAAGTTCATCCAGGACGGGTTCATTGCAGAGAACGAATTTCCCCACGGGGATTAATAAAGGATAAATTATTTATTATTATGTAGCACAAAAGGAACTCAAACAAATTTTTAAGGTTAAAAAATGCCCTTAAATCTGACGCAAAAATCAATAAACTGAAAGCCCTGAAGGAATAATATTCAAGTCAATGAATTTCCATTCATCCAAATTCCAGATTGAAACTAGAAAACCTTGAAGTCAATGATTAAATATTAAAAAACCCTTCATCCAAATGTAATTGAAGAAATGTAAAAACGCTTAATGTAAATTTAAAGTGAACTTTTTCCCCCTTAATCAAAGTAATTAAACGTAATGAAACAATATGACCGTCATGGGTCAAGTAAAAAAAAAAAAAAAAAATTTTAAATGTTTAAAACAAACAAATTTAACACAAGAACTGAACTTATTGAATTTATCGTAGATATCAAATGAATACATTTGGCTAAATTCCCATGTGCTTTAAGAATTGAAAATAATTAAGAAATTAACCACTTGAAACCATTTGATGGTTTGAAACCATTTGATAAGGCTCCTGTGTTCAAGTCAGAGTCTACAAATTCATTACTATTATTACTCTTATTACTGCTATTACTTTCTCAATATTATTATTCTAATTACTCTCATTACTATTATTACTGTCATTACTGCAATTCCTCCAATTATTATTACTTTTTTACTATCATTACTCTTATTACTGTTATTACTCTCATCACTATTATTACTATTATTACTGTTATTACTGCTATTCCTCCTATTATTCTTATTACTTTTTTACTATTATTACTTTTATTACTGTTATTACTGCTATTCCTCCTATTATTCTTATTATTCTTATTACTTTTTTACTATTATTACTCTTATTACTGTTATTACTCTCATTACTATTATTACTATTATTACTATTATCACTATCATTTCTCTTATCACTATTATAACTGTTATGACAGATATTACATTTAATTCTCTTATTACTGTTATTACTGATATTTCTGTTTGTGCTTTTTGTACTGTAATTTCTGCTTTGTTTCTCTTATTACTGCTCGATCGCTGGTATTACTGTTGTTTCTCTTTTATTGCCGTTATTACTACTTGTTATTACCGACCTTAACCGCTTAATTACTGTTATTAGTGCTTTATAACTGCTATTTCGCCTTTATTATTTATTCTTGAGTGGAACGGATGTGAATTAACACCAGATTGTAAATTTTATAAAAATGTATATTACTATTGAAACGGGTCACATTTGTGTCAGATCTTCCACTACACGGGCGGCGTGCCGTACCTGGACAACAAGGGCCCGTTCAGGGACCGCCTGGAGTTCGTGGGCGACCCGACGCGGCGCGACGGCTCCATCCTGATCCGGAACCTGGACTTCAGCGACAACGGCACCTTCACCTGCGACGCCAAGAACCCTCCCGACATCGTGGGCCGGCCCTCCAGCGTGCGGCTGCTGGTGTTTGAGAAAGGTGAGCCTGCTCGCTTCTCGAACCCCGAGGTCGCCGCCGCCGCCGCCGTCCCTGACGCGACCTCTCCCCGCCCCGCAGTTCCGATCCAGGCCGGCGTGATCACGGGCTCCATCGTCGGCGCCGTCCTGGGCTTGCTGGTGCTCATCGTGGTCATCTACTACCTGATGAGGTTCTTGGTGGCGCGACGCGTCTTCAGCCTGAGCGTCAGGTCAGTGTCCGGCCCGCTGCGGTGGCGACGGCGGCGGCCGGAGCCCATCCCTGGCACGGACACCTGCCTAGCCTAGCCTAGCCTAGCCTAGCCTAGCATAGTGGTTCACATTAAAACTGAATCCTGATGGCGGTGGTGAGGAGAGGTTTAGGGTGGAGATGACGGGGCCGCCAACTTGCTTGAGGGAAGCGGAGGAGAAGAAGGAGGAGGAGGAGGAGGAGGAGGAGGAGGGTAGGAGCGTCTGCCGGCGGGCGGCGAGGAAGACTCGACATCCTGACGCTGTCTTTCTTTTGTCCCCTCCAGCAAACATGGCAAGAAAAAGAAAGAGGGCTCACAGCAGAGACAGGCAAGTCACCCTCCTTCCTCCCCCTTCTTCCTCCTTCTCATCCCTCCATCACCCTTTTTCCCTTAAGCCTCGTGCACGCCATCACATGTCGTGTTCTCACCGGTGGGGGGGGGGGGGGGGGGGGGGGGGGGGGGGGGGGGGTTCATTCATTCATGTGTTTTTTTTTTTTTTTTTTTTTTTGGACTTTAAATTTTTATTAAAAAAAATGTACATGCCCCCCCCCCCCGGATTTGGAGTGGTGCATCAACACGCCATTCATACTGCTTAGAAAAAAAAAAGAAAACAAGCGTAGTGGCGCCATTGGTGGAGGAGGGGCAGACACACACACACACACACACACACACACACACACAGAGTAAACAGGATCGAAATCAAACTGTGAGTCGCTGGCGGTGGCGAGTGGGGGGGGCTCTCACTGGGAGTCAAATTAAAATCACTGGGTCTATTATCGGGGGGGTACATAGCTACAAAACACACACACACACACACACTCACACACACGCACACGATAGCCTGAAGTGGTGGATTAATCAGACCTTCTGACAGCTGGTGATCTTTGGAGAATACAAAGAAGGAGAAGGGGGGGGCTTCGGTTTTGATTACTTGGGTGTGTGTGTGTGTGTGTGTGTGTGTGTGTGTGTGTGGCGGCGAGGAGGGCCGATAAACGTGCGATACACGGCGCCGTCACCCCCCTTCTTACGTCACATGATCGTCGGGTTATTCTTGCTGTCGCTCTCAGGGTTGTGAATAAGTAAATAAGTCGCGATGAATTTTTGACTACGCTATCACAGCTAAGGGGTGATACATCAAGTCGAGGGGGTTCAAACCCCACCAAAAAATCCAACTCGTGCAAAAACTCCGCTGACTGGAACCCACCTGTCAATCACCCGGCAGGCGGTTTATTACACACCCGTTCGCCACTAAATTAGCATTAATTAACGGCGACGGCTTTGTTATTAGCGGGCTTTCCGCCCTGGGGTGTTGTGTTTTTCCATCCTGGGTGCGTTTTGCTATCCATAACGCGGCGTAGCTGCAAAAAATATCACATTATTGAATAAAGTATGAACCCATCATTCGTTACGTCCGAGCCGCTCCTTATCGCCACGTTAGTTACCTGTGTAATTACTGTGTAATAACCTTGTGTTGCAGAACTTTATTTTGAAGTGACCCCCCCCCCCTCACACACACACACACACACACACACGCCACTCACGCTCATTCTTCTAATGGTGTTTGTTCACACCCGACCAAAACGATGAATCGCGTCGCTCATTAGCACGGTAATAACGCGTTAATTAACGCTTATTACGGCGTGCACTGGTGTTAATTGCCGTGGCGAGGGTGGAAGTCCCTCCGTCGACCACAACACACACACGCGCTGTACCGAAATGATAATTGAGTGCTCTCTGTATTGATCCGAGCCCACACACACACACACACACACACTGTCACACACAAACTCATTCACAACCCCACTCCTCCTCCTCTTCCTCCTCCATCGCTTCTCCCTCTTCTTCCTCCTCCTCCCTTGCTTCTTCTTCTTCCTCCTCCTCCTCCTCTGGTTGCTGCCCGTGAGAAGCATCTATCTTCCTCCCTCCCGACTCTCCTCAGGTCTTCTGGGTTCTGATCGTCTCTGGTTCCGGACAGAAAATCACTACCTCTCACTCTTCATCTACCTCTCAATCCTCCTCCTCCTCCTCCTCCTCCTCCTCCTCCTCCTCCTCCTCCTCGGTCCAGCAGCCTGTTTAGTATGCAACAGCAGCAGCAACATCAGCAGCAGACGTCCCCCCCCCCCCACTTCCCCTTCACCCCCCCTCTGGTTAAAGGAGGCTGTGGCGGTAAACAGTGCTGGCGTACGAGCCCATGTAAGTATGATCCAGGGCGACGGAGCCAGATGCCCCCCTGCCCCTCCCAACCCTAAATGGTGGGGTTACCCCTAAACCCCCCTCTGCCCCCCCCCCCAAAAAAAAAAAAAAAAAAAGGTGACCAATGATAGTTGGTGGTGGGGGGTGGATGGAGGTGCTCCTGGTTGTTTTGTTCAAAAGAAGTTCCAATTATGACATAAGATAAAATAAAAAGAAACAACAACAAATAAAACAAGTCAAATTAAATAGATAGAAATAAGTAATAAAAATTACATCCAACATAATAATAATAAAAAAAAACAATATTTTAGTAAAGTGAGATTAAATGAAAAACAAAAACTTAGAATAAACTATAATATAAAAAATATAATATAAATCCTGCCAATCCTGCCAATATAAATATTGGCAGGATAGAAAAGCGATGTGAAATAAAATACAATAACCTAGTGCAGGGGTGGGCAAACTACGGCCCGCGGGCCACAATCGGCCCGTTGGTCTTTTTAATCCGGCCCGCCAAAGATTGGTACAGAATTCATACTTGATGTGAATGATTGAATGATTGGATCAATGAATGTGGGAGATCAAACGGGAGATTTTTTCATTTTTTGTCGCTACCTGAGAGCACTTGAGAAGTTTCCTTAGCTGAATGACACAGATTGACGTTTTGGTTTAGCCTTTACTGTGGACATACTGACACACATGAATGAGCTGGACGTGAAGCTACAAGGGAAAACTGATTTGTGCATGAAATGCAAGCAAACGTCAGAACCTTCAAGACCGAGACGGTTTTATTTTCAAAGCAAATGTCAGACGAGTATGATATGTACTGTTAACAAATGCGTTTTATTTTATATATATCGTATCTTGTGGTGACCCGGCCCGTCTGTCAGTTTTTAATAGTCAACGCGGTCCCTGAATCAAAAGGTTTGCCTACCCCTGTTCTAGAATGAAATAAAACCAGATAAAATATTGGATAAACTAAAATACAATCACAGAGCATAAAATAAAAAATAAAGAAATTAAAATACATTAAAGTAGGACAAAATAGAATGAAACAAAACCAAAACACGATGAAATAAAATACACAAAGATAAACTAGAATAGAAGACAAAATCCAATAAAATGAAATCAGATCAAATATCGTGATAAGATAAAGAAAGATAAAATGACACAAGATGAAAAAAATAAGATGAAATTCAAGGCAAGAAGAAATATATATAATTAATATATATATAATTTATATATATATGAATAAATTAAAATAAAATATGACAAAGAAAGAGTCAAATTGAATCAGATTGAATGGCATCATAAGATGAGTTAAATAAAATAAAATAAATGAAATAATACGGTGGAATTGGAGAAAATAAAACTTTATAAAATAAAATGAGGCAAAAAAAAATCAAAATAAGACAAATTAAAATAAAAGACTCATATAAGTTTAATCAAAATTAAAATTAAAACCGTACCAGAAGACAGGAGGCAGAATCCAAAGAGGATTTTTGCCATGGGCGCTTCTACATAAAAAAAAACAAAAAAACAAACAGTTTAAGGACAAGTATGATGTGACTTTAATGTGTGTGGACTGTCAGTGCACACACACACACACACACACACACACACACACACACACACACACAGACATACCACATGCATGATAGTAGTACTCGTCCTTCAGTCGTGAATCAATGGTCTTTCATTCTGCTTCAAATCTTTGTCGGAAGAAGAAAAAAAGCACTTTTGTCATTACACAGTTATTAACTGTTTATTAGACAACGCCGCATTTCCCGCCGTCTGCTTTCATCCAAAGAAATACCCAGGAGCAACTTTTTTATTCATTTCTATCAACAATAAATATGATACGTCTGCAGCAACACAGAACCCGAGGTGACAGCGGTGTAGGTGATGTGTGTGTGTGTGTGTGTGTGTGTACATTGAATTGAATGACTTTTATTGACAATATTATTGTATAGTGTGTGTGTGTATGTGTGTGTGTGTGCGTGTGTGTGTGTGTGTGTCACTGTGTCCTAACGCACGGTTACCTGTTTTGTCACCCCCTTACAGCTCTGGACTCCGCCCCCCCTCACTTGTTATCCCCTTCCCTAAAAGTACCCCCCCGTCCCACACAAACACACACACACACACACACACACATGCACACACACACACACACACACACACACACACATGCACCCACACACCCCACCTCTTTTATCATCTCTCCTTTCTTTAATGGTGACTTTCTCCCCCCTTCACACAGCTCCACCTGTCAATCACACCTCTAACCCCGCCCCCTTTATCAACCCGGCCCCGCCCCCTCCCCCCCCACACTGAAGTGACTCTCCTCCCCTGTTCTCCCCCCCCCACACACCCCTCCCGCCCCCCCGCCCCTCCTCCACACAGGGCCCCGCGCCTCCCGCCGACCCCGCCAAGGTGAAGGCGGCCGCCGCCGAGAAGAAGAAGCAGGAGTCCCGCAAGGATAGGAAATAGGATACGGGGCGGGGCTGGGGGCGGCTCGCCGGCCGGCTGGCGGCGGCGACGAGACCCCGGCCCAAACAGGAGCGTCAGCGGCGAACCGTAGTCGGCGAGGGCGAGGGGGCGGCGGGCCGCGTGCTGATGACCATCGAGCTGGAGCTGACCGGCAGCGACGGCGGGGAGGGGGCGGGGCCCGGCGCCGGGCGAGGGGAGGGGGCGGGGCCTCGGGGCCTCCTCTCCCGCCTCGCCGACCGGCTCGCCTTCCCGTAACGAGAGCCACGGGGGGGGGGGGGGGACTCCGCCCCCCCTCGCTCCTGTCCGTGCGCTTCCTCTTTCCTTCCAGGGTCAACGGCTCCACTTCCTCTTCCCTCCTTCTGGCTTGTTACCATAGCGATGCAGAACCTGTGTGCTAACTCTTTCCTCTTTCTCCTCCTTCCCTCTCTTTCTCGCCCCTAGATAAAGGTCTGACTCCTCTTCTTCTCCCGTCCGGCCCGACGCAACCCCCCTCTCCACCCCACCCCCCACACACACTTGTTAGCTTAGCTTTCACAAGACGGCGGAGAATTCTTTACCCGGCGCCTCGTCGGCGACCCTCCGCCCGTCCGTTTTGGAAAAAAAAAAAACTAAAAAGCGTCCCGACCCAAAAATAAAAACCGGCCCCATCTCGAGCCCCCCCTCACACTGGTGCTAACTGGCTAGCGGTGGCTATTCTTGCTGCTTCTTGATGGAGAGGAGGCCGAGGGGGTCGGATGGAGGGTGGTGGAGATAATTACACTTTCCTTCGGCCGTCAGAGAGACCGTCTTCTCCTTCTCGTCTCCTCCCTCCTTCCTTTATCTCCTCCCCTTCCTGGCGTCTCCTCAGCGAATTCGACCCCCTCAAAGAAAAGACCTCCTTAATCCAGCTCCTTATCTGACTCCCAGGCTTCTTTTCTTCTCCATCCATCCAATCCCCTTCTTCTTCTTCTTCTTCTTCTTCTCGTCCTTGAAAATTTTCCTCCGACTCCGCCCCTCCTTCCACGCACGTAAACAAAAACAAACGCTCTCCTGCGCCCCCTGCTGTTGAAGGAAGGAACCTGCACTGAAAAAAAAAAAAAACAGAGAACTTACGCTAATGCTAGCTCGACCTGGACACGTACATGTGTGTGTGTGCGAGTGTGTGTGTGAGTGTGTGTGTGGAGTGCAAGGATGTGATTCTATCCCCCACCAGAAGGCGCCACCCTAAGTCAAGTTTGGCCACGTGCGAGCGGGAGGGGGAATTTTTTTCCGAGGAAGAGGCGGGCGGAGGTTGACCGAGGTCGACCCCGTCCCCCCCCAGGAGCGCTTGATATGCAGGGTGGACGGCATGGACTTGAACAACTCCTGAGCGGAGGGATGGAGGTGCTCACACATCCACCTCTATCCACCCCAACCTGGTTCACTAGTCGCTGTTTAACTAACCAGTCAGACGGGTTAGTTTAGTGGGAATGTTTTCACTTGACGTAACACCAGCAGCATTAAAAAAATGCCTTTTATAAAAAGTTTTATATGGTGGACCGTGGTATAAGCGTGTAATAACACCCCTTTGTTTAAAATGTTTAATCTCACATTATTATTATTATTATTATTATTATTATTTTTATTTTTGATATTTCTTTTTTCTTTTTTTAACGCTTACCGGACGACACCGGCGCTCTAACGTCACACACTCTCTGTGTCTGTGTCATGTGTTGTAAAGACATCGTAAATAAAAAAGTAAAAACAAAAACGATTGAGTGAAGCGTCATGGCGATGGTTGTCACGGTGACATTCACCCTCTCATCCACACGTCTAGACAATAAAGGGTCTGGTCTAGAAAGATCTCCGGTGGGAATCCAACCGAGAACCTCCTCGCTGTAAGGGGGCGGAGCTAAACGTGCTTCAGCTAGCTGGCGTTCAATCGGAAACCGAAAATAGACGGTTCCCCCAACCCCATCCCGCCCCCATCACCATGACAACCAGATAATCTAGCAGGTCATCTGTTAGCTAGAACAATGGCGTTACGTGTGATCGGCGAAATCCGACTTACGCGAGCTGTTTCTGATTAAAAAAAAAAAAAAAAAAAAAAAAAAGAGTTCTGGGAAGAAAAACTTGAGCGGGAACGCCAACTGCTCAATTATCTGAGAGGGCTAAGAAGGACAGGATGAGGAGCTGAGATGAGTGTGTGTGTGTGTGTGTGTGTGTGTGTGTGTGTGTGTGTTTGGAGCATGGCGTTCAGCCCCCGTGGAATCACCTGCCGTGGACATGAGTGGAGCAATTCTGCCAGTAATGAGAATGTTCACACTCGCCGTGTCACTTCTACGCCACAATTCCTGACGGGAGCACTGAAGTGGCAGCTGCTTCTTGCCGAATATAAATATATAGTTATAGATATATTTTTATAGTGCTTGGTGAGGAAATGATGGCGGCGCCTTGGATGACTTCAAATCTTTATAATATCCCCGACTTAAACCACGCCTCCATGAGGTGAGAGGCCCTTAGTGTCCAACACAATATATATATTATTACAGTTATAAAGTAATACCCTGATTTAAGTAATAGTCTACTTCCAGGACAAATAGATTTCTGGACAGAATTTCTGAACATGATGCCTCGGTCAAATGCTAACTTTTAACAGCTGACGAACGCTAACTGCTAACAGCTAACTGCTAACTGCTATCTGAGTGCTGGGGAAACAGACGGCGGGACATTGTCGAATACAAAGCGGTCCTTGGCGTGCGGGAGACGTTTCTCGGCCATCCCGATAATTTTTTTCGGATCATTTCTTTGCCGTCTGCTGTGCCGAGCAGCTGCCTCGACAGAATTCCGAAAAACAAAACAACTTCCTGTTTCGAATACAAATGCTGAACAGCTTTCTGTTGTGACGACTGACGTTCCACACGGCGGAGTCGCGGGAGCTGATTATAGCACCCGCAACCTGACTGGCCGGCAAGAAGAACGGCTAGCGAGTCGCACTGAAGCTCGGGGTTTCTTCTTCCTGTGCCGGCGAATACTAAAAATCGT
Source organism: Fistularia commersonii (assembly GCF_037954325.1). NCBI lineage: Eukaryota > Metazoa > Chordata > Actinopteri > Syngnathiformes > Fistulariidae > Fistularia > Fistularia commersonii. The sequence goes on from NC_141293.1 coordinate 7,636,845, forward strand.
TGTATCGCCCCCCTGCTAGCAAGTGGCTAAGCACACCACAGCGCCCCAAGACTTGAACTACGGGGCTGAATGATTTAGCATAAACAAATAAAGTGACGATGCAATCTTGTTGGCGGCGGGGAAGAGCAGGAAACGCCAGTTTGCAGAGTTAAAAAAGAAAATAAACAGATGGTGACTCGACAGCGGGGAGTCAAAGCTAACGCCGGACTAATTGGCGACGGCATAAAGATACGTGGCGCGGGATCACGCGCTGTCTGGTGCGTGGGCATGGCGGCAGCACCGGCGGCCTGATGCTCCCAATATGCTGGACTTAAAGCTAATTACAGCACGATTCCCGCCATGGGATTGAATTCAAGACAAAAATCAGAGTTTTTTTTTTTTTTTGGGATGGTGATCTCCCCGCCGTCAGACGCCCACGTTATCACTCATGCTGCTGTTTCATCTTCTTCTTCGACAGCTGTGATGGATAGGATGGGGTCTGGAGATGGAAGTGGGGGGGGCAGAACAGGAGCCCCTCTGTGAGCTCCAGGGAGGGGGGGTGCAGGTCAGGTTACCCCAATGACCCCACCCCCTCTGGGCGGTGGGAGGAAATGCTCGGCCACCAATGAGCCTCCAGAGTGGTGTTGGGGGGGGCAGTTGGGGTGGGTTGGGAGGGGGACAGTGCAGCCCTTCACACTTGGACCTTCCACTGCTGTAACATCAACATGGGTCGTGGGGTAAGTCCCTCTCCTTTTATAGAGAAAAAAAATGTATTTCTTGATTGATTGATTGATCGATTCATTCATCGATTGATTGATTGACTGATTGATTCCCCCCCGCACTTGACAGTCTTCATTCTCCGGCCTGTTTGGGTCACGTTTAGCTTCCGCGGCTAGTCACCTCCGACCTGCGCCAGCGCAGCGTGGAGGAAACACAGACGCCAGTCACATTTTCTGCCCTCCAACACACACACACACACACACACACACACACACACACGTGCGACAACTTCAACAAGACTGACAGCAGCAGATGATTCCCGCGACGCCTCAAATCCCCCCGGGACACACGCATGCTCGCAAATGGCGGCGTGTGGAGGGAAAGTAACCCCAACCCTCCCACCAAGGCTGAACAACATTAAGGGGGGACGACTTTCTTCCTTCTGCATGAATTGTTACGCCTGTCGTCTTGTTGTCCTGCTCCTCTCGCCAGCTCGGCGTGGACGATGGTGGGAAGAAGAAGAGGAAGAAGGACAGGGACTTGGAGGTCCTCAAACAGGAAGTTGCTCTGGTAAGCGAACCTCCTCCCCTTTCGGTGACCTCGGGCCCCTCGGATGTTTTCTTTTGAAAATATCCTTTTCTTTTTTTAATCTCCGGCTAATTTCTTGATCCCCCCAACCCCCCCCCCCCCCCCCCCCCCCCCCCCCCCCCCCTCCCTCCAAAACAAAACAATAATAAATTGTTTTGGGGTTTCTTGTTGAATTAATTTAGATAAATAAATTGAATTTGCAGAAGAAATTAAAATCTCTGCCAGTCGGCTTTGGTCCGTTAAAATGAGTAATCCGGTAGTTTGATGGCGCGGCGGGTTATAGCCGCCCCTTCACGGCGAGAAGGTTGGATTCACCTCCTGTGTGGAGTCTCCATTTTCCGCATTAAGGTTGTCTTTATATGAGGCCCTGTGATTGGTCCAGGGGGGATATAGAAGATGAATGAATGAATGTGAAAAATGAATGATTGAATAAAAACATCAGCAACATCTTTCTTTCCCACCCTTGTAATAACTGCCTTACAAACAAATCCACTGATTTAAGGCGCTATGGACATCTTGTATTTTTCGGAGCGTCTGATTGCTAATGACACACACACACACTCACACACACACACATTCACACAGGCTGACTTAACAAGGCTGCGGCAGAGGCCTGTAAACAAGGAGGCGATCTAACCTCGCCAGCGTGTCGGGGGCTGCAGACGAGCTCCTCGGCCGCCTCCTATCTCCACCCACCACCTCCCCAGCTCGCCGCCGCCGCCGCCGCCGCTCCTCTTTGTGCTCCGGAAGGCGCTGAATAATTTGTGGGCCACCAGCCGTGTCGTGGTGCACTGCTCCTTTTTTTCTTTTCTTTTTTTTTTTTTTTTTTTTTTTACCCCCCTTTCTTTTTCACCCGAGTCGCTGTCAGAACGCAGCCATGTGACGCCTGAGAAAAAAAAAAAAACATGAAAAAAAAAAACAAAAAAAAAAACTGGGGGCTCGTACGATAAAGCCCCCCCCCCCTTCCTCCCCCTGCCCAGCCTCCCCCTGTCAAATATCAAGTCAGTGTGTGACTGATTAAAGGGGGAAGCTGTCAGCGCATCCAGAGGACTTTTTCTTCTTCTTGTGGCTAAGCGTTGCATTTGACAGCGACCCCCCCACCCCACCCCATCCCCACTGCGATCCCTCTGATTCCCGCCCCCCCAGACAGATGGGGAGGCTGTTAACGGCGAGCTCGGGCCTCGCCTGTTTGCCAAAATGAGGGCGCAATCACAAAGGAAAGCGCTGATTCTGCGTCGTACTATCATCCACCCCATCATTAGCTGGTCCGGCCGCTGCCGCCACCGCCCCTGCAACCCCCCCCCCCCCCCCGTCCATCGGGTGCCTGATCCTTTCACGTCCTGCTTCCCCGTCCTCCGGGAAGAGATCCGCCTGTTTGCCGACGACGCTGTGATCTCTGTCGGCACTCAGGTTCCTGTGAAAAACAAGGCCACTCGGCTATGGAGCTTTTGTTGTGTTGTGTCGCAGCTCCTGAACACGAATTGCGAAGTTTAGAATAAATGGCTCGGGTTCCCTCTGGGACATAATCGCCAAAAGTTTTGGCACGGTGTAACAGTGGAAACCCGAACACTGTATTTCCTTCAAACCTGGTGATAGCGACAGGAGCTGCTGATGAGCCCGGGCTCAGATCTGATCTGACGTAAAAACCGGGGATCCCACTTCGGTTCCGTTGAACCCCATGATGAGTGGGCGTGGCTAGTTGGCAAGCAGCTGAGTTGGCTAGTTATGGGCAGTGGACTTGGCCAGACATATTGGGTGTCGCTAGTTGGGGACATTGCGTGTAGTCAGTTTGGGTCAGTTGGCGTGATTGGTTGGGGACAATGGAGTTGGCCAGCTGGGGACAGATGCCATAGCTAGTTGTAGGCAGTTCAATTTACTAGCTGTGGACAATGAAATTGGCAAGTGTAGTACATTGGGTGTCGCTAGTTGGGGATATTGGAGATGGAAAGCTAGTTGGAGACAGTGAGTGTGACTAGTTGGGGACAGCAGAGTAAGTAAGTTGGGCACGGTGGGCTTGGCTAGTCTTCGGCAGTTGAGTTGGCTACTTGTGGGCAGGAGATTTGGCTAGTTGGGACATTGAGTGTCGCCACTTGGAGACATTGGAGATGCAAAGCTAGTTATAGCTAGTGGGTGTGACTAGTAGGGGACAGTGGAATGGGGTAGTTGGGGACATTGGGTGTGGCTGATCTTATGCAGCTGAGTTGGCTCGTTGGGAATATTGGGTGTGGCCATTAGGAGCAGTGGGTTTTGCTGGTTGGGACATTTGAGACGGATAGCTAGTTGGAGATGTTCGGTATGACTAGTTGGGGACAGTGCAGTTGGTTGGTCATAGGCAGTTTAGTTAGCTACTTCTGGGCAGGAGAATCAGCTAGTTGGGATATTGGATGTTGCTGGTTGGAGACAGTGTATGTGGCTAGTTGGGGCAGGGAGGAGGGAGAGGGCCTACAGAGGACAGAGCAGATAGCTGCACTAACAACAGCGAAAGCCATGTTTGTAGTTCTTGTTTATTTCTCCTCTAAACTCTTGTAGCTCTCACGATGCATTCAGGTGTCTGCGGGTGGTGTCAACCAGTCATGTAGTGTGCGGTTAAAACTATTTTGACCACCCATCTTCAAAGAAACCTGCTGAAACTAGCTTGTTAGTGTGAACCCCAAATCTATTGGACATCCCTAACCATGGCCACAGGCCCGGGGCTTGCTCCTAGCTTTAGCATCTGCGTGCCCAGGTGAGTAGATTACCCACGGCTTCGCTTCTTGTGAAAAAGCAAGAATCCTATTTACATCATGTGTTCAAGGACCCCCCACCCCCCACCCCATTGTTGTTTCCGTCTCACTGAATAACAAATGGCCACTTTGTCTCCGAAGGACGAGCACAAGATCTCCATAGATGACCTGGGGAAACGCCTGGAAGTGGACCCAGCCAAGGTAAGAGGCACACACACGCACACACACACACACACACACACAGGTTTATGCATATGCACTTTAAACACACAACATGCAGTCGTGGGTTTTTTCGCTCCGCAGATCTAATCGGTGCCTGACAGCAACATCCAAAGGGAGACCAAACATTAGTTGGGTCAAGTAACCCCCCAAAACCTCCCTCCAGCTTTCTTTTTCTCTAATCCTTCAATCTCTTATAAACACACACACACACACACACACACACACACACACACACACACACAAACACACACACACACACACGCACAGCTTCCCTCCGACGAATCAAAGTTTCTCCTGGGAGCGCAGCGTTTGCTGCCGCAGAAGAAACAGATTGTATCTTCACGGAGATCGATGCGATGGAGAGCGATTTCCTTGGATGGTCCGGCAAAAAATTCAATTAAAATAAAGAAATAAAACATAATAAAAATAAAAATTAATGTATGTATATATATATATATATATATATATATATATATATATATATATATATATATATATATATATATATATATGACTGAAAAATAGGTGAATAAATTGATGGATAGCTAGAAATAAATAAGTGAATTGATGATTGGATAAGTGAATATAAATAGGTAAGTAATTATAGAAATATAAATATAAATAGATATAGATAGAACAAGTAAGTGATCGAATAAATAAATAAAAACAAGTAAATAAATAAAATAAACAAATGAATAAATAGAGAAATAGATATAAACAAGTAAATGAATAAATAGAAATAAACAAATATGTGGATCAATACAGGTAATAAATAGATTGAAAAAGAATACCTTTGTAAATACATAGATAAATAAAGAACAATAAATATAAACTGAATTACTCAATTTATAGACAAATTAATACAACTTAACAAGTGTATAAATTAACATGAGGAAGGGTGTATATAAATACATAACTATAAATAAATAACTAATTAAATACATTTAAAGATAAACAAGTGGATAAACACATATAAATAAGTAAGTACATGAATACATAAATATTTATAAATGTATAATTAATTAGATTAAAAAATAGAAATAGAAATAATTAAGCGAATAAATAGATACATGAACACAAATAGAAGAGTGAATAACAAGATTAATCAATAAAAATGATTATGGTAAGATATAGATCAATAAATGAATAAATGTATTAAGAAACTATAAAGTGAATGAAGGAAGTTTGTGTCTTCCAGGGCCTGACCAATGTCCGAGCGGCAGAGGTCCTGGCCAGGGACGGCCCGAACGCCCTGACTCCGCCCCCGACCACGCCAGAGTGGGTCAAGTTCTGCCGCCAGCTCTTCGGCGGCTTCTCCATCCTGCTGTGGATCGGAGCCGTCCTCTGCTTCCTGGCCTTCAGCATCCAGGTGGCCACCGAGGACGAGCCGCCCAATGACAACGTGAGGGAGCGCACGCACACACGCAAAATACACACCGGGGTTATCCAGATGTGTTAATGAGAGGGCGGATGTTTGTATGACTCATTATGACATGAATGAGAGGGTGAATGGTCGTCTCAATATGATGTGTTAATGAATGACCGAATGGTCTCTGTCTAAGTCGTGTGTCTATATGAAATGTGAATGAATGAATGAGTGAGTGGATGTATGTCTCTATATGATTTCTGAATGAGAGGGTGAATGGGTGAATGGCTGGATTCGAGGTGCAAATGAAAGAGCCAATGGTTGTACGTCTCTAGATGACGAGTGAATGTGCGTATGTCATGTGAATGTTTTATGTCCATATATGATGTGGGATGAGTGAATGAATGGCTGTGTTTCTATGTCGTGTGGATGGAGGAATGCATGTATCTGACATGTGAATGAGAGGGTGAAAGGTTAAAGGTCAAAATATGCCACATGAATGCATAAGTGAATGGATGTCTCTATATGATGTGTGAATGAGAGGGTGAATGTCGTATGCCTATCATTTGTGTGCATGAGAGGGTAAACACAACACCTCACTGCGATAAACACACACACACACACACACACTAAGCACTTCCACAAGAATGTACACCTCCACCTTCATCCCTGCTCAGGTGATGAATAAATGAATGGATGAAGCCCTGGCCTCAATCCAGCGATAATCTGTGAGTAATCCTCCTGAAGAGGTGGTGTGTTAAAGCCTCCCGGGGGATTCAGCTCACGCAAAGCTTTTCACATCACATTATTGATTTAGAATACGACTTTTAATTTGTTCATTGAAAACACACACACACACACACACACACACACACACACACACTTCCAATCATGTACATTCTTCTGTACTAAATATTTAACATATATTTTATTTTATTTTATGCTATATAATTTCACCTTTTTTGGCCTCCAGACAGTCTTTTGGGAATAGTGCTTATTATGCTTGTGATACTCATGCAATCGCAATACATCTAAAGTAAAAGTATACATTTCACCAACTGTATTGCAGTCCAGCTTGTTTTTAGTTTATATTATCCTGCTACAAATACAGGTAGGAATGTGTTTTTAATGATATAACTGATGAGGACAGAGCCTATTTTGAAGTACTTTTTGTGTATTAATATTGATAATGTATTAATTAATATTAATTCATTATTTTGTGTATAATGCGACCAGAAGTTGCATCAATATTTTATTTATTATTAGTCAACCCCAGCATAGCAACGTAATTAAAAGGAATAAATTAAGAGACTTATTGTACTTTGATATTGTTGGTCTTGCTTGAAAATTCCCACGCTTGCTTTTATTCAGTATTAATAAAAATGATATGGCTCACACACATATATATTTCAAAATATTTGGCTTTCATGGATTTCTCAGCCAAAAAGGTTTCCCACCCCCGGCGACAAACTTTGCGCGCTTTATTTCTTATTTAAAAATGACAAAAGAAAAACAATGAGGAGTTTTAAACAGAAGGGCAATCTGGATTTATTAAGAAATAGCAGCAGTGTTCTAAAAGAAGTTCACTCAAAGTACACAGTATGCAGTGCAGCTTGTTATTTTATTCCTAACAAATACAGTTAAGAATACTTTTATTTTTTTATGACATAGCTGATGAGGGCGGAGGCAATTTTGAGGTTCTGAGGTTCATCCGAGACTTTTCGTGGGGTGTGAATGAAAGTGTGAAGGTCCAATCTTTTGATTGACAGGTCAGTGAAGTTTAAGCCCCGCCTCTCAGCCCCGGTGTGTGCAGGGATTGACTCTTAGCATGCAGGAGAAGTGACAGAGATCATGAATTAATGAATAAATGGATGAAAAAAGACATTCAAAATGCTGTGTTAGCATTCAGGATGCTAAACGCGATGATGTCATCACCCTGACTTTTGATCACCCGACCTCATAACCTGTACACAACTGGTGCCCCTGGAAAACACTGGTGCTGTCATTTATTCATTCATTTATTCATCATTATCCATACTACTCATCCTTCATCGAGGGTTGCAGGGGAAGAGTTGTGAGAGTGAATATTGTATGTCTCTATGTGATGCGTATGAGAGGGTGAACGGTTGCTCACCTGTATATGTATGCGTGAATGAAATGGTGAAATTTGTCGCTTTTTAACATGTGAATGAGAGGGTGAATGTTGCATGTTTCTATATGAATCAAATGAAGGGGTGAATGATGTATGTCTATATGTGAAGTAAATGACAGGGTGAATAGTGAACCCCGCCTCTCGCCCAATGTAGTTTAAGCCGTGCGGAAAATCAACAGATGAATAAATCTGGATCGTATCGCAATTCCGATGAGAACGTTAGCGTGTGCCCCGTTAGCGCCCTCGTCCCTGCCGCGAGCCGGGTGGAGACGGATGACCTTTTGGCGGTGACAGGACAGGATTAAGGGCCCAGGATTATTTGTTTTTCATCTCCCGCACCCACTGACCCTCGGCCAGGGATGAACGAGTGAAGGGGTGGGTTGAGGTTCTCCTCTGATGGATTTTCTGTCCGAAGAGGGGAGATTTTCCTCTCGGCGTGACCTTTACTGTACCGAGACGACCCGGTGGAGGAGATTAAGATCTCCAGGGAGAAGGAGATGGAGGAAATATCTCCTGGTATGGAGGTCTGTTTACACCCGACAGGAAGTGATCCTCTGAGCCGGCGTGAGCTCCGCCAACGCCATCCTTTGCAACTGGGAGTCATTATGCAATCATTATTCAGCAGTTTGCGAACCCCAGTCAGCGTTAAAAGCCTTGCATAATATACAGTAACATAAGAAGTATACACACACACACACACACACACACACACTGGATACACGTGATAGCCGTAATCTCCATCTAGTGATTTAATCTCGGCGTTCACTTCAATCTGCAGCCGGATGCTCTGCTGAGCCTCTTCAAAGCCCCCAGCAGCCTGCAGCGCCATGCACACACACACACACACACACACACACATACATACACACACACACACAAGTCAGCGTGTGACTGATATCACAGTTTCGACGAAACCGTGGGATTTTTATTTTCTCCTCCTTTTCCTTGTGTTTTATCGCGCTGTTAAATAATCCCTAAATGAGGCCCCTCTAATCCCCCTCCGGTGGCCATTTTGGGTTTGGGCGTGCAACCTCCCCCCCCTCCCCCGCCGTATCTGTGCGCGGACCCTGTGATTGACAGGCGAGGCCAGGCTAAGCCCCGCCTCTTTTTGCAGTGTCAGTAGAGATTGGCTTCCAGCATGTGAGCTATGCGGATAATGAAAGAATAAATGAACGAATGAATGAATGAATATCGGTCCAGGATGCTACGTTAGCAAACACAACTATGTCATGACGCCAACTTTTGGTCACCTGACCTCAAAACCTGAACCCCATTGGTGTGCCTTGAAGAATGCATGCGATTGATGGCATAACACATGATTAATTAATTCGTTCATTCATTAATTCATTTTCTACACACCAAGACTTGCAACCATTCACCCTCTCATTTTACCCTTAGCTGGTTTGACTGTGGAAGGTCAATCAACATTTGCGCTGATGCTTGAGGTGCCCCAGATCAGGTTAGGCACCAAGTTAGGCTATGCAGTGTGTGTGTGTGTGTGTGTGAGTCTACATTTGTGTACGTCTTTGTCCAAAAAAAGAAAAAAAAACCCAGCTTACTGTTCTGTATATTTCCTGTGCATCTTGTATTTGCAAGTGTTCTTTGCAGTGCTATTGTAAGTCGCTTTGGATAAAAGCGTCTGCCAGATGTAATGTAATGTAATGTAATTTGCATGTTTTGGGCGCAGCCTCCTCCACGGTGCAGCCAGCTAGCGAAGGGATGGGCGGAAGGGTTGGGAAGGCGGTGGAGCGCAATAAAAGGGGGAAAAAGGAAGTGAGATTCAAACATTGCGAGGGAACAGAAAGTGGAGGAGTCGAGACCGACAAGTGGTTTTTCTGAGGATACAAATGTTTTTCCCGTCTCAAACAAGTTGGTGCAGGAACAGCTACGGTAAAGGTGGAGGAAGAGGAGGATGAAGAGGGAAGTCGTTGATGTGTGAAAGAGCGGCGCTTTCCATCTCCGCTGCTGAGGAAGAGCAGATCCGTCCAAACGGAAAACTTTATTTCCTGTGTTTCGCTGCTTTATAGTTTCTTAGCAGGAGCCTTCGCAGATGCTTGGCTGACATTATTTTTGCTAACAACATCATTGCACATACACACACACACACACACACACACATACACACATTCAAACACACACACGCATATTAGAAAATATTTACCTCGAGAAAACTGGAAACAACAGCAGAATAAATGCAGCCTCATTTCACGCTGCTGTGAGCTTGTCAGCCTCTCCGCGACCTCGCCGATCACACACACACACACAGACACACACACACACACACAGACACACACGCACGCACACGTGCACACACGCAACTCCTATCACGTGTCCCTCTGTTACTCATATATCGGAAGTAAAAGTACACATTTCGCCGAATGTAATAAAGTCCAGTTTGTTTTTACTTCATTTTATCCTGTCATTATTCAGGTAGGAATGTGTTTTTAATAATGGAACTGATGAGGGCGGAGCGTATTTTGAATAGTTTCTCTTTAAGAGCAGAGTATCCGGATACACAGCTTCCTCCACCCGACCCTTCTCTCCTTATCTTCTCTCACACCAACTACCTTCATATCCTCTCTCACTCCATCCATAAATCTTCTCTTTGATCTTCCTCAAGACCTCCTGCCTGGCAGCTCCAATCCCAGCATCCTTCTGCTAATATATTCACCATCCCTCCTCTGTACATGACTGAACCATCTCAGTCTGCCTTGTCTGACCTTCTCACTGAAACATCTAACATGTGCTGTCCCTCTGATGGACTCATTCCTGATCCTATCCATCCTCGTCACTCCCAAATAGGAGCCTCAGCATCTTCATCTCTTCTACTTCCAGCTCTGCTCCCAATCTTCTCCTCAATGCCACTGTCTCCAAACCACACAGCATCACTGGTACTTAAAACCCTCCACTCCCTGTAGCCTCACTATTCCCCTTGGGTACCTCTCATTCACACACATATATTCTGTCTTGTCGTGGCTAACCTTCATTCCTCTCCTCTCCAGAGCATACCTCTAGCTGCTGCCTGCTCTGACTACAGATCACAGTGTCATCTGCAAACATCGTGGTCCATGGAGATTCCTGTCTAACCTCACCTGTCAGCCCGTCCATCACCACTGCAAACAAGAGGAGGCTAAGAACTGATCCCTGATGTAGTGAAACCTCCACCTTGAACTTCCCCTTCACACCTACAGCGCACCTCAACACAGTTCCACAGCAGCATACATGTCCTGCACCAGTCCTGCATACTTCCCTGCCACTCCAGACTTCCTCATACAAAACCATAGTTCATCTCTTGGAACCCTGTTGTATGCTTTTTCTGGGTAAACAAAGGCACAATGCATCCCCCTCTTATCTTCTCTGACATTCTCTGTACTTTTCTATTAGCACCCTGGAAGCAAATACAGCTTCTGTCGTACTCTTTTGAGGTATGAAACCATACTGGTGCTCACAAATTCTGACTTCTGCTCTCAGTCTAGTTTCCAATACTCTTTCCCATAACTTCCTTGTATGGCTCCTCAACTTCATTCCCTCCATTCCCATTCCTCTGCACATCTTCATAATTCTTAAAAATGGGCACCATCATATCTCATCTCCATTCCTCAGGCATCATCTCACTCTGAGATTCTGTTGATTAATCTAACCAGAAACTCTTCTGCTGCCTCTCCTAGACACTTTTATACCTCCACAGTTATATCATCATTATTCCACGCGTCATCCTCTTTAATGCCCTCCTCACTTCACCTTTACTAATGTCTTCTACTTCGTGGTCCATTATAGTCATCTCTTCCACCCTTCGCTCTCTTTCTTCTTCTTCCCCTTTTGGCTTTTCCCTTCAGGGGTCGCCACAATGAATCAACCCTCTCCATCAAACCCTATTCTCTGTATCCTTCTTCCTCACACCAACTTCCTTCATATCCTCTCTCACTACATCCATAAATCTTCTCTATGGTCTTTCTCTAGACCTCCTGTCTGGCAGCTCCAATTCCACCATCTGTCGACCACTATATTCACCATCCCTCCTCTGTACATGGCTGAACCATCTCAGTCTGGCTTCTCTGACCTTCTCTCCAAAACATCTAACATGTGCTGTTCCTCTGATAGACTCATTCCTGATCCTATCCATCCTGGCCACTCCCAAAGAGAACCTTAGCATCTGTACGACCTCCAGCTCACCACTGTCTTGTACACCTTTCCTTTCATTCTGGCTGATAGTCTTCTATCGCATAGTACCCCTGACACATTTCTCCACCCTTTCCAACCTGCTTGAGCCCGTCTCTTCACCTCTTTTCGACACTCTACGCTGCTCTGGACTGTTGACCCCAAGTACCTGAAATCCTCCACTCCCTGGAGCCTCACCGTTCCACCCGGGCTCCTCATATCCACACACATATTCTCCAGTGACGTGGGATGAAGTTCATGGCTGGTGAGGCACTGGCGTCATCACGGTCAGATTTACAAACATATGAGCCCTACAAAGTAGCTTATTCACCATTTTATTGGCAGCAGTTAACTGTTTTGTTTAAAATATCATATCAGCATTCTTTATACAAACTGTAGCATAGAAAAAAGCACATGTAAAAATAACATTATTATCTCTTACCTTTACTTATAAATGAAGTCCATGCGCCGCTCCTTCTGAAGCATCGATAACTTGCTTGTAGAAGTCTTCAGTTTCTTTCTTCAGTTTTCAAAGTCTCTCTGTCTCAATGGAAATGACTGCCAGTGAAGACAGTCGTCCTTGATCGGTCCTGTTCCGACTGTATGTTTTGAGTCTTTTCGGTGCAGAGAATGTCTGCTCCACCGATGCTGTCATAGCTGGAATGGTGACCACCGGCCGTAGCAACTTTGTCGCCTCAGGAACGGTTTGAATGAGATCTTTCTGGACCAAAAAAGTTGTAAAACTGCCCAGGAGATTAACATTCATCCCCCATCGTTTGTGAGCTATACACCCCGATGAGATCGTCAAAAAAATAGCTGGATGGCTGCACTTGACTTGCTAACTGTTTACTGTAGCTTGCTATTGCTAATTCTATTATTCTCTCAGTCTACTTTCGACTACTCTTTCCCACAACTTCATTGTATGGCTCATCAACGTTATCCCTCTATAGTCTCCAAAATTCTGCACATCCCCCTTATTCTTAAAAATGGGAACCATCCCACTTTGTCTCCATTCTTCAGGCATCTTCTCACTCTCTGAGACCCTGTTGAATAATCTAGCCTGAAACTCTACCGCTGCCTCTCCTCGACACTTCCACACCTCAACAGGTATATCATCAGGACCAACTGCCTTTCCACTCTTCATCCTCTTCAATGCTTTCCTCAGATCCCCTTAACTAATCTCTGCTACTTTGTGGTCTACAATAGACACCTCTTCTACCCTTGCGTCTCTTTTATTTTTCACTTTCATCAGCTCTTCAAAGTACTATTTCCATCTTCCCATCACTCTTCTTGCATCTGCCAACACATTTCCCTCTCTATCCTTAATCACCCAGACCTGTTGTACATCTTTTACATCTTTATCTCTCTGTTTTGCCTACCAGTATAGATCATTCTAACCCTCCTTACTGTCCAACTGAGCATAAAAGTCATAGTACGCCCTTTGTTTTGCCTTTGCTACTTTGATCTTTACCTTACACCGTATCTCCATGTACTCCTGTCAGTTCTCATCCGTCCTCTCACTGTCCCACTTCTTTGATAACTGCTTTCTCCCTATACACTCCTGCACTTCCTCCTTCCACCTCCAAGTCTCCTTATCTACTTTCCTTCCAGATGATACACCAACTACTCTCCTACCTGTCTCCCTGATAACATTAGCTGTGGTTGTCCAATCATCTGGAAGCTCTCCCTGACCACCCAGAGCCTTTCTCACCTCCTCCCTGAAAACCATGCAACACTCTTCCTTTTTCAGCTTCCACCACTTTGTCCTCTGCTCTGCCTTTGTCCTCTTGATCTTCCTTGTCACCAGTCATCCTACAAACCACCATCCTATGCTGTCTGGCTACTCTCTCACCTACAACTACTTCGCAGTCACTGATCTCTTTCAGGTTACCTCGTTTACACAGGATGTAGTTACCTGTGTCCTCTTCCTCCGCTCTTTTAGTTACTTTATGTTTCTGTCTTTTCTGACACCTGTTCACTTCTTCATCACCTCTATTTCCAGCACCAACATGTCCACTGAAGTCTGCACCAATTACCGCTCTCTCACCCCGGGGATATTCTGCATCACTTCATCTAACTCATTCCAGAGATTCTCCTCCTCCTCTAGCTCACATCCCACCTGTGGGGCAACATGTGGCACTGTGCCTTCAATTTCCCGCTTCAGACTCATCAGTCTATCTGACACTCTTTGCACCTCCAGAGCATTCCTAACAAACTCCTCCTTCAAGATAACCACATTTCTCTTCCTTTCAGTACCATTAAAGTACAACTTCAAACCTGCTCCTAAGTTGTCGGCCTTGCTACCATTTCACCTGGTTTCCTGGACACGCAGTGTATCACTTGTAACTTCTGTGTCATAACACATGGACTGTTGCTGTTTTTAACCCGGGGTGTGAATTGAAGTTCATCGAGTCCCCTGTCGCTCCCCTTTACAGCTGTACCTGGGTGTCGTCCTGGCAACCGTGGTCATCATCACTGGCTGCTTCTCCTACTTCCAGGAGGCCAAGAGCTCACGCATCATGGACTCCTTCAAGAAGATGGTGCCGCAGGTGAGTGGGCGGAGGTGGGTCCAGACGGGGGGGGGGTCTTGAAGATTTGTGAGGTGTAGAGGTGGAGATTAAGGAGCTACATACTTATCCGGAGGACCCTAAGAAGCCCAGGTGGGGGGACAAATATCTGGATCTTTAGGTTTTCCATCAGCTTCCTTCCATCATCTCCTCTTCTTCTTCTTCTTCTTCTTTTGCTTCTTCTCCTCCGCCGTGGCAGCAAGCAATGGTGATACGTGAGGGGGAGAAGATGCAGATCGATGCTGAGCTGGTTGTGCAGGGGGACCTGGTGGAGATCAAGGGGGGCGACCGCATTCCTGCTGACCTGCGGGTCATCTCCTCCAGCGGGTGCAAGGCGAGCCTCCTCATTGGACCGAGCAGACAAATCAATCCATGTGATTGATCTGACCCATTGAAGCTCCCTCCCATTTCTGTCCTTCTCTGCCTTCTTTTTCTTTTTCTCCGCTCTAAAGGTGGACAACTCCTCCCTGACGGGGGAGTCCGAGCCCCAGACCCGTTCGCCAGAGTTCACTCACGAAAACCCCCTGGAGACCCGCAACATCTGCTTCTTCTCGACCAACTGCGTGGAAGGTCAGTGGGACACAGGCTGAACGCCAAGAGCACCTTTGGGATTTGAAGAAACCGAATTTAGTGCAAGGAATGAGCGGATGCATGAATGGATGCGCGCATGGCTGAATGAGACGCCCCAGGAAAAGATCCAGAACTGACCGTAAGCAGGAGGTTTCATTTGTTCCCAAATCCCATGGGCTAGAATCCAGTTACGAGAAGTTCTGAATGTTTTCGTCTCCATTGGAGAACGCTGGAGATGCGAGAAGGTGTCTCCACCAGGCTCCTGGAGAACCACGGCGGCCGATGTCCACGTGAGCCACTGCCGAAGTGGTTGACCAAAGGGGTTAATATTCCATCATAGAGATTTGAGGTAACGGCGAGGTGAAGGGGGTGATGAAGAAGCTCCGCCTCCTCATCGCCACCCAAGGCCGGCCTTCCCGCCGTCTTGTACGCCAGTTGCCGGGCAACAAACACGGGGCCGAAAACCAGGATCTAAAAAAAAAAAATGCTCCCCCTTTGCTCCACCCCTTGTTGACAATAACAGAACAAAGACTTATCTAGGACAGGAACACACACCTGCCATTAACACTGTGCACGCCCGCACACACACAACACACACACACACACACACACACACACACACACACACACATGGTGGAGGGTTGCAAGCAACGGTAAACCCTTGATCAAAACACCTGTGACACCTGTAAACCAGAGGCAACACACACACACACACACACACACTGCGCCATCTGGAACCTCGGGTCTGACCCTTCCGTCCCTTCGACACACACACCGACACACACTCACATACTGCTACATAGATTCCCAGGGCAGGAAGGCCTGCCCCCTTAAGAGTGACATAATTAACTATACTGTGTCTTTGTGTTTGTGTGTATGTACACGTGTGTGAAAGTACATGTGTGTGTTGCTAATGTGCAAGTGGGCAGATGTACAAGCACTGGGATTCACGCTGTGGGATCTGTGCATGTGTTTATATGTGTGCATGTGTATATCTGTGGAGTGCGTGTGTGTTTATATGTGTAATGTCCAAGTGTGTATATCGAGACATCTAGCAGACTTGATGTTACATGGCATTTGTGTGTGTGTGTGAGAGAGTGCATTTGTGCATGTGGGTAAATATCCAAGTGTGAAGATGTGGGAGCGTTGGGATTGATGTGATAAGATGTGTGTGTGTATGTGTGTGTGTGTGTGTGTGTGTGTGTGAGAGAGAGAGGTGTGTGTGTGCGTGTTTGTAGTGCATGTGTGTGGATGTGCAAATGCACAGATGTAGGAGGGCTGGGATTCATGCTGTATAATTTTTCTATGTGTGTGTGTGTGAATGTCTTTAAATGTGCAAGTGTGCAGATGCACACGCGTTGGGATTCAGACTGTATATGTGATGTGTTTGTGTGTGTGTGTTTGTGTGTGTATGTAAATGTCCAGTTGCGTAGATGTGGGAGCATTGGGATTGATGGTGTATGGTTTGAGTGTGAGTGTGGGTGTGTGTGTGTGTGTGTGTGTGTGGTGGGTAAGCAAGTGTTTACATGCATGTCTGTGTGTGTATGTGTGTGTGTGTGTGTGTGTGCACGTGGGGTGCATGTGTGTAAATGTCCAAGTTCGTAAATGTGGGAGGGCTCGAATTTACGTCGCAGGGCGAGCATATGTGTGTGTGTGTGTGTGTGTGTGTGTGTGTGTGTGTGTGTGTGTGTGTGTGTGTGTGTGTGTGTGTGTGTGTGTGCGTGTTTGTGTGTGAATGGAATGAATGTGTGTAAATGTGCAAGTGTGCAGATGAAGGAGTGTTGGGATTCACGCTGCATGATATGTGAGTATGTGTGTGTGTGTGTGCACGTGTATGTATTTATGGGTGTGTGTGTGTGTGTGTCTGTATTTCTATGTGAGTAAGTGTGTGTATGTATGTAAGTACATGCACGGGTGTGTGTGTGTGTATGTGTGTGTGTGTGTGTGTGTGTGTGCATGTGTGTGTGTTTGTATCTATGTAGAGGCATGGCTGAGTTTGTGTGTGTGTGTGTGTATGTATGAATGTATGTACATGGTGAGTGTGTGTGTATGAGTGTGTATGTGTGTTTGTATGTATGTACAAGCATGAATGGGTTTGTATGTGTGTGTTTGCATGTATATATTCACACATGAGTGGGTTATGTGTGTGTGTGTGTGTGTGTGTGTGTGTTTACCTCCTCACCTCCCAATTATTCATCTGAGCCCCCCCCCGCCCCCCAGGCACGGCCCGTGGCATCGTCATCGCCACGGGCGACCGGACTGTAATGGGTCGCATCGCCATCCTGGCGTCGGAGCTGGAGGTTCGCCGCACGCCCATCAACATCGAGATCGAGCACTTCATCCACATCATCACGGGCGTGGCCGTGTTCCTGGGCGTCAGCTTCTTCATCCTGTCCTTCATCCTGGGCTACACCTGGCTGGAGGCCGTCATCTTCCTCATCGGCATCATCGTCGCCAACGTCCCCGAGGGGCTCCTCGCCACCGTCACCGTGAGTGACATCACGACCTTTTCGCCCGCAGAGAAGGTCCCCGGTTCCCCCGTCTGCGGAAGACGAGCGACAGTTTCATGCGATTGACAGGTGGCGGGGAAGGGTCAAGCCCTGCCTCTTGTCTCAATGTCAGCTGGGATCGACTGCAGCCTTTTGGGGGGAATCTGTCTAAGCTGCTGTTGTGCAGCAAATAACAACAATAATAATACTAATGGTAGTCATAAAATAAGAGTTTTATTTGCAGTGTAACAATAAGTGTAATAACACTGTTATAACAGGGATTTGCAGCATAGTATGTGTAATGATTTTATTGTTACTGTTTTAATAAGTGTTCTATTTCAGTGTAGTAAGCGTAATAACAGTTTTATTACAGTTTTAATAACATTATAACAGCTAATTTAGTGTAGTCAGTGTAATAATAGTGTTATAACTGTTTTAATAAGCGTTATAACTGGTATCTAGAGTGCAGTAACTGTAATAACAGTGTTTTTATAAGTGTAATTAGCGTAATAATACTGTTATTACAGTTTGACGATTCCAATAACAGTGTTATTACAGTTTAAAGAAGCATTATAATATTATATTTACAGTGTAACAATAGTGTTGTTACAGTAGTTATTACACTGTTACAACGGTATTAATACCATTTTAATAAGCATTATAACCCCGTGTTAACAGTTTGGTAAGTGTAATAGTAGTGTAATGTAACTATTTATGTTCCTCGTATATTTAGTCTAAATGGTGATATTTCGGCTCCCGGGTCGTTTGACAGCATCTTTTGTGTGAATCTTAAATCTTCGCCGTCCTCCAAAGACGCCACTGCAGCCATCGACGGCCACCGAGCGTCCGAGCGGCGCTGAAATAACAAATTAGCTCCATGTGCGGGGAAACTTAATGACGCGGGAGGTTTTCATTATTCGCAAGTGCTGACGAGATAATTCTGGGGGAGCGGTAAAATCACTGGATGCACACACACACACACACACACACACACACACACACACACACTCTCGAAGGCCATTTTCAAAGTGGTTTCAAGCTCTGCCCCTCGTGGGGTTTTCACAGGTCACGTTCACGCCGTCAATGTTCTCTTCTCCATCCAGGGTTCTCTCCATGTTCAGTCGCACACACACACACACACACACACACACACACAAACATAACCCCTATACCAATGTAAGACATGTAAGACAACCCCCCTCCCCCCAGGTGTGTCTGACCCTCACCGCCAAGCGGATGGCAAAGAAAAACTGCTTGGTGAAGAACCTGGAGGCGGTGGAGACCCTGGGCTCCACCTCCACCATCTGCTCCGACAAGACGGGCACGCTGACCCAGAACCGCATGACGGTGGCCCACATGTGGTTTGACAACCAGATCCACGAGGCCGACACCACCGAGGACCAATCCGGTGAGGGGACTATGTCTGTGTGTGTGTGTGTGTGTGTGTGTGTGTGTGTGTGTGTGTGTGTGTGTGTGTGTGTGTGTGTGTGTGTGTGTGTGTGTGTGTGTGTGTGTGTGTGAGACCACCTGCTGCTGGAATTCATCTGTTCACTCCGCCGGCCAATATTTCACTTTCCGCAACGCTGCACGCTCGGATTGAGTGGCGCAGAGGCTGCCGGCTACTGCTAATGCTAAGGATAATGTTGAAAGAGTGCAGCGTTTACTTTTTCATCAGCATCTTTATGCGTTATTTTTTGCTTCATTTTATTTTGTTTGAAATTGGCTTTTTACATTATTTATTTTGTCTTACTCTTTTTTATTTAATTTAATTATTGATTTATTTTATTGTTTTGCCATTAGATTTGACTTTTACTGTATTTTATTTTTCCATTATTTGAAATTATTTTATTTTATGTAATTCGTTGTTTAGTGTTGCTCATTTTATTTGGTTCAATTTTATTTAATTTGGCTTTTACTTTAATTTAATTTAATTTAATTTAATTTAATTTAATTTAATTTAATTTAATTTTTCTGAAGCTTCATGTTATCTTGTTTAATTTAATTTGATTTGGCTTTGACTTTATTTTATTTTGTTCTGTTATTTTGTGCATTATCTTGTTGGATTTTTTTTATTTTATTTTTTGTTTAGTGTTGATTCATTATTTTGTCATTCCTTGCATTGTTTTATTTTATATTTATTTATTTTATATCATATTCTTTATTTTTGCATAGTGATGTTTCATTTTATTTTGTCCAATTCTATTCAATTTTGCACTAGCTTTATTTTTGTAATTTTTTTTCTTTATGTCACTATATATTTGTTTTTGTTTTTGACTAGGGTTGCTGTATTTTAATTTTTTTTAATTTAATTTGGCTTTTATTTATTAATTTTTATTCTTCCTCTTATTTTATTTCATTATTTTTTTCCTTCATGTTTAATTTAGTTAAATTTAATTTTAGCCTCAGACACCTCGCTGTCGACCCCCCACTGCGTCGCCGACTAAAAACTCAAACCGAACACGCGTGCTAATCCGGCGTGTCATTTTCAGCCACTGTAAATATTTCACAACGTGTCGCCTGTGTGTCCTCAAATAGAAGCCACCTCTATCGTTCGCTATAATTCTGTTTTCACAACAACAACAACGGTCACGTCCCCGGAGAAACGGGGGTCGGCATTAAAAATGGACCCCGGAGCCAAAGGTCACCCCGGGGACGTGGAGGCGCCTTCGGATGGCATGCTTTTTATTTTATTTTTATTTTTTATTACACCATGTTTCCAGACACGGGGCATTGATTAAAAATCGAGGGGGTTCAACTTAACCGACCCCGATTCTGTTATTTAGCCGCCGCTTCCAGAGAACTGCAGGATTTAAATACTGCATGAGCCCCACTTTAAGGAGGAGGGAAGAAAAAGAGCAGAAAAGAAAGGAAAGGAGTTTGTTTGGTTTTATTTTTTTAAACGTGCTCCTTGCAACTTTTCTTTCAGGTTCTGGGTTCGACAAGAGCTCGGCGACCTGGGCCGCTTTGTCCCGCGTTGCTGGACTTTGCAACCGAGCCGATTTCAAAGCCGGACAGGAGGAGCATCCCATCCTCAAGGTTCATTCATTCATTCATTCATTCGTTCGTTCGTTCGTTCGTTCATCAGCGATGTTGGTTCGGGCCAAAAATGCAGAAGCAAGGAAGAGATTCCTTGAAAATGTTTTATTACCAACTTGGTGTCAAAGCCAAGCAGGGAGATGTCCGGAAAAATACATGAATTTTATTTTTTTTTTAATCATTTTGGGAAAATAGATCTTAAAAGATCATCTCAAACTGTCAAACAGAGAACAACTATGCAGCGATGGTATACACATCGGACGTGGGCGTGTGAACTGAGACGATGCTAGCCAGATGACCCCTCCAAATGTCAGCTCACAGCAAAAAAAGAGGTTGAATGCTGAACGCCGCGTCTTCAACAAGACAAGGAGCGCTAAATATTTATTTACAGAAGCCAAAGGTGTATAAGGCTTGCAATTTGAATTGTGATCAAATGCGGAGGAGGATACAAAGACTGGTCTGATGACGGTAGTCAGATATTATGCTAGCATAACCGCAAAACTTACAAGTATGTTGTTATAAAGCTTTGCACACCAAGGCAACTTACGTCGTATCCCACAAAATCGCCAGAAAACAGTTACCAAGTGTTTGTTGAACTCTGCAGCAGTAGTATGCTATCATATAACACTGATAAAAAGCACTTTTGCTTTGTTTTTGGGAGGGTCAACTCATTGGACCTTCTGAGAAGACTGATGTAATGATTGTTTTGTTATTCTGATAACCAGTAGCAGCTAATTAGGAAATGTCCTTTGCTGGCTTTTACAATGGTAAATGGTTAATATTGAACAGAAATAAGTTTAAGCAATCCAACACCGTTTAGTTTTCCCATAGGGCCCCTTCTAAAAATGAATTGTCCACCCTCCGACAAAACTGTCATACATACAGGAGGCGACCAGCACCAGAAATTTATTTGATAATTTTTTTTTTAATTTAGTATTTTTTGTTTTTTTCAATATATATTTCTATATGTATATAGCTATTTCCGAAGTTTTAGATTCTTTTCATTTTATATTATTTTAAATTTATTTTTTTTTTTCAAAATCTACTTTTTGATTTGACATTTTCTTAATTCTTTGATGATAATCAACAAACAACGTCATAAGGTCATTTCTTAAGGCAGTGGTGCTCAACCTCCGGGCTGCGGACCGATACCGGTCCGTGGATAAATTGGTTTCGGGCCGCACGAGAAATAATATGTTGTTTCCGTTGGATTTATTATCTGAGTCTGAACAATCTTTAATTTGAAAAATGACTGGAATTGCTCGATTACATCTCGGTCACTTGAGCGCCAAAAATGTAACACACAAGCTAGCAAAATGAGTAAAAAACAGATGTCAGATGAAAAGTTTCTTTTCGAAGGGGAAAAGGTCAGGGGGAGAGACAGAGGAAGAGCCTTAAACTTCCAAGAAAAAAAAGATTTTAACAGACAATACCAGGAGTTCTACTTGAAATATGGATTTATCGTAACATGTGATTCCCACCAAGCCGTTCTGCATAATATGCACCGGTGAGGCAATGAAGCAATGTTGCTGCCGCAATGTTATGAGGAAGCTGCAAATAAATTTGCATACGAGTACACAGTGGATTCACGTTTATTATTATAGTCGCAATATAAACAATCTATGTGTACCCCGCCCCCCCGGTCCGCGGTAAAATTGTCAAGCATTGACCAGTCCGCGGTGATAAAAATGTTGGGGACCACTGTCATAAGGGACATGTGTGGTCTGTTTGTGACCGTCACGATGCGCATGCTAACAGCTACATGCTAATAGCTGATCTGATGCAATATGTCATAAAAGGTATCACAGTGGCTTAGCTAACGCTAACTATTTGCGTTCTTAGGAGGGAAAGATCCGTGAAAGCGTAACGGTGACCTCCGGCCCCCCGTTCAGGGATTATCATCCCAGCAGCCTCTTTCTTTTTTTTTTTTCTTTTCACGCTCAATGTAGACGGTGGAGATTTAAGGAAGCGAATCAAAATCAAGGGTAATTTGCACACTGAATATCGGACGGTGTTTTTTAGGCTATAAATCCATTTTAATCTCATTATACGCTTTGCACAAAATGCTGAATATACACATGAAGTCATTGGTCTCCTTTCACGGTCCGTTTATAAACATACTTTTCTCTCTTTTTTTTCTATCCCTTTCTTTTCTTAAATATCCTTGCGGCCACTTCCTATTTGGGAACTGACTTTGTCCTCCCCTAATATTTTGACGATTTGCTTTATTGTAATGGATTTATTTTTGTCATGTTTTTTTTCAATTTGATTTTATTTATCGCCAGTCACCATGATCACCTGTATATATATATATATATATATATATATATATATATATATGTAAATATATTTATTTTTCTTTTTTTTTTTACTCTATTGTGTTGAGCTATTTTAATATATATATATATATATATATATATATATATATATATATATATATATATATAAATAAAATATATTTATATCCTTTCTCACATTTAATTTCTTTCTATTTATGTGAGAATTTTTTATTTTTTTTCAAATATATTTTGCTTTTTGGAGAATTTTTTGGTTAGATATTTTTGGAATATATTCAATGATATTGGATTATTGTGTCGATTTTGTTTCAATAATTTTCAATTTTTATTTATCTATGAATTACTCTTTTTCAACCTCAGCTCTTTTTGACATATATCAACTTATTTGACATTTATCTTTCAATTTTGCTTCATTTTTCAATGAAACGCTTTTGACATGTTTTTGATTTTATTTATTTATTTTGATTTTTTTTTTCTTCAACCTTAATTTTTTTCCAAAATCTACTTTTTCTTTCACATTTCTTGGTTATTTTTTGAATGTATTTAATTCTTTTAATTTGTACCTATTTATCTTTTCTTCTTTCTTCTACTTCAGAGGAAGAAATAGATGTATTTGAGTTCAGACAAGAAGATCTGCATTGAAATTTGTGATTTTATTTTATTCTAATCTGTTATTTATTTCTGTTTTAACATTTATAAAAGGCGTTGGACTGCTGATAAAGAATCATCCAAGGACGTCGCCGTCCCTTTAAAATGTATGCACATTCGGGATCCGTGCACGTTTGGGGACGAGCGCTTCATGACCTTGCAGATATCCGTCCCGTCCAGGCACTTCCTGGGAACCATCAAATCCACCGCTGCTCGCAAACCAGCCTGGTTTTCATTGGTGCACAGAAAGCTAATCCAATGGGCTCTAGGGACACACACACACACACACACAAAACGCTGGGCGGGTGAGTCAATAATATCCTGCTGTCCTTCAACCAGCGATACACTGACCCAGAGACATTTTCCATGTGGTGATGCAGCGACGGTGCAGACCAAGGCCCGCTGGAGAAGGGGTGCATGGGGGCATCGGGGGGGTATTGCCCCTCATCTGTTTATTCATTCATGAAAAAGCGCTAAACAAGGACAAATCCTGCCGAGCCGGTCGGTGTCCTTGTTTAGTGGCTGTTCATGAATGAACAAACAGAAACAAAGAGGAATCTCTTGTCTTAAATTCACCCCTCCCTCCACATACCGCCGGTGAGGATTCCCGAGATTTTCGGGATTAGCGGGACTGGCTGCTAAAGCAGCGGGTGAAACTGAAAAGACGTAATTATTCAAATGCAGGTGCGGCTTGATTTGGAAGGAGGTTACTTCCCGGTCGGTTCGCAAGTGGAATGTTTGTACGGAAAAAAAAACAACTTGCGAACATGCTCACTGCTAACACTGCTGTTACTTGATGTTTTGATTGAAATGCTATGAGTGGCTACGTCGATGTGGGTTCCACCAATAAGGGGACGGTCATGAGAGATGGAGGAAAACATAAACATTCTGCTTCTGGAAGAGCGGGCGGTATCATCAGCATAGGGGAATTTTCAAGGCCGTCCAGGGCACAGGAAGCTTTATTTTTGCACCAGTTGTGCGACGGAAAGGCAGCTTGCTAGCGCTAATGCTAAAGCTGATGCTCACCTTGAAATATTTACTTTTTCGTAGCATCTTTATTCATTTTTCTATTTTTGACCTTATTTGCAATAAATAAATGATATTAATAAATAAATGTACAATAATAAATTAGAATATATTATTTAAAGTTTTATGTTAATTGTGAATCACTATGATTTTTATATATTAATATTATTTCAATAATAATGATGATAATAATAATGAGTTACATTAACCACAATATTAGATTTTTATATTACATAGTACATAGGATACATACCAATATAAAAATTTTATAATCTTATAATTGATCTAACTGCTTTATAATTATGCTAATTAATAAAAAGAAAATAATAATGAATACAGAGTAAATAGAATATTTTAGAATGTAAAATATCAAAAGTAATATCGCTGATGTCTAGATTCAAAATTACATTCAATTTTTGTGGATTTTATTGTGAAACAATTTGTAACCCTAGTCGTCAGGTGTAACTCACGATTCACGTGTTCACCACTTTCAGGAATTAGACAGCTGTCATTATTATTATAAGAAAGATTTTTTTTTCTACAATTTCTATTAATACGGACACTGGAGTAAACAAAATTAACTGAAAATTACTGATAGTTATGCTGTAATATCCCGTCATGAATTGTTCTTTGAGAGTGTTGTGTCGAATAAACAAATAAAATGAAATAACGCAGCAGGGGATGGTGTCCATCATCTGAATGCCTCACGCTGAATTCTGGAGGAAACATTTTTTAACCGTTCATCCGGAGGAGCATTTGTATGACTGTAAAAACTACAAAAATGGCCGACAGCGGCTGGAGCTGAGAGGCATGGGTTGCTAAGCCAGGCTCACAGCTTCTGCTCCGATCGGGTAACCGGCACACAAATTTAATTCAGCACACACACACACACACACACACACACACACACACACACACAGGCAAAACATGAGTACAGCCACTATAATGGGCATAGGGAAAATATAAGCTATGTCTGTGTGTGTGTGTGTGTGTGTGTGTGTGTGTGTGTGTGTGTGTGTGTGTGTGTGTCTCCAGAGAGAGACAGCAGGTGACGCATCGGAATCGGCCCTGCTGAAGTGCATAGAGCTCTGCTGCGGGAGCGTCCGTAACCTCAGGGCCCAGAACCCCAAGGTCGCGGAGATCCCATTCAACTCCACCAACAAGTACCAGGTAAGGGGGCGTGGTCTGTGGAGGGGGCGTGGCTAGTGAAAGGGGGCGTGGTCTGTGATCAGCAGATCAACCTACACTCAGGTCGTCCACGTTTTGCAAAAACGTGTGATGGCGTTTAAAACGCCGCCGGTGAATGCCTTTCAGGTGTTTCCTATGGGAAACAAAAGTCCCCTTTCCACAATTGACATTCGGGTCAGGCCAAGCTGCTCGCAGGGGTGCTTGCAGTGGTTGCTAAGAAGCAGCTGTTACTATTCGTCATGCGATTAGTGTGTGTGTGTGTGTGTGTGTTTGCGTGTGTGTGTGTGTGTGTGTGTGTGTTTGTGTACTGTTTAACAGTGGGTGGATAATTTACATCCTGGTTATTTATAGTTGGCTGTTCACGCCAGGCAGAAGAGGCTCAGGGAGGGTTTGCCAGTTCTCTGGATCCGGAACCATCCAGATTATAATCCCTCCTCTGGTGGAGCAGATTATAAATCCCAGCCCATGTCGTCGGACAGGATTCCAAACTTCTTGGTTTTGGGCGACCTGTGAAAAGTCGTGGATTTCGTGGATGGGACAGTTCCCCCCGCAGATTACCGCCGGCCAGCCGCGCAGGAATAATCCCCTCATATTGAGTTATTCACGGCGCTGCCTTAATTCTGAAATGAATTCTGATTTAAAATCCGTCCAGGGGCTGAATTCAGATTTTGACGCCGACGGGAGGGGGCAGTTGGGTTGTCAGACGTGATGCAGCTAAACCGGGATTAGCTGCTAACCGGGAAACGTGAAACTATTTCCTAGTGAAACTATTGCTAGTACATGCTAATAAATATACAAAAAAGTGCAGCCGTGCATGAATGCAACCCCCCCTTTAAACGGTGCCTTGCTCAAGGGCAGTGCTTTTAGCGCTAGTCAGATTGCTAGCAAAGATGCATTTACAAAATAATATTCCCACGAGTATTTATACATGCTAATTACACAATTAGTGAACTCCTGCAAGGTGGAATTGCCCCTGCCCATTAGAGGGCGGGGTAAAAATAAAACAGAAGCCCCCCTGTTAGAAATATGCTGACACCCCCCCCCCAGATTGTTTCATGAGCCTTCAAGTGGGATTACAAGTATTGTGTAATACATGTGTAATACATGTGTAATAACAACATCCTTGCCATTTATTTATTTTTGTGCGTGCACCTGTTCCCCTGAATTAAAGAAAGGGATGGGAGGGAGGCGGCGGTGGAAGCAAGATTTGCTGCAGGTGGCTGAGATTAGATATGCTGCAACTCAGATTCAAATTATCTGGTTGGGAAGGAGCACGTGTGGCCGTGTGTGTGTGTGGTGTGTGTGTGTGTGTGTGTGTGTGTGCGCGCGCGCACTAGGCATATAGTGTAAATGCCTCCAACGCTGGGCACTTTTTTTTCTTGCTCCCTCCATCCAATCAGCTTTCATCGCAGATCAATGAATGATGACATCATCTCTCAAAGGCTCAGCGCATGGAGAAATTCAAAGATTCTCCAGTAGAAGAGATTGAATTTTCATTTGTTTCTCCTTCTTTTCTCTTCCCTCCTCTGTCCAGCTCTCCATCCACGAGGCGGAGGACAATCCCTCCGGTCACATCCTGGTGATGAAGGGAGCTCCGGAGAGGATCCTGGACAGGTGGGTGGAGGCGTTACACACTTTTTCACCTTGTGAGCTACTTTTCAAATGACCATGAGAAAATGATCTACCTCCACTAAAAATGCTGAATGTATATTTATTTGTATATCTACTGAGTATACTTAACACAATAAATTTTTGTGGATCTTGCATAACTGCAAGAACCCTTATGGCGCACTACAACAGAGTACTTTTTTGGTAAATACCTTATTCTGATGACTTAAATGGAGTTGGCAGCATAGTTGAAGTTAGCTGTGAGAAAAATCACTGCTGTCCTGACAGCCGGGATTGTAGTTCCATCACCTTTCTCCTTTTCAAGTCACTTTTCGGAGAGTGCTGTAGTTTTTATGAACGGTCTGAAAATGCCGCTCCCCATTTCCCTCTTTCGGTATAGCAACGCCAGACCGACAGATGAGGTAAACGCACTTTGAAAATGACATAGTAAAAAAAAAAAAGTCCACTTCCCATTCCGTATTTAAGTGATACATTTTAGTCTTTTTACTCGGTCCGGCTCCCCCACTCATTTTTATACCCATAAGTTTAGAAGACATAAATCGGAGGCTAACTCGCTAGCTCGCTAGAACGTGCCGTTACGTGCATACGTGCAGTGACGCCTCTGTCAGAAAAGGTCAGATCGGACAGACCGACTGTCAGTCAAGTGACAAATTTCATAGTGAGGAAGATAGGCTGACGTCTACGTTTTAATGCCATGCGTTCTACCCGCACTACCTTTGCGATTGACCGGTAGATCGCGATCGATGTATTGAGCACACCTGCTTTTGACCCTTACCCTCGCGGCGAGAAGGTCCCATGTTGTCTCCTACGCCGGTTCCTCTGGGTTCTCCAGGTTCCTCACACAGTCCAAACACATGCAGGAGGTTCAGTGGAGACTCTGCACAGTCCAGATGTGCAGATGAGAGCGTGAATGGTTGGACGTCTGTATGAATGAGTGAATGAATGGTTGTTTGCCTCTTTATGAGGTGTGAATAAATGCTTATGAATGAATGAGGGACCGATTGTGTATCTTTGTATGAAGTGTGAATGTATGAGGTTGCATATTTCTCCTTGAGATATGAATGAGTGAATTAATGTTGTATGTCTATATTGTAAATGAGAGGGTGAATGGTTCGATGCCTATATGAATAAATGAATGATTGAATGATTATATGTCTCTCCATGATATATGAATGAGTGAATGAATTATCACATGTCTCTACATAAGGTGTGAGTTAACAGTTTTATATCTGTATTATGTGTGAATGAATGAGTGAATGGTTGCATGTTTCTCCTTGCGATATGAATGAGTAAATTAATGTTGTATGTTTGTATATTAAATGAGAGGGTGAATGGTTCGATGTCTATATGAATGAATGAATGAATTATCACATGTCTACATGAGGTGTGAGTTAACAGTTTTATATCTGTATTATGTGTGAATGAATAGTTGTATGTCTCTGTGAATGAATGAGTGACTGATTATTCCTGACATATGAATGAGTGAGTCAATGATTGTATGTCTGCATGAATGAATGAATGAATGATTGTACTTCTTTACATGACAGAAGAATTAAAGAATGAATGGTCACGGGTCTCTATGAGGTGTGAACGAATGAGTGACCGATTGTGTCCCACCGTGACATATGAATGGATGAATGAACGATGTAGGTCTCTATTGGAGCTTTAAATGAGAGGGTGAATTTTTTTAATGTCTTTATAACGTGTGAATGAGAGGGTGAATGGCTGTATGTCTGCTTGAGCGAGGGGGCGGGACATAATGCTATGTAATTCAAACAGGATGTGATGTCATAGCAGCACAAAAACAAAAAATTACCTTTTTTTTTTTGTCCATGCTTTTCTGTTGTGGTGGTGTCTTCAGGTGCAGCACCATCATGCTCCACGGCCAGGAGGAGCCCCTGGACCAGACCTTGAAGGAGGCCTTCCAGAGCGCCTACATGGATCTGGGCGGCCTCGGGGAGCGCGTGCTCGGTAGGTGCGCCTCTTAGCATTAGCATTAGCAATAATTACAAATTGCTACATCTATTAATACACTGGGTTCTTCAAGCCTCTGGATGCTGTAGGGCCGTCCTGGCTGACACGGCTCTGCCGTTTTGAGTGGATATCGGGGACAGTCCTGCTGGACTGGCAGACCGGGGTGGTGATCACTTTTTAAAAAAGGGGATCGAATTATGCGCTCCAACTTCATGGGGATCACACTCCTCAGCCTCTCTGGTAAGGTGCATTCAGCGGTGCTGGAGAAGAGGGTCTGTCGGGTCGTTGAACCTCAGATCCAGGAGAAGCAGTGTGGTTTTCGTCCCGCCCGTGGAACAGTGGACCAGCTCTATACCCTTGGAAGGGTCCTCGAAGGGGCATGGGAGTTTGCCCAACCAGTCCGCATGTGTTTTGTGGACCTGGGGAAGGCATTGGACCGTGTCCTGCGGAAAATCCTGTAGGGGGTCCTCCAGGAGTATGGGGTACCGAACCCCGTCTTACGGGCTGTTTGGTATCGGTGTCAGAGCTTAGTCCACATTGCCGGTTGTAAGTCTGACCTGTTCCCGGTGAGAGCTGGACTCCGCCTCTGTTCATAACTTTTATGGACAGGGTGAGAAGCTCGGGTCATCCAGGAGGAGGTCAGAGTAGACTCGCTGCTCCTCCACATGGAGAAGAGCCCAATGAGGTGGCTCGGGATCTGGTCAGGATGCCTCCTGGACGCCTCCCTGGGGAGGCATGTCGGGCATGTCCATCTGGGAGGAGACCAGGAGAGACTATGTCTCCAGGTTGGCCTGGGAACGCCTTTGCGCCCCCAGAGGAGCTGGACCTTGTGGACAGGGAGAGGGAGGTCTGGGCCTCGCTGCTCCGGCTGCTGCCCCCACAGCCAGACTCCAGATAAGGGGGGAAGATGGATGGATGGATGGATGGATGGATATTACGTCTGTTAACCATTATTACAGTTATTACAATTCGATTGTACAAAATTACACGTTATTACACTTTTATTACACCTGTTAACCATTATTACACAGTTATTACACTTTATTACATATCATTTCACAGCTATTACACCTGTTTTGTCAGACTCATTTTCTTTTATCCAAACACTCTCTCTCTCTCTCTCTCTCTCACACACACACACACACACACACACACACTCACACTCACACACACACACTTAATCAAATATGAGCCACCATCTTGGCCGTGGTGTGGAGATAACTTGCCGGAGGAGCTGGCCTCCTGGCCTCCTGGCCTCCTGGCCTCCTGGCTTCCTGCCGGTGGAGCTCCTCGCCAAATGCCACCGACGTGTCTCAGGTGGAAACGGCGTCCCTTTTTTTAATTAATTTATTAATTTATGTATTTCTTTGAAAATGTCACCTTTTTTCCGAAAACAAAGAACCAATATAATTTAAGAAAAAGGGCGTGTTTGTCAAAAAAACACCAACGGTGATTATTATGGGGTATCAGCGCGTCTCCGAGGAGCTCGGTGGAAACGCAACACGTCGAAGAAGATTTGTCCCCTCAAACAGAATCTCAGGAAATGAAGATGAGGAGGATGAAGATGATGAAGACGATGAGGAAGGTGATGGAGATGATGAAGATGATGATGATGAGCAGATGATGATGGTGAACATTATGAAGATACTGATAATGGAGATGATGTTGATGGAGATGATGATGGCAATGATGATGAGGAAGATAATCTGAATGATGAAGATGATATTGATGATGATCAGGATGAAGATGATGATGATGATGCTAGTGAGGATGAAGATGAAGATGATGTCAATGATGATGATGAAAATGAAAATGATGAGGAGCGGGGTGTCTCCAAGGTGCTGCAGGGGTTTGCAGATGGTAAATTAATGAAACAGTCGAATTAAATAATTCAAGTTTTTATTTCAGTCCGAAAACCTCCTGGATTAGCTTTGGTGTGTGTGTGTGTGTGTGTGTGTGTGTGTGTGTAAAGTCTGCATGTTCTCCATATTTCTGCCTTGGTCCTCAATCTCTGGAATCATCTTTTGTGGAATATTCTGGTCCTTTGAGTCTCCAGGTTCTCCATCTCCACCTGGTTCCTCCCTGGGTTCTCCATCTCCATCACCTCCATGTTCTCCTGGTTCCTCCCTGGGTTCTCTCCCTCTCTCTGGAGCTCTCATGTTCTCCATAATAGATATTTGCAGTATTAGAAGAGACTCCAAGTACTTTTTAAAGCACTGATGTACTGCAGGGGAGTACTTATAGTATGTACCTTGTGCCCTCGCGCCCTCTTCCAGGTTTCTGCCACCTGGCCCTGCCCCCGGCCCAGTACCCGCGGGGCTTCACCTTCGACTGCGACGACGTGAACTTCCCCATCGAGAGGCTCTGCTTCCTGGGCCTCATCTCCATGATCGACCCGCCGCGCGCTGCCGTGCCGGACGCCGTGGGCAAATGCCGCTCGGCCGGCATCAAGGTAACCGCTTAGATCATCGGATCCGGTCGTATAAATAACAGTATAATAACAGCTAATAACAGGTTTATAACAATTGGTCTTCTTATTCTTTACTTACCTTGAGTCCGAATCACCGGTGTTTGTCATGTGTTCACAAGGAAGTACAAGTTCTGCCCCTTTTGGCACCAATGGTCACATATATGGATGACCCATAAACCCCCTGAATACCCATCCCCCGGAGACCCCTTATATTTTGAAAGACATGCCATAACTCAACTCAGAGAGAAAACCCCAGACGCGCAGGAATACATAAGCTTGAGTCGCCTCGAGTTCTATGTTCTGATCTTCTCGTTGATGTTCCACTCGGAAAGGAAGCACCCGACCGCTTCACGCCATTCACCGCGGTTCTGCTTACCCACAGGTGATCATGGTGACCGGCGATCACCCGATCACTGCCAAGGCCATTGCCAAAGGAGTGGGCATCATCTCTGAGGGCAACGAGACGGTGGAGGACATTGCCGTGAGGCTGAACATCCCGCTGAGCCAAGTCAACCCCAGGTGTGTGTGCGAGCGTGTGTGTTTGCGAAACACAAACAAAATGGCTCCAGGGGTAACTTGTCGCAAACCCCGCAGGGATGCCAAGGCCTGCGTCGTCCATGGCTCCGACCTGAAGCACATGAGCGCTGAGTTCCTGGACGACCTGCTGAGGAACCACACCGAGATCGTGTTTGCCCGGACGTCACCGCAGCAGAAGCTCATCATAGTGGAGGGCTGCCAGAGGCAGGTCGGTAGCGCCGACGTGCTAACGATTAGCTTTGAAATTAGCATACAAGTACAGACACCAGAACCTACAGTGGCCTGCATTCCTTTCGGGCGTTAGCTTACAAATCATGGCTTCCGATCGCTTCAAAACACTCGTGAAGGCGCCGTTCAGCTGGAGATGACGGTGCCAATTTCTGCCCGTGTCGCATGACACGGCGAGTACACCGGCCGACGTCGACGGCCATAATCGCCCGCCGCCCCTTGTCTTCCGCATCCACCTGGGTACTTCGAGTGCCTTCGGCTGCAGCCCGTGGCGCCGCCGCTCTATAACGCAGAACATTACGCTCATCCGAACCCCCCGCTCGCCCCCCGTGGCCTCATTCGTCACGATCCGGTGTTTTCCATGAAAATAGGAATCTTCTCCTCGCCTCTTTTGTTCTCCCTCTGCATGCTAATCCGGGCATCCAGGGCGACAAGTGCGGAGGAGCAATTTAGAAGCTGATCCACCTGAAGGCCTTTTCAGCACCAAGCGAGTAATTTAGCATCGATTTAGCAGCTCCGTGGAGCGACGAGGCGCCAACGGGAAGCTCCGATTGGCCACTTCGAGAAAAACGAAGACTCATCCCTGCTTCGCGTGGGATTCAGATGGAGCTGTTCATCTGGCACACATCGGTACGTCTCCTGGGACAGGGACCAAACGGAGCGCTACCACTCCATCGGAGGAAAGCGGAAATCGAATTGGAAACCGCAAGAAAGTTGTTGCACTATAAGGTGCGCTTAAAATCCTTAAATTTTCTGAAAAATCATCCGTGCCCCTTAGAATATGGTGTGCCGTTCCCACCTGACACGGGGACGGTGTGTTAAAGTCGGTCATTGGTTGAATCTGGGTCTGCAACGTCACACAACGTTAAACTAATTATGTAGTGCTGGAAAACAACGTTGTTCAAACCTAAGACTAACTTGAGATGTCCAGTATTGCTGGCAACGATAAAGCAATGAGATTATGTAATATGCTTACCTCCGCCACTTTTTACCAGTACGTACTATGCTTCAACAGAATATTACTATACATCTGTGTGTATGAGGACCCCAAAAATGGCGCTTATTAAGAGACATGCTTACGAAGCAGAATTCAAACTCAAGGCAATCAGTCATGCAGTAGATCATGGGAACAGAGCAGCCGCGAAAGAATTCAACATTAATAAATCAATTGTAGGTAAGTGGAGGATAAACTGCACCAAGTAAAGATGACTTAACAGAGTTTCCAAGGGAACGGAGCCAGACGAATGAGATGAAGAAACTTCGACTAAACCGACTGAACTGCTTTATATACCGTATGTTTTATTGTGCGCCTTATGGATAAAAATGTGCACCTTATGGTCTGCGAATTATGGTAAAAATGGCAGCTGATATCATCAGTGTTTGTGAGTCAGGGATCCCGGGGAGGAAGTTTTCCGCGAAAAACGAGGTGGTTCTTCATCAGAGTCCATAGCAAGGTGGCGAATCAGTGAGTGGAGTCCTCCACACCCCCGTGTCGTGAGGCGTTCAATGCCCTCGCTAATCATCCACGCCGCTCACCTTTATAGCAGGAGCCGCCGAACAGCCGCCGACGCCATGTCTCTTTCAGTCAGACGTCCTTGACCCTTCTTCCTGCCTGCAAAAACACATGACTCAGTACAGAGGTCCTGCCGGGCGCTTGTTGGAAGTATGTCGAGCTGACGCTGTTTCGAAAAATGACTCCACTTCACGATGTTATAGCCCTTGCTGAAGAGCACATGGGGGGAAGACGGCGGCGAACGCGGGTTGGATCGGACAAGTTGCGCCCTCCATCTTTGTCTCGGGAGGCGTTCGATGACCTCTCTGACCATCATCATCTGTGATGCTGCCTTGTTAGCAGGGGCTACCGAATAGCCTCCGCTACCGTGTTTGTTATGATCTGAAGATTATGACCCTTCTTCTTCTTACTCATGGAAACGTTTTACTCCAATCGGTGCCCCCGACATACAACGGCAGAGCATAATGAATATGAATTGAATTTGCCGCCGTCCTAAAAACGGCGAGTCGTAAAGGTTAATATCTAAATTGGCATCATGGCTAGCGAACAACGCCCCTGGAGATGTCTCCCGGCGACAGCGTCCGCTAAATGGAATTATTCAAGTTCAACTGCAAGGTTGTGAGTTATCTTTCGGGCGCTGACGGCAGTGATGAGGCGGCCGGAGGGTCCGTAAGCGCGTGGCGTCAATTAGCGGCATCGCGCGGAAGGAAGAAAAAAAAAAAAGAGATATAAATATATATAAAACAAAACTAAAATGTCAGTGTGTGTGTTCCGCCCGCGGGGGGGGAGAGCATCCGAATACCAATACGGCGGAATATGCACACGTGATTTTGTGCATATGTGCATGTGTGTATGTGTGTGTGTGCACCCACAATATAGCTGTATTGAAATACCAGTTTGTGTCAGTTAAGTCCTGGGCCGAACAAATGTCATCTCCAATGTGCAAATCCACGTTTCCTGTATGTCCTTTTGTATATTTCTATTTTACAAATTAATTACAGGAGGACCTGGAATTAATCTAATTTAATTAATTGAATTTTTTGTGAATCCCATTGATCCTAAAAAAAAAAAACAGCACTCTTTAGAAACTTTTTCATGGGTTTATTTGTGGCAAAAATACAAAAAAATTAATGAAAGCTAACCCTTAATTATTGCTGTTTCTGCTGTTCTTTCTGTTCTCGCCAGCATTTGTACTCAGCGTTTCCTTCCCTGAATCAGCAAGTAAAGCCTTCTTGTCTATGAGACCCTCGCTAACCCTTACACAAATTTACGCTAACACTAATACTATCTCCAGCCTGCAGTCTTTCATAAATACAAGCGAACAATTTTTTTTTTTTACTTCGTCTGAGTCTTGAGACCTTTCCTTCCTTAGCGTAGTGACCCTTTAACCCCATCAGCGCATCTTTGTCCTTCAGGATTGTAAGGATGGTTGACTTAGCCCGGTCATAGTGCTTGGGGAGATCTGTAACACCAACACTCACGTTTAGCTAATATTTCCTTCTTCAGATCCACAGGAATTCTTATCTTGACACCACTAGCACCTGCACTTTAAACTGTTTTGGGAGCCATAATGAGGGCTAGCTTATTGAAAAAAAAAGCACAAAAAGTGTTATAACAGTAGAACACAGTGACCATGTTGTCCTGCTGCTACGGTACAATGATGGAAAGTTTGTTTGTGTGTGTGTTCATACACTGAGGCTTGTTTGCAAGTCAAATTTTGATGGAAAACTTTGCTCGTAGGCTGATTTTTTTTCGTTAATATCGACATACTTAAGCCCAGGTTCTGCTGTCCTCTGTCATTCATTCTGCAGTCAAGGGGCGGAGCCTATCCCAGCTATTCCAACCTCACTCACACACCAGTAAATGACAAACAACAGTTCACCCTCTCATTCACGTCATAAAGACATGCAAGCATTCACTCATTCAGACGTTCATACATGGCCATGCAACAATTCATTCATTCACAACTCTGCCCCTGCCACCCTTACTGCAGAATGAATGGATGGGTGAATCGATTATACCATCAGTGTGTTATATGTCCTTTCAGGGACACCAATTATGGTCAGGTTGTTAGGTCAGGTGACCCATTCACCCTCTCATTCACATGTCATAGAGACATGTGGCATTCCCTCATTTATACGTCCATATGCACATGCAACCATTTACTCATTCAGATGTACAACCATTCACCCTCTCATTCACACGTCCATATATGGACATGCAACAATTCATTAACTCACTCATTCATGTCAATAAGAGACAAATGACCATTCACCCTCTCATTCACACATCATGTCGGGACATTGAGGCATTCACTCTCTAACGATCGCCCCGTCGAGTCTTCCTGCAGGATAATTGGTACAGGTAATGATGAATGAATGAATGAATGAATGAATGAATGAATGAAGGAAGGAATTATTCGATGACTGCAGAGGGAGCGATGCTTTAAATCACACAACTTATTGCTTTTCTTCTTGACTCTTCCTCCCCCCTTCAATCCTGGCAGGGGGCGATCGTCGCGGTGACGGGCGACGGCGTCAACGACTCCCCTGCGCTGAAGAAGGCCGACATTGGCGTCGCCATGGGGATCGCCGGCTCCGATGTGTCCAAGCAGGCTGCCGACATGATCCTGCTGGACGACAACTTCGCCTCCATCGTCACCGGCGTGGAGGAGGGTGAGCGGAAGCACATCGGACGCCTCTTGCACAACGACAGGTTCAGCAAGGCTAGCATGCTAATCGTTTAGCCACCATTTCAGAGAATTGGTTCCAGGAAGTAGCCTCCTCTAGGGCTGCTCAGCTGCTCACAAAAACAAACCACAGAAGAAGAAGAAGCAGAAGAGGAAGATGACATGAACAACACGGAGGTGAAAGCTGCTACAGCCTTCATGGAATAATGATCATGGACTAACGGAATAACCCCGTTGGCGGTTTGCTAACTCTCCACTTATTTTGGTCCAAAATGTAGAAGTTCCTCTACGAGCCCTGGAAACCCCTCTGAGGTTTAGAAGGCCAGAAGACTTTGGACCTCATTCTCACTACATTTCTCAGCTGCTTCTGTCCAACATATGACTCTGGGTTTTAAAAAAAGGTGCTCTGCTAATGGGCGTGGCTTATGAGCTCCACCAATCACCAGAGACCTAAGAGTTCCCATGGAAATGTAACATTTGTAGAAGCTTAGTAGGTTCCAGGAGCTGAAGGTCCATGGTTCCTGCTTCCTCTTCTTCCTGATTGCATCTGAATCGGTTCTCGGAATTTCAAAAAATTCCTCCATTGGTAAAGGGGCTGTAGTCTTGCGGCATAGATTGGAGTGTGGTGGGTTTGAGTTGTGGAAAAAAAAAAAAAAAACGTGAAAAAGCGACACTTCAAACAAACATCTGTTCTCCCCACAGGGAGGCTGATCTTTGACAACTTGAAGAAATCCATCGCGTATACGCTGACCAGCAACATCCCGGAGATCTCGCCCTTCCTCCTCTTCATCATCGCCAGCGTTCCTCTTCCCCTGGGGACCGTCACCATCCTCTGCATCGACCTCGGCACCGACATGGTGAGCGCCGGCGTTTTCTGTTTTTTCGGCGGCGGATTTTAAGTGTCGTTCTGGATTTTTGGGGAACTGCGTTGCTACGGGAACGCGTTGCCTCTTGCGTGAGTTCTCACAGAGCCTGATGAAAACTCAACATCCTATTAGCATCTTGCGCCACTAGGACCTACTTTTAAGGCGGAGCATCGACGTCCATTCGTCCAATCAGGGAGGATATTGACTCCCAGACTGTTTTTTTTTCTCCGAATGCATTACGGAACACCAAAAGAGGCTCTTTCGGTCGGAGGCAGAAGGTCGTAATCGCCCACGTTGTTTCACTAGAGGCGACGTCAGAGACGAACTCCGGCGTTTGAACGCAGCGGGACGGATTCGTTCGTGTCGCGTAGATGTTTACCCGACCGTCCGAGGATCAAAGAAATCTGATTCTTCATTGGCTGGATTTCTCTCGAAAGACGTCATGATTGAAGTCCTTAAAAAAAAAAAAAAAAAAAAAGCGTCTAATTTGTGCACCTGTTTTGCATATAAAAAAAAATAACCCTTCCCTTCAAAGTCAGGTCTATTTAATAACCTCTGGTGGAGCGAGCAGCTGGACGTCTGCTTTGAAGAAAGTGCCTTGAAAATCAAATACGAATGTACTCAAAGTACCTGATAATCCTGCGCGGCGTACACGAGTAGGAGTGCCGCTTGGCCCAGAGCCTGCCGGTTGCTGCGTTAACAGCTTGTTAGCGGCTTGTTTCAACCCTAGGCTAAAGGCTCCGGGGTGCCACGGAACGCAAGTCCTGACAGGAGTCAGACAGCACGCGCCCCAGATTATTCTTAGTTACAGTTGCCATGCAGAAAAGTACCGGCCGCCAAAGCGGTCTTGTCGCGTGGACCCTTTCGGTTTTCTGTTTTCTCAGAGGTGTTGCTTCCAACACCGATAGACCGATTGACCCGCCGCCCGAACAAACTCCCTCATGAGTCCCTTCTGCCCCGTCCTCAGGTTCCCGCCATCTCGCTGGCCTACGAGACGGCCGAGAGCGACATCATGAAACGGCAGCCCAGGAATCCCAAAACAGACAAGCTGGTCAACGAGCGCCTCATCAGCATGGCCTATGGACAGATAGGTTCGCCCGTCGTGCAGACACACCGCCTTCTTTCTTGAAATGTTGCAAAAAAATAAGGAGTGAGACTGGATATAGAGAAAGAGGCTGTAGGTGCTCTGGTAGGACTTCGGTTCAGCATGCAAGGAGTGAGAGGCGTTGTCCCTGATACTGAGCAGCTTCTTCAGCATCCTCCCCTCAGACACCTCCACTTACGAGTCCAATTCAACTCCCAGGATGGAGCCAGCCTTCCTGATGAGCTTATTTAGTCTGTTAGCGTCGGCTGCCGTCAGCCTACCGCCCCAGCACACTACAGCGAAGAAGATGAAGGTGGACACCACCATGTGAAACATCTGCAGCATGGCTCTGCAGACGCTGACAGGCCTGAGTCTCCTGAGAAAGAAAAGGCATTCAGTCCGGTCTAGTTTATTGTCTGAATCGACGCCTAGGTACTTGTACTCGTCCACAATGTCCACATCTGTCCCATTGATGGAAATGGGGTTTGGAAAGGTAGTCCGTGTCCGAAAGTCCACCACCAACTCCTTCACCTTGGGAAAGGCAGAAGTGCTATCGTTCCCGCTTTGGGCGTACAGTGATGGATAGTTTTGACGGTATGAAACATACCCAGGCGTTGTCACTTTTTTCGTAGGACCTATGATACAGATCGTCTGGATTTCAGGGAGGAGGAAGTAGCAGAAGGAGGTCTGCAACTTAGCGCTGGGGAGTCAGGAGCTGGAGGGACAATGATGACGTAGTACCAGGGGATCCGGGACTGGTAGGACATCGGCAGTTCGGGATCCTCGGGGATCTCTCTGCAAATGGAGTACACAGCTCCAGGTGGCCAGGGACTGGGAGGACTTAACAGCGTAGCACAAGGATCTTCTAGAATCCTCAAGGATCTTTTTGCATAAGCCAGATCAAGTGTCAATAATGTTGCATTGGTAGTCATGTGAGGGAATAACCTCATCCTATCCATCTGGATAGGATGACAGATGAGGTTAGACAGGAATCCCCATGGACCATGATGTTTGCAGATGACATTGTGATCTGTAGTGAGAGCAGAGAACAGGTAGAGGAAAATTTAGAGAGGTGGAGGTATGCTCTGGAAAGGAGAGGAATGAAAGTTAGTCGCAGCAAGACAGAATATATGTGTGTGAATGAGAGGAACTCGGGTGGAACGGTGAGGCTACAGGGAGTGGAGATCAAGAAGGTGGAGGATTTCAGGTATTTGGGGTCAACAGTCCAGAGCAACGGAGAGTGAGGAAAAGAGGTGAAGAGACGGGTTCAAGCAGGTTGGAATGGGTGGAGAAAAGTGTCAGGGGTACTATGTGATAGAAGACTATCGGCCAGAATAAAAGGAAAGGTGTACAAGACAGT
This sequence comes from Fistularia commersonii, assembly GCF_037954325.1. Classification (NCBI taxonomy): domain Eukaryota; kingdom Metazoa; phylum Chordata; class Actinopteri; order Syngnathiformes; family Fistulariidae; genus Fistularia; species Fistularia commersonii. The sequence goes on from NC_141293.1 coordinate 7,676,924, forward strand.
GGTGAGACCAGCGATGATGTATGGACTAGAAACTGTTACAATGACCAAAAGACAGCAGGCAGAACTAGAGGTTGCAGAGATGAAGATGTTGAGGTTCTCTTTGGGAGTGACCAGGATGGATAGGATCAGGAATGAGTCTATCAGAGGGACGGCACATGTTAGATGTTTTGGAGAGAAGGTCAGAGAAGCCAGACTGAGATGGTTCGGTCATGTACAGAGGAGGGATAGTGAATATATTGGTAGACGGATGCTGGAATTGGAGCTGCCAGGCAGGAGGTCTCGAGGAAGACCAAAGAGAAGATTTATGGATATAGTGAGAGAGGATATGAAGGTAGTTGGTGTGAGAGAGGAGGATGCAGAGAATAGGGTTAGATGGAGAAAGTTGACTCGCTGTGGCGACCCCTGACGGGAAAAGCTGAAAGAAGAAGAAGAAGAAGGTAGTCATGTGAGGGAATGGTTGGAGGCTGCTAGGATCTTCCTGTATAGGAATTCAGGAGACACACAGGGTATGTTCTGGCCATAATCTGGACTGAGCACTGGGGAGCCGGGAAGTTAGACTCGCCAGGCTTGATGAATCCATGTAGCTGTTAATTGCCCCCCGGTGGCAAATAAAGTGTTTCTGAGTCTGAATCAGAGATAGGAAACAGGCGCGTGGGAGCATCGGCGCTTCTCTGAAAGAGGCGGCCCAAGATTTTGCACAGAAGAGAGCGTCTGTCACGAAAGATGGTGACACCTCAGCAAAGGCCGAACAGCGTGCAGAGATGAAGAAGAGCAGCGGGAGGAAGTCGGCTGGACGCTCACATTAAATGCCATGAAAGGACCGCCAACCGTCTCGCCTTCTGTCACTACGCCGTTGTGCATTGTTGGCGTTTCGGCTTCTCGATGGAGAACATTGTTGATCTGGGGGAAATGTAGAAACATCAAGAATATCAGGACAAAAGACTGACGCTCGTTGTTTCTGAGAGGCGATGCTGCATGCAGGAGCCAACCCAATAATTCCCCTCCAATTGTCGCGACATTTTCAGCCAGTCGAGAGCTGAGAAAGCAACCGCTCGCCACTTAATCTCGGTCACATTTCCCTCCTGGTTGGAAGCTTCGACACGAATGCAGGCTTTTATTTTTTTTTTCCATCACCGGTTTGGGAATGGTGGAAAATCAAAGGCTGGCCTGATTTTGCCTGCGGCTAACTGGGTCAAAAATACGACAGGGTCCCGTTGGATGACATACATTCAGATACGAACGCAGAACCAGCAGCGCCGGCCACTCGTGTTTTTTGGCAAATTTACGAACCCAGCAAACGACAGACCAGTGGCCGCTTCTTATGAAACTTGGATCCTGTAGAGGCAGAAGTTGTATCACCGTGTTTCTACACAATAACCCCAACGGGGATCGGCTCTGTTACCAGCGTCAACATCCGGGTCAGGTTCTCAGTCCTCCAGGTCGTGGTGAACGCTGGTGAACGCTATTCGAAATCTTCTTGTCGTGGCAACTGGACTTGAGTTTCTTCCGTTTCAACCCCCACCCTAATGACCTGTGGGGAGTTTCCAAATATAATCACCAGGCACAGGAACATAGAACAGGAGGAAGAGAACAACAAATGAAAGAACATCATCATACCTTGGTGTTTTGGAGAAACCCTTGGAGAAAGGGTGTTCAACAAATAACATATAACGGTGCATTTCAAACCCTACAACACCCTTAGACAAAAACTGGTGTACCCCAAGGACAAGTCAAAGTCAACTTCATTTTCAATACTGCCATAGATTCACACATTCAGAGTACTGAAACAGCATTACTCAAAGGCCCATGGTGCAAAACTATAAGAAAGATTATAGATAATGGGCGGGAGGTCACAGGGGGATGTTGTCTTCTGTGCACAAAACACCCAGGCAGAAGATGGAGAATGTGGTGAATGTGTCACCTGCACTAAGGAGTCTCTGAACAAATGGATGGACCAACACAGAGAAAGCCACCACTTCCTTTGTCTTGTCAACATACGCCTGAAGGACGAGGGCCATTCTTTTGAAGACAGCAACGTCTGTATTCTTGATGGAAAAGACAGGTGGTTCGAGAGAGGAGTAAAAGAAGGCGTCATTGTCAGCGCGCTTGATCCGTGGCCGGCGGGTATGCCCCAAAGCGACGCCACGGAAGTGAAGATGTTGGCGCTGGCATCCACCGATGACACAGGTCCGAGCGCTATTAGCATTACGTATGAATCAACACATATATTTTTAAAAAAATTAACCTTTAAAGCCCATAATTATCTTCATTCTTCCAGCAAAACACAAATCTATGGTGGTAGCATTTTGGCTAAGGATCATATTTTCTGTTAATATTTTAATATTAATATTTTCTGGTTCCTGAAAAGGACGAGATGGAGCCCTTCTAAGTCTTTGAATATCAGCAGGTCAGCTACACATGAAATCGTAGCATTTCAGGCTCAATGCCGGACTGATTGTAATCACCAAAATGCGCTAAAATTACCGCGCCATTTCTCAAAAAAATGTTAATTGCCGCAAATTGCTACTGCCAGCCCAGAGGTGTCCCTTTGTTCCATCTCGGAGAATCTCACCGGGAGGAATTTCTCCCCGAGCACACCTCTTTCAATGTCACGGCGTTCTCAAGCTCGCTCTCACCAAGCACTTCACTGCACTTACCCCATTACAATTCGTCATTAGCACTTACATGCTTAATAGAATAAATAGATTTAGCGCTCAGGGCTCGCTTAAAATCCCATCGAAGAGCGAGAGCGGCACCCCGCCGGGGAGTTCCTCCGTTCGAAAGAGTAGAAGGTTAGCAAGCTATTGCAGGTTCGCGCAAAGCACAGAAACAGGCCATGTTTCCCACGTTATCTTTCATCCAATTATCAGAAAAAATACGATCTCGGTATAAACACTGTTGTCTCCGCTTTTGCAGACAAGGGATTACCCGAGTCATTCATGCATTGAGAATCTGTCCCTCCGCTCGCAGAGCGGTGGATCGATACTTATGTTCTGCACTGCTCTCGGGACTTCAGTGGTAGCGGCACCCAGTACTTCAGGCAAGATTGGAAAAAATAACTTGGGGATTACGGAAAGGAGGCGGAGCTGGTGGTGGGAGCGATGAAGATGTTCACTCCAAGAGTGAGGAGGATGGATGGGGAGGGACAGCACATGCTAGATAAGTCAGAATGAGATGGTTTGGAGGTTTCCAGAGGAGTGACAGTGGGTAGAAGGATGCTGAGATTGGAGCTGCCAGGCAGGAGGCCCAGAGGTAGACCAGGCGGGAGGTTTATGGATGGAGGGGAAGGAGGACAGGAAGAAGACGACGATGGAAACTTGCTCAACTTACCCAAAAGCTCACACAAAGCTCTTACATCTCAGTCACAAGGCCAAAGATCCCTCACCCTCCTGGTTAAAATCCAAAATGGAGACGGCCACTCTCAGCCAGCGCTCACAGTCTTGTTGGGAAAATTGCGGTGTTGTTTGACGGGGCGAGAGATGAATAGAATTCTGGGCCTTAATCCAGAAACCAGTACACTTTGTGCGAGAGGGTGAACACTTTTAAATTGGATAAAGGGTAAGGTTCCTTAAAAAAGCGCTGCGGCACAAGGTCATACTGGAACATTTCACTGGAATACCAAACATGTATGCTACACGCTAAAGACAATGGGTCTCCCAGAACACTGGAGCCTTTGAGAAGGAGAAGAAACCTTTCTCGTCACATTCAGTTACGCATCGAGCACAAGATCAGCGCAATTCGACCTCTGCATCTCACCCGTCATGGATGAACCATGGGCAGAAGGCAGTAACTCAGTGTCAACAACACAGCAACAGGCTAGGAGGAGCTCAACCAAAGCTCAATGTTTGGTTCCAAGGACGACTGCTCTAATACCCTGTGGTGTTCAAAATTGTATTTAATTAATTAATTTATTATTATTATTTATTTTTCTAATTTTTATTTAAATTTCATGTCATTTAGTATTTAATATTTCAATTATTAAAGCCCTTTATCTGGTCACATCCACTCCTACATATAGCACAGCATCATCATTTAAAGCCATGGCGGGTGGATGGTTAGCAGCAGCAGCAGGTAGCCACGTAGCAGCACCCAGGGGGCGGTTGGGGGCTCGGTGCCTTGCTCAGCGGCACTTTGGCACACTTGGACCACCTGAGCCACGTGGTGAGCGACTTAGTAACCCTCCATGAAGACGTTCCTCTCCGACTGCAGGGCTTTGGGTTGGATGTTGGTCCAAGTCCAGAGGATTTAGCATGTTAATGATGTTTCAAGCTCCCAATCTCCTGCATTGATTGCCATACAGTGATCCCTCGCTATAACGCGGTTTAATTTTCACGGTTTCGCTACTTCGCGGATTTGCATCGTGCATTGTGTTCTGCATTCTGATTGACTAAAAAGTCTCTCCGCTTCTTCTCTACCTGTGCGTCAATAACGTTGCAGTTTAATATTTACACGAATGTAAAACAGCTTGCCAAATTTACATTGCGTACGTGCAAATTCTCATGCAATTTCGAGTTTCTCTAAAACCCGTAATGTTGACAAAACGCTCCGGACCGACAAAAGCACCTGCGGCAGGGCCCAAAGGCAGCGGAAGATGCTATCTATGGCAGATAAAGTTAAACTTCTGGACATGCTAAGGGAAGGTAAAAGCTACGCGGCTGTGGGTCGGCATTACGGAATTATGAATCTTGCGTTCGTTCCATAAAGAAGGGAGAAAAAAACATAAGGAGGACAGCAGCAATGTATAATAGAGTATTTAATTGTATAATAATTGTAAAAAAAAATAAAGGTTTCTACTTCACGGATTTTGCCTATCACGGGTTCTTTTTGGAACGTAACCCCCGCGAAAAACAAGGGTATACTGTATTTCAAAACCAAGCATGTAATAGATGTATACTGACTAGATGATTCTGCATATCCTCGATGTCACCAGGCATGATCCAGGCTCTGGCCGGGTTTTTCACCTACTTTGTGATCCTGGCCGAGAACGGTTTCCTGCCATCGACGCTGATCAACCTCCGCATCAACTGGGACGACCGCTCCGTCAACGACCTGCCGGACACCTATGGCCAGCAGTGGGTGAGGAGACCCGCTCTGGTAAATGGCTGCCACGGCGAAAATAAGTCAAATAAAACCCGTTTCCTCTGGGCGCAGACTTACGAGCAGAGGAAGATCGTGGAGTTCACGTGCCACACGGCGTTCTTTGTCAGCATCGTGGTGGTGCAGTGGGCCGACCTCATCATCTGCAAAACCCGGAGGAACTCGCTCTTTCAGCAGGGCATGACGTGAGTGAATGCGAGCGGAGGAGATGGAGGTGTTTAAACAAGTGATAAGAAAAGAAGAGTCAGGCGGGAAAGGGCAGAATTTAATTAAAATTCTTGTTTTCACTTCTGGGGCATCGGACATGATCATTTGGGAGATGGAAATCGGGTGCGTCACCCCGTGACGGTCCATATGTTCGAAGATGGGTATTAAAAGGAGAACGGCGTCCTAATAACATTGACGAGAAACAATACATTGAGTCACAAACGATTCAACGCTGTATCTTGTTAGCAGCAAGTGGACGAGCTCACCCTATGGCGCCGTAACATCCTCTCTCTGTATGTTTGGTTTGGTAAGTATATGCTCAGTTATAAAAAGAAGAACGCCGTCCTAATAACGTTCACAAGGAACGAAACATCGAGTCAAAACCGACTCAGTGTGTTGATTTGTCAGTAGGAAGTGGACGATCTCTCCCTCCGGCGCTGTAACATCCCCTCTCCTTGCGCCGGTGTCTCCCCTGGGGGTTCCTGCGATGGAACAAAGAGTACAACTGGGAGCAGGCGGAACAGTTGTCAGGGCAAAGTTGGAGAATCAAGCAGTAATTCCCCTTCATGCCTGAAACCTTATGGGATTAGCAGTGAGATGAACTAGCCCTCGTTGCCGCCGCAATGTCGACTCAGAGTGTCAAGCACCATCCTCGGGGTCGGTAAGAGACCCCGCGGATGGCGCTTACGGCGAGGTCCCTCCCGGGGCACATCTGAGACGGAGCGGGTCGAGAAGTTCAGGTTGCATGTCGAGAACATTTCGGGGGATTTTTTTCCCAGTGCTCTGATCAGTCAAAACACTCTGGTTCCCTTGTTTGCTCCCCAACAGGAACAGAATCCTGATCTTTGGCCTACTCGTCGAGACGGCCCTGGCTGCCTTCCTTTCCTACTGCCCCGGCATGGACGTTGCCCTGCGCATGTACCCGATGAAGTACGTCCCGCATATGCACGCCCAACTGAATAATAACCACTTTCGGACCCGAAGTGGCCGCCAATATCCCGCCATTCACCGCTTTAAATGAAACCTCTGATCATCTCGAACTCCGGCATTGTTATCCACCGCATTCAAGAACTGCTGCGGAGGATTTAAGAGTTGTATGCTCCTCATCCCCCCCTGCGCCCTTGTCGTACTTCTTCTTTTCTCCGCTCCTCTCAGGATCGGCTGGTGGTTCTGCGCCTTCCCATACAGTCTTCTGATCTTCATTTATGATGAGGTCCGTAAATTCATTCTGAGGAGGAGCCCTGGAGGTAAGCAGTTATTAAGAGAACCTCAGATTAAAAGGTTTCCACCTCCTTTGTCTTGTTAATAAGCCGGCAGAGGAGTTAAATTGGTTTAGACTCCTATCACAAGAACCACACGAGCCAATTTTTTCACCCGGACCTTCCTTCCTGCCTATCGTACTCCGCGCCCTGTTCCCCCGGCGCTGCCTTTGTGAAGGATAAACAGTCGCACCAGCGCTGCCCACTCCTTCAAAGGGCCATTGATTAAACCGCTAGCCTCCGCTCTGCTTTGACCCCCGGCTGGCTTTCGTGTCTCGCGGGAGGTCAAGATCGCTGTTGGTCCGGACGATATCTGCATCGCTTTGAGCAGATGCAAGGGCAACAGGGGATGCTAACTGTGAGCTGTGATTGGAAAAAACGAAAACTCAGTCATGGGTCATCTGCCTGGGAAGTCGCTTCCTGAGCCGTACCCGAGCGAAGCGTCTTAATGCTTAAAGCGACGGTCCTGCACCCTCTGCCAATCTATGTGAGCTGTTGCCAATCTAATGAGAAAGTGAGTGCAACTGGTTAAGTTGACATAGCATCTGAGGTTGTAGCATCCTTAAGGTTAAGTTGACATAGCATCTGAGGTTGTGCCCCAAGATCGTAGAAGCCCCCTCTCCAAAAAAAAAGCTCCACTTTTTTGCACTAGAGACATTTAGTGGCTATATTTTCTGACTGCCAGTTTGGCCCATGGCTAATGTACAGGAGAGTAAGTGTTCGGAGATACAGTTCCAACTGGACTCGGCTGGACTGGTTTCTTTTTGCGTTTCCATCTGTGCTAGTACCTGCCACACGGTACTTCTGTAGTCCCAACCCAAGTGCCTGTCACCAAAACAGACTGCCGGACCACTGAATGCCTGCAGAATATCGTCACTTGCAAAACCCTGCAAGAGTGCTATATGTTAGCATTGCTGCAAGAGTGCAGCCTCCTCCGGCTCTCCTCGTGCTTTTGTGTGACAAGAAGCCACGGACGGACCAGTGGGTCCGCCATTGCCTCCACATCCTCGGTATGTCCAGGGTCGCATTCGGCACTACCGTGTTATGATGACCCTGCCCAATTGAGGAGGAAGTACAGAGTAAGGGAACGACACCTGAACCCAGTTGTGCCGGAACACTAAACTTTCACAAGTAGTCTTAGCGTTAAGCTAATCATCTTAAATCCAGTTAGTTTCTAGGGTCCAACCTTCAATCTGAGATGGAGCAGAGAATAACAATCCTGCAGAATTTCAAGAAAGTGGTTCCACCCTGTACAAGAGGGTACTTGGACTCCGTTGTGTTCGTGGACCGAAGAAAAGGGAAAGAAAACAGGACACTCGACCTTCTCCCGACGTGGTGGCGAGCAAATATTGGCAGACTCGAACGGAGACAATTCCATTCGCTGCTTCAGGTAGAAATTGAGATTTGGCCTCATCACCTTCTCGTCAGTCATTAGGGCAGCTCACGCACTCCCCGCATCTCTGTAAACGCAGATTGTAATATCCCTGCCGGTATTGTTTGCTGGATGAGCGGTGCCAAAAAGCCGCTAGTACAATACAAACTACAGCTGTTCCGCGAGGGCCTGAGCGCACAGACTAGAAGCAAACCGTGGGATCCGACGGCTGCCAAAAATACAGCCCCAGATAGTCCGTCCTGGTGTTCCGTCCATAATCCCGCCCCCCCCGCAAGAAAACCAAAAGCAGATCCGGTTGGAAACGGCGCATAATGGGAGAGGAAATTACGGAGAGTCGCCGGGTATGCTTTGGAGATTCCGTGCGAGATACAGACGCGCAAACAATTGCTCCAACAGTGTTTGCTGCCGCCGGTGCATTTGAAATGACGGGTGGGATGCTGGCTGGAGGGGGGAGCAAAACAATTTATCATGACAGTTAATCTTTTTGGTTAATCTGTGTGTCACAGGCCGCCGATCGGAGTCTTAGGGTTGTGTTTGGGCGAGGGGTTCATTTGGGGACGAAGGAGGCGGGACGACTAGAGCGATGATTCGAACCGATCTCTAACGCTCTCTTTCTCCGAACCCTTCTCTTTTCTGTTCCTTCTCTCCAGGTTGGGTGGAGCAGGAGACGTATTATTAAAATTCAAAGGATGCCAGTTGGAAGTGTGTTTGTGTGTCTTGTCCGTTGGAGTGCTGCACGGATCGGTTCGCAAACACGATTATCACGAATATAATCAGACGCCGATAATAATCACTGCTGAAAAATATGCTTTTTTTTCTCCTTTTTTGTTTAATTTTGTTTTGTTTTCTGCTGTCAGCCTCTGTGCCTTAAGCCGCTGCTGAAGTGATGTGTCACACATCAACAAATGGAATTTTTGTCGTGCAAAGTACCCAATAAATATGTGTTTCAAAAACTCCCTGATCGATGTTGTTTAAAAAAAAAAAAATTGAAGTGTGTCATATCGGCTTCCTGTACGGCTGGATAGTATGAGTCACCGTCCAACTTCAGGGTCCACCTTAGTATTTTTCGGGCAGAGAAGCTTCTAAGATGAGTCCAGGAAGTAGCCTCCTCCTTGGAAAGCTTTCAGCTTTGCATTTGCACAGGCAGTGAGGGACCATGCTAGGAACCAGCAAGTGTCTGCAACGTGCACCTAAAGCTACGTGCTCAAAAACAAACCACTGAAGAAGAAGAAGAGTAAGATGACACAGACAGCATGGAGGTGGAAGCTACCATGGTGTTAATGGAATAATAAAGATGAACTATCAGATGAGTTGAAGTGTTTCATCTTCTCGCTGTTAGTTATTAGCTAACTGCTAACGTATTTTAGTCCAAAATGTTGATGTTCCTCTGCGAACCCTGGTACTTCCGCTCCAAAGAGCTTGGACCTCTTCGCTCTATTTCTTGCTACCTCTGTACACTTTGTTCCAAGAAAACATCAGACCAGTGACAATAGTTTTTAAAAATGGCGTCTTGCGATCCGCAAGAAAAATCCGCTAACGGACGTGGCTCATGAGTTCCACCAATCACCAAGCACCTATGATTTCCTATGGAACCATAAAATCATCCTGCCTTGGGGTAGGAGCTAAGATGGTTCTAGGAGCTGAAAGTGCACCATGGAAGGGTCCTCACCGGGCAGCTGGCAGGAGCTTTTCAAAGATCTCCAGATAAAAGCATGGTGATGGAAGCAAGATGGAGAACTCACAGAAAGGCCTCGTTGCCATTTCATTAGGCTACACTAACCACCGTCGACCGCAGTTGTAGGCGCTCACAGTGAAAAGGTACCTGGTTCAATTCTAACGGGAGGGCCTTTCTGTGTGGAGTCTCCATGTGTCTACCTGGGGTTCCTCAGGGTTCTCTGGGTTCCTCCCACAGCCCAAAGACAGTCATATGCAAACTGAGTATGCCCATGTTCTACATATTCACATTAGCAAGCTAACTGCACTGAACACTAGGCAAATTCAACATGTTCTTATTTCCAGAAATTACACAGATATGATTGACAGATGGAGTCTGTTAAGCTTCAGCAGTGCTTGCAGGAGTGCCTCGCCAAAGAGCCCAGCAGTTAATCGCTGAATTCATGCAAATCATGGACTATAATCTGGTTTACAGTCAGATTTTGTGATTCTCTTCTCAAAGAAATGACCGAAATATTAATTCTGCCAGGGATATGAAAGCGCACTCCTTGGTTTCTGAATTGTTCTTCCCATGACTATATTTCCCCCGAGAGGTGCTTCGCTAACCCCCTTTGTGAAGCTCAAGCCGTGCTGACATGCCTCGGGACAGCGCCAATCTGAGCGCCGCCACTGACCACGGTTATCATGGGATGGGTTTCTTCGCTGTGATGAAGGCAGGGCTGAGGTGACCTCCTGGATCACAGAGAGGGAATCACAAGGAGATGGGAATCAGATGTTGCAGCGTGTGACGGCCTTTGGTCGGGACGACCAGGATGGAACAAGGACCGATGAGAGTTTGAAGAGCCGTAATCCATATTAGTTCATTGGCATGGTCAAGTTCGCACAATGGCTCAAAATCCCACGATTCCACTCACCGGCAAGGATCGGTTCTCTAACTTCTTTGAGGAGATGGATGACTCCAAACAACGTATAAGCCTCTGGATGAGAAGCTGGATGAACCTGAAACCATAGACCTCCTTGCTGGACTTCCTCCAGACCTCCTGCCTTGCAGCTCCAACCTCAGCGCCCTACAAACCGGATCTTCACCATCACTCCTCTGTTCATGTCCAGACCATCTCATCCCCTCTTGTATCTCCAGAACATCTACCATGTGCTCCTCTCCATCCATCTCTGCTGCCTCCTATCTTATCCCCAATGCCACCATCTCCAAACCAGACGAGATACATACCTGTAAATATATAGATATAAAGATATAAGTGAAAGAGTAAGTTGGTTTTAGAGAAGAGGATGCGACCTGTCATTATGAAAAAAAAACAAACAAAAAAAAACATTGATAGAAAGAAGATAAGTATTAACATTTTTCCACTCATCTGATCTATAAATGTATTTTCTGTATGCTTCCAGTCATGTTTTAAATGTTCTCAAGAACAAATCGCGCTGAATTCGTTCATTTTTCCTCGTCAAATGTAAGCCAAGGTGCGGCAGCCAAGCTCACCTCTGCTCATGCAATCCCTCACAAACCTGGCTGCTTTTCTCAGCATGTCACCACTAGAATTTTGTAGAAAGAATTATTTTATTATTTAATACACCACCGCCATCTTCAAGCTTTCTTATGTCTTTTGCGTAAGTGTGTGATACAATTATTCTTGCCAATCGGAAAATAAACCAAGGAGGACTTTCACAACAAGTATATCTATGTGGACTTCATACAGAAATAAAGAAAAAAAGACCACAAACTGTGAAAAGTTTTTGAAAAAAAAATCAGATGAGACTATCGGGAACAAGAAACTCTTTCGAGTTCTTAGAACTGTAAATATCGTTTCAAAGGAAGTCAGTGCCTTACCGGCCATGAACCTCACTGCACGCCACAGAGATGGAGGCAGATGTTTTGCTGCGGTGACCCTGCTTGGGAGCTGCTGGAAGGAACAGAGGGATGGACATATAGATACATAGATAGAAGGATAAAATATGTAACATAACGAGCAAGCCGAAGATAAACAACCGTAGCTGGTCTCCGTTAGCACCTCCTCTTCGCCTCAACTGCCCTTCATGCGTGTTCTTTTTCTTTTCCCCTCGCCTCGAGTTCACCTGACAATTGTGAACCTCAGCGGCGCAGGAGAAAATACAATAGCGGTACACAAAGTCTTTTCTTGTCGCGCTCCTCGACACGAGCGTGGCGGCTCTTAAGGGGGCGGTGAAGGGACTCTTGCATGGCAAACATGCTTTTAAAAGGTGATGAAAATGTGTTCCCTCTCTCCTGCATAAACAGCTGAAGTCTGATAGCAACAGGCCGCTGGGAGCTAAGACGGGGGTTCGCCTCTGGGCATCATTAGCTGCCTGTTTGCTGTCAATATGGGCGCGTTTATTTGCTCTGCGCATCACTTAATATATTAAATGTTCTTGGCAGAGTCAAGGTACAGAGGAGTTGGGGGTTTGCATTTTTTTGTATACTTATATAGATTGTGTGTGTGTGTGTGTGTGGATGGGGTCCCGCCAACAGCAGTTTAGTTCACTGTATTTCATCTTTTCTTTTTGCTGCAATTCCCCGCTCCGTCAAAGATCGTAAACATCTCATTCGCGTAAGATGGATTAAAAGCTGTGGAATGGAAGAGCCGACCGCTGAGCTCTTGTGCTAGATCGGAGCTGGTCGCTATGGTGACACATGGTCTACTACTTACTCCAGCTCTTCTACTTGGTTTTAACGTTTGCTGGAAATTATTATTATGATTTGTCCTTCCAAGACCGCAGCCCAGTAGCGCCAAGATCCCCTCTGTTAGCTGTGACTTTTGAAACCTTTGTCCCGGTTAATAAAATGCAAAAGTACACTTGTTTCATGAAAAATATGCAGTTAGAATGACGAAAAATTACCAAGCTGTGTTGCGAGAACACGCAATGAGCAGTTTTCCATCACTTGCGTCAAGGGGCTGAGAAACAACGCTGACTTGTACTCATTGTAAAAGTCCTTAGCAACCATGTTTGAATTCAACAGTAAAACAGGAACAATAAACAGGACAAACAATAAAAAAAGGATCAAAATAAATAAATCTAATTATAGATAAAATAATAAATATGAATAATAAATATGAATCTATAAAAATCATAAGCTATGAATACTGTTACAATAAATTAAACTAAACTAAATTATTCTAAACTAAATTAATTGAACTGAATGTATTCTTGTCACATTCATTATTTTTATTTGCACTGTTTCTTTTAAATCTGTAGTTTGTGTACACATATATATTTTCCTGTACTGTGTCCATATGAAAAAATATAAATAAATGTACAAATGTACATATATATGCATGTATGTGTGTGTGTATGTGTGTGTGTGTGAAGGTGGATATGTCATTTTATATGTCAATATAAAATATATCAATATATTGATGTGTCAATATGTCATTTTAATACCAATGTAGAATATGAAAGTTCATCATTTTATCCATATTAGGTCACTGTACTCGAATGAATGGAATATTTCACACGAAATGCTTAACAATAAATTATTGTTATTAACAATAATAATAATAATAGTAATAACAATAATAATAATAATAATAATAATAATAATAATAATAATAATAATATACCTTATTTAAGGCGCCTCACTCAACTCTCAAGGACACTGTGCAGACTTGAACAAAAATTAAAAATTTTAAAGAATTAACGAAAGTAAAACAATAGAGGTGACATGTGGAAAAAATAATTAAAAACATATATCTAGATGTATAGATATGCATATACAAACGAAAGGAATGTTAATTGTTTTTTACTGACGCACAAATATTGTAACTTGTTTAGTTACTAGCATAAAAATTTGATATATCAATTATTTTATTTATTTTTTTCAAGCTTTACATTTATCCTTTCTTCCCTAGCGCTAAGAATAAATAATCGTGTTGTTTTAAACAGCCGGGACTCAGACCTTCTCTCAAGCAGCCGGAACAACAACAAAGACGTCACTTCCTGTCCGCCCTCAACGAACATGGCGCTGCTTCTAAGGTCAGTACTTATGCGCTGTATAACTTTCAGGCTCGGAGGAGGACGCTTTTTGTACTTTTCGGGTGTTAACGTGTCGGGCACGCGTTTTCACAAAATAAACGCGTTGGAAACGAAGTTAGCATACGAGAGTACTACGCTCCATCTTGGTTTGTTACGTAACTTCGCAGTCGATTTGTTGCGACCGAGCGCTAGCAGGCTAACGTTAGCGTCATAACGCACAGGTTTACGCTAGCTTTCACTCTCAAGTTGGTGCGCTAGCAAAGAGTCAACAAGTTACATTGTTTTGTCAATGCGATCGGCAGTTTAAGACTGCCGTTTCCCCGGGATTCGTCTCTTCTAGGTTATTGACGATTTTACTGATGACAGTGTTACTGCTACACGTTGCCACGTTAACTGACAAGTCGGGTGATAGTCGAACTTTGCCCGGCTACTGGACATAGCCGGCGTTGATAGACAGTTGACAGGTCCGCTCCTCGATGTCGATCTGATGCTAATCTAAAGCAAAAACGACAACACACTCAATAATCCTTGTGCTATTGTTTAAATACAATCTTCTTAGGCATGCAGCTAACATCTCACTTGTGTGAAGTGCGTTTTTATTTCTACCAAAGGAAAATAGCTAATAATAAAAATCATCGAGCACTGTGTTTATGTCAACAGTCGTTGATATGCTAAGTTGTGAGCTGCGCTGGCTTAACGCTCTGATCTCAGATCTGATGTTGTTACAATACATGCCAACGCCTAGTAATGTCTGATAAACTACACGGGTAGTTCCGTGTCACTCACACCAGAGTTTTAAAGCTCGTCAACCAATTCGTATTCAGCGTGCACAAGATGCAGAGTGTTTGCTTTTCTACTTTCCAAAGCAAATGTTTTATTGTAACTCCAGTTTCCTCTCTTTGTACCCAGGACGTTGACCCGTCAGGCTGCGTGCCTCTCCAGACCACAGTTGGGTGTCCTCTGCAGACAGTGAGTTGTGTGTTGAACTAAATAAGAGAAGTGATCAAATGTTGGCATGCACCATGAGAAATGTGTCACATTTCCACCTTAAGCAGACCACTATCGCAGAAAGCGCAAGCAAAGAGCACAGAAGTTTTTACTCATTCTGACATCTCTTGTTTCTTCTTTGCCCTCTGCAGTGCCGCACCGATGGGAACCACAGCCAAGGAAGAGATGAACAAATTCTGGGCCAAAAACGCCAAATTAAACCGACCCATGTCCCCTCATCTCACCATCTACAAGTATGTAGTCCGACATACAATCAGAAATGATATAGCATGTAGAATAAAGTTTCCGTTTTTTACTAATTAATTAATGTAACTGACATGGCCGGTAGCACTGTTTCATTGCATAAGTCAGAACTTACCGAAGCCCGTCACACGTGGTTTTATCTCATCAACAAAAGTTTCCTTTTGATGGTTTTTTACCCGAGCTGACTTTTCCAAACCCTCACGGTATTTAAGTATTTAATTCTACAGAATTCTCAACTCTGGAAATAGTTGGTGGAAATAATAGCTCCCGCTTTTTGACGAAGAAAAAAAGGGTTCTGTTCCTGCCTTGTTTCATTTTGTCTAAGCCGCTCTTGAACGTTCGTTACTTTTATCGAACGCCCACCCAAAAACGCCCACAGATTTAAGAATATGTTCGTTAGCCGTCTCTCGTCCGCTGCGGTGCCTCGGTCGGCTCGTGGTGGGCGGAGCGTGGCCTCCTGCTGCTGCGGTGCAGATGGCAGTACGAGCAGAACTACAGCAACGTAAAACCACTGAAGCGCTCTCTTAATACTTGTGAGATAGCACGTCAAGCTGCAGTCGCCTGGACTCTTTTTTTTTTTTTCGGTCATCTCTTCCATTAACCCTTCCATCCCTGAGGCCCGTACATAAAGCGCTCATAAAGATCTTTCTGAAAGAAAAGAAGCGTCCTGCTCTAATTTGGTTCCAGGAACTAGCCTCCTTTGGGGAAACCTTTTAGCTTAGCATTCTCACAGGCAGTGAGAGACCATGGCAGCTTTAAGCTCCACGCTTAAAAACAAACCACCGAAGAGGAAGACGACAAGGACAGCAGGGAGGCGGAAGCTGCAATAGCGTTCATGGAATAATAACCATGCCCAATGGTTGAAGCATTTTTATCTTCTGCCTGTACTGCTTTGCTGGTGAAGCTGGGTTTAAATGTTGATGTTCCTCTGCGAGCCTTGGAAACCTCTCTGAGGTATAGCAGGCCAGAAGACCTTGGACCTCTGTTGCTACATCGCTTAATGCTTCTGTTCATTTTGGACCAAGACAACATCTGACAAGTGACCAGGATATTTTTTAAAAAATGGCACTCTGCAAGAAGAATCCAGCAATGGACGTGGCTCATGAGTTTCACCGAGCACCTTTGAGTTCTTTTGGAAGTGTAAAAAGATCCAGCGTCAGAAATGAGACGAGGTCCCTAGTTCCTCTTCTGTCTGAAAGCATTAAGAAACATTCCTGAGAAGGTTCCAGGAGCTGCAGAAAGGGGGCTTTTGCTTCCAATGTTGATAACAGAGAAGACTTGTGTGCATGTGCGTGTGTGTGCCTGTGTGTGTGTGTGCGCGCTGTAAGTTGGCGGTGGCTTATTGACTTTCATGTAACACGCTTGATGGATTTGTCTTGTTGGAGCGTGTCGTGCCCTTTCAGTTCCACTCCTTTCTCCTTTGTGTGGCCGTAGTCATGTTTTTCACATTGCCGTTTTTTTACACATCCAACCAAGCGACTGTCAGAGCCGCTGGTGTGTTTTATCCGCACATCCATGACGGCGAACATGTCGCATGTTCTCTGCTCCTCAGATGGTCCGTCCCCATGATGATGTCCATCACGCACAGAGGAACCGGCGTCGGGCTCAGCGGAGGTAAAAGCCTTACTCCTCAAACCGTCCCCTCGACCCACATGAGTTTCCATCCCTCTCCCCTCCCTCCCTCCCCTCTTTGACAATATCCGGATTATTCCCCCCCCTCTCATTACATCGACGTCAAATTGAAGCCGGCATTCCGCGGCGGCAAATGTCGGCTCTTGATTGACCCGGACAATCGTCTCCCGGGGTAATTTCATCCGCCGCCATTTATTCCCACCGAATGGGATTACAAACACAGTGGACGTTCAATTGAAAAATCCCGACCCCCTTAATGTGCGGGAGTGAAAACGGTTGCGGTGCGCTAATCGCGCGCCGCCATTTGCTCACCTTTGTCATGTCATTGAATCCACCGTCAAAGTAGAAGTTCTCTCGCTGGTTTACAGACGCATCTCAATGTAGCATGTAGCGACGAATCCGACTCTAGGGACAGAGCGGTAAACCTGCGGAGACCGCCTGTCTGGGTCCCCATGAATTCTGGCTGATTTTGGATGGCTTGTGGTTACAAAAGACTCACAAATCAAGGATGAGGAGCAGCGCCCACCTCGACGGTCTTCATCAAATCTGAACCCCCCCCCGGATTTGAATTATGTGGATAATTCCAGAAGAAAACGTCTACCAGGGAATAAAGCGGCGTGGATGACAAGCGGGTCGTCAATACGTTGCCATGGTCCTTGAATTAGCCACTCAAGGCTAGTGAGAGTTAGCGTTTTTGAAAGAAACGCTGAATGCGCAGGTGCCCATTATGTAATCAAAAGCGGAGTCTGTCTGCGGGCGCCATCGGCTGATAAAAGTGCTGCAGGCGCCTGTCGTGTCACACATTAAGGAAAAACTCTGGAGAGGGACAAGCACACACACAAGATGGACGCCCTCCGGGTGTGTCGATGTCCCAGCTACGAAGACGTTATTGTCCTATTTTATCAATATTGGCAGCGGCTACTTAAAAACAACAATAAAATCTCTCACTATATCTCAGTTTTTATAAAATTGGAAAAAAGAAAGTTTTCCCTTGGAGGCCGCTATTGTTGTTTAACGTCGCAAGGTTGCTCCTGACTTGGCCCGTTCATTTTACCGTACGATGCAAAAACATGTTGTCTGTGCAGCCCTTCCCCTTTGGACCCGGGAGAGACGTGAGTTTCGTTCAAAATGAAGATAAACAAAGATGCCAGGAGAAAGAATCGACCAAAGTCGCCGGTGTGTGTGTGCGGCAACTGTGCTGTTATGCTAACAGAAAGAGCGTCTGTTGTAAGGCACTCCACTTTTTGTCATCGGCTTTTCACTGTGGACTTCCTGACCGCTGTGCTGACTTACTGTTAGCTTCCTTCGTGATCATGCTCGTACCTGGTCTATGGTCATCAGATGCTTCTGCAGCAGTGGCTTGTTGACGTTCTCGCAGGAGAACATCCAGGGTCTCCTGTCGATAGTGTCTCCTGTTGCGGGCTTCACGCGTTTCCTGAGAATTTTCTTTCTGTTTAGCGTTTGGCTTTAGCCTCCGTTTAAAACGAGTAGCACCCATAAGCTTTTTCAGCAGCTTAGCTCAGCTCAGCTAAATGCATCCGGAGAGAAGTGACGTGAACATAGCCGCGGATCCTTAGTCATGTACATCCTGAAGCAACTTCCCACTCCTTCTCTTCTTGTCCCTTCGAAAGCTGTGTACCTTAGCATCAGCCCTTTTGCTTCCCTTGGACTTGAAACTGGACCCAAAAGCCGCCCAGCGTGGCATTATTACCGTATATACCGTAGCTAGCTAAAGCTAACACTAGCAGAAAGACAAAGTTTGCATGAGCAATCTCCGTACGTCATCAACCCAGCATGCACTGTGCTGGTTTCTGAAGTGTGCATGCCTCAGACACACACACACACACACACACACGTCTGTCTAACTGCCTGTGTCTGTGTGCAGCCATCTCTGCGTTTGCGGTGACGGCGCTGGTGCTGCCCGGGAGCTACCCGGACTACCTAGACCTGGTCCACTCGCTGTCTGTCGGGCCCTTTCTCATCGGCCTGGCCAAGTTTGGCATCGCCTTCCCGGTGTCGTACCACACCTTCAACGGCATTCGCCACTTGGTAAGACCTCATCACGGTTCTCCTCCCAGCGCTGACTTGCCGAGGAAAAGGGATCCCGGTGCGAGTCGCAACATTTCCAAACTGGCATTTGCATGAACGGCACCCCCGTTGAATACAAATAGAATTTTCCGCCATTTTACAAGCCGGAGGAGTTTCTAACGCTCACTTGTCTTCTCTCTGTCTCCCTCTTTCCCTCCCTCTACTTGTCTCCGTTGAAATCAGTGGTGGGATATTGGCAAGGGCTTCAAAATCCCAGAGGTCTACCGCACCGGCTACACTGTTATCGGTCTGTCCATCATCACCTCCATCGCCGTGGCGTTCCTCTGAGCGCGGGGATTTCAGAACAAAAAAAAATGGAGGAGACGGCGTCGGAGCGGAGTGGACGCGTGGCACTGTGGGAGTTGTTTGTTTTATTATGTTGCAGCCGTTTTAAGCAAATATTAATAAAGAATTATGTATGATGCTATATGTGGAACACCCTGCTACGTGTCATCTGGTTATTCACCTTCCTGACAACGTACCGGTGACGCGTCAGTTCGTCGCCCGTGAGAAGTGCATGTGTGTAAGCGGGTTTGTGCTTGTTTGTTTGTTTGTTTGTTAGTTAGTTTGTTTGTTGTGGGCCGCCATTCATATTTTTCCCTGCCGTAGCCAACCGTCCATTTGCTACTTTGAGAACCTCGGGGCCTCGCAGAAAAAAAAACAACAGTTGTTTATGGTGTTCGCGGCGGCTAACTAGCTTATCAATTTGTTTTCGGATGGGGGGTTAGCCTGTCTGTTTGAATTTCTCCTTCTTGACGGGGGTTATTAAACGATCAAACTACATTTCTGAGAGAAATCGGTGTCACGGTGCGTTCAAGTCAACATCGGATGTCAGTTATCCTGATTACTTTCTCACACAGCCGCAGGAGAAGGAAGGGGGTGCTCACTGATGCCCCCCTTTCCACTTTATTTTGTGGACATGGGTGATGTTTGGGGTGGGAGAGGGGTCCCTTGGATACCACTGTGGGGTGGAGAGCGAATCCGCGTCTTTAGCACCCCCTACCGGCGGGCGCGGGAACTACACCCTCCGCGGGCTGCAGTGATGCTGAGGGATGGCGGAGGATGGGGAGCAAGTGAGGAAGAGAGAGAGAGGGAGGGATGGATGGATGGAGGGGGGAGTATAAAGCCACTTTTGATAAAAAAACACCGCGCCTCGGTCTCTGTGGCGCAATGGAATAGCGCGCTGGACTTCTAATCCAGAGGCTCCGGGTTCGAGTCCCGGCAGAGATGGGGATCTCACCGTGCAAGTGACCCCACACATCCTTTTTTTTTTTTTTTATTATTTTTAATTTGCATTTCTGTCGTGCGTTTTGGAGAAAACGCTTAATTTAATTAAAAAAAAAAAAAAGCCCTCAGATGTGATGAATGGGCGCTCTGATATGCAAATTTCAGACCGGAAGTCGCGGAAAGCGGAAGCAGCAGCCTTCCGGCGTGGCCCGCTTCCTGTCTCCAGGTGATCATCCTGCGGGGACGAAGGGCCGCCGCACGACGCACAACCGCACGGGAACCCCGGGGAGGAGCATCTGAAGGCACCGGATGCTGCGTTCAATCCCCGCATCCGAAACAGAAGCGGGCGGGGAAAAAAAAACAGAAGCTTACTTTGGAAAACAAAGGTGTGTGTGTTCGCGATTCCCGGTCAATTCCAGGATCAGATTGACTTTACGATTTTGATTTTTGAATCCGGGTCACCCAAGGTTCACCCTCCCCCCCCCACTCCACTCTACTTTTTATTTTTATTTTTTTTCCTTTCCAAGTTCCTTTCCAACCTCCGCCGTCCGCACGTTTAACCCCATCCCGCCTCCCGCACGCAGGCCTAATCCTCCTGCAAAACTAATCCCTAATCCTCTCCAGCAACTTGCACCCCCCACCTCTTTCCCCAAACGGGCCTGAAAAAAAAAAAAAAACTAGTCCCGCTCATTAATATGCACGAAGTACCGCGCCATTGATAATTAAAGCCGCGAGAGAAAGTAGTCCCTCCGCCGCCGCCGCCGCCGCCGGGTCTATCGTGGAGATCCGGCTAATGGCTGCGAATTAGCGGCGATAAGGAATATTATGGGCTGCCGGGGACCGTGACCTCCCCTCTGCCCCACCCACCTTTTTTTCCTCCCAACCACCCTCATCTTCCTCCAATTAAATCACATCACAAGAAAGGAACACGCGTGGATGGATGGATGGATGGATGGATGGATGGATGGGGAGGGAGTGGGGGGGTCACACTTCTCCTCCATCGGCTCCTCCGTGTTGCAGGCCCCCGCTCTGGCCCTGTTATCCCGGTGGTACGGGCCAAATCGTATTAACCCCCCCCTCCCTCCTCCATCCCTCCTCCTCCTCCTCCTCTCCTCCCTCCATCCCTCCCTCCCTTGTCCCCTCCCTCCCGTCTTTTCAGTCAGACTGTTTTTGCTGCAGTGAACGAACGGTGGCCGCGGAAAGAGAGAGAGAGAGAGAGAGAGAGAGGGGGATACGTACGGAGGTGAGAATAAACAAGAAAGAAAAGGAAGAAGAAGAAGAAGAAGAGGACAAGAAAAGTGAGGAGAAGATAAAGAAGAAGAAAAAGAAGGACCGCAGCGGCGCGGGAACCAACAATAGCCTGCCGACTCCCGGAGGCGGAATAGAACGGTGTGTGCGCGTGCGCGTGCGCGACGCCGGCGACTCTAGGTTTGTTGTGTGTGTGTGTGTGTGTGCGCGCGGTTTTAAGTCCAGCCGGGAGAGACACCTGTCAGTGCTCCCGCGTCTCCAGGAATGTGTGTGTGTGTGTGTGTATGTGTGTGTGGTTGCCGGGTATGGTACGTGCATGCGCGCGCGTGTAATCCGTCATGCCTTCCCGCGGAGCGATGGATGGATAAAGAGAGAGAGAGAGTTGTATAATCCTTGGCTGTTCTATAATTTACTCTCCTCCTCCCCACTCGTGAAAAGGAAGCCGCTCCGCCGTGACTCGTGTAATCCCGTCACCACCGGATGTCCCTGCGAGTTCGCGCAAACGGCCGTGCGTGTTTTTTTTTTTTTTTTTTTTTCCCCCCCCTCTTATCTTCATCATCTTCATCATCATCACCATCGTCGTCGTCACTGTCATGGCCGCGCGGCAACTTCGTGCACGCGCGAGGTCATCTCCCACGGACACACACAAACACGCAACCGCTTCTTGTTTTGTTTTGAACGGGAAGCGACAGTAACACACACACACACACACACTCACAAACACACATGCATATTCATGCACGCACACGCACACACTCCGCCCCTCCCGGTCCTGCCCCCCCCTCCTCCCCCCCACGCCTCCCCGCAGACCCCGCCCCTCCCGCCCCGCCGTCCCGCACGCGGTGCTCCTGCTATTTTAAGGCACGCGTGGAAGTGGAAGAGGGATGGAGGGATGGAAGGAGGGGGGGTAATTGCGTATGTGTGTGTGTGTGTGTGTGTGTGTGTTTGCCCGCCTCCCCCCTTTTCTGCAGGCGACAGGTGCATCAGGCCAGCGCTGTTGTGTTTGTGCCCCTCCTCCTCCTCCTCCTCTTCCACTTCTTCCTCCCTCCATCTCTCTGCCCCCCAAAACCTCCACCCACTTGTTATTTTCCAATCTCCTCCTCTTTCTCATTTA
Source organism: Fistularia commersonii (assembly GCF_037954325.1). Classification (NCBI taxonomy): domain Eukaryota; kingdom Metazoa; phylum Chordata; class Actinopteri; order Syngnathiformes; family Fistulariidae; genus Fistularia; species Fistularia commersonii. The sequence continues at coordinate 7,699,116 of NC_141293.1, forward strand.
CTGCGTTTTTCCGCCCCCCCCCACCCCACCTCCGTGCGAGGCCGGCGGGGCGACGGCGTCGCTTCGGCGCCGGTCGACCACTCGCATGGAGGGAAAGAGCGAGGCGCGGTTGCACGCCCTCCCGGACCCTCCTCCTCATCTGCTCCTCTTCTCCGGCTTCAGGTGACACCCCAGCGCTGCTCGTCCCCCCCCCGAGGACTCGGCGAGACAGGCGGACCGGCGCCCCCGACCATGGCCTCCCCCGCCGCCGCCCCCCCTGCGCCGTGGAGCGTCGGCCTGTTGACCCTGCTGTTGGCGGCCGCGACCCGCGGCAACATTGTGGACAGTAGGTTCCCCTCTTTCTCCCCCCTCCTCCCTCCATGACCATCCCTCTTTCCCCCCTTCCGACGGCGCCCCTCATCTGTCGGCCGTTCCGTGGTTCCCCGTCGGTCCGACAAGGGAATCAGAGAGCCGTTAATAAGCACATGGGACACCCCCTCTTCTTCCCCTCCCCCCGCTGGAATGTTCTTTTCGTCCAAAGTTTGCCAGGAATGTGCCTGACCTGCACATGTGAAAAGCCCGGGTTCTGGTGAACAACAAAACTTTAGCCCTCCCCCGCGACCGTATTTGGTCGCTCTTGCCGGTACGGTAGTCTCTATCTCTGTGAGCTTCGTGCAACCTTGGGAGAAGCTGTAATCATCTTGTCGTCGCCCTGAAAGGCAATGCAGGAGTGCATGTGGTGTGCGCCGCTGCCGGCGAGCCCAGGCAAATGAGGTTTTGACAAGAGAAGCACTTTGTACGTTTTTTTTTTTTTTTTGGCAATTACGTAACACTCAAGCGCCCGGTGATACATCCCCTGTGTGGGGTGGGAGGGGGCGGAGGTGTGTGAACTGTACAGGAGGAGGAAAAAAAAAAAAAAAAATGACGCTTCACCTCCAGTCTCACCTCTCCACGGGATATGGATGGAGCGCAGGTGCCGCCTTGGATTCAATCCCGGGAGTGTTCGGAGCCAAGAACTTAAAGGTGATGCGGAAGGCGTGCAGGTCGCCCCCATCATCCCCACCAGCCCGCATTTGCATTTTCAATTTTCACCCCCCCCCCCCCCGCCCACACCCGCGCCCACACCAGCTCCCATACCGCTCCGACGGTCTTCGGCCGTCAAGTGCGCGGCGCATGCATATGCATGGGCACATACGCGGCCCACACATGTATGCTTCCGCTGCGGTTATCCACATCAGCTGTTTTTGCTGCCTTAATTATGCATGCTCTTGTATATGTGTGTGTGTGTGTGTGTGTGTGTGTGTATGGGCTGGCGGAGAGTTGTCGGCGTTGGCTAACAGTGGCCGGTGCGGGAAATGGCGAGAAGGACCATCTGGCTGCGCCAAGAAAGTCGGGATGAGGTTGTAGTTAAACAAATATAGATGTTTGGAGGTGGTGGTGCGGCATCTCCAACGGCGCCGACCCAAACTGGCTGTTCATTGAGCTTCCAGAAGTTGAAGCGTCTCATCCCATGAAGGTGGGGGCCCATCCCCCCCCCACACACACACACTTTAATCCAAAACGCCGTCACGCGTGGTCATGTCAGGCTGCGCCTGGAAGACATTTCCTCTACGCTATTATTAGCCCGCCGCTCAAGGCCCCGCCGCCGTCATTAAATTAGCTTCCCGGGCACAATGCTAGCATCGATCGGAAGCTACATTAATCCTGTTTTTGTGTGAAATCAATGGGTTTATGTTTTTGTCCGAAAGAAAAGGAAACGTCTCGGGACTCGGAGCGGCTCGGCCCCGCCGGCGGCGCGCGGAAATAAAGGAGAGGTTTGCAAGCAAAGTAGGACGAGGGTTCCCTTCGCCGAGGTGGTCAATGGCGGCGACTCCAAGGATGGATGGAGGTTTAAACGGACGGGCGTGCACGGTGGGTGGCGCTGTAATTATGCTGTAAAGAAGAAGGTGGAGAGGGTTGGCCGGGGGAGGGGGGAGCAGGGGTGGAGGGGGAGTCAGATAATGCTGTCATAATGGAGTTGTCTGCCAAGAGGCTCTGGAACAGTATTATCTACTTAGCATAAATAATTCAACGTTATGTGTAAGGGGGGGTGAAAAAAAAGCTGAGCAAAGTAGTGGGGGTGGGGATAGATGGAGGGGCTGCGAGCGATCGGAGATCAGCCCCACCCACCGCGGCTAGTCCGCGGAGATTGAAAACATGTAGCATATTAGCATGTTTATGTTACTTAGAACCGGAAAGGGTAAAGATGCCGAGCGGGGACAACCCCTTTTTTTTTTGAAAGGATGGATTAAAAGAAAACGGAATGGGAGATGCTAATTGCGTCCCGCTTGTTTTCCGTACAAAATCGCCTGTTGGATCAGGCTGCGCCCTGGTTTTTCTCCGCTGTTTGACCCAGTTACCTCCAGGCTGCCGCGGGGAAGGAGGTTCCGTCCCGCGGATGCCATGCCGCGCCGGCCGCCCTCTGGAGCGCAAACATGGCTAATAGTTTATTTACCTGCCACCGACTCGAACGGCTGGATCCGGTTAGATGAAGGCGGACGTTTCCTGCTGGGGCCGGTAATGAGTAAGGATTAAACTACAGGAGCGGTGCCGACCAATCGTTTGCGAGCTGGATGGAGGACTCCGCGTGCGCGCCCACCCCGCTTCCCGCCCTGGATTCACTTAGACTAGCCTCCAAACAAAACCCCCCCTCCCTCTTTGGGCTTCCCACGCACGCCGCTGTTATTTACCGCCGACTTCCCATGTGCCGGGGAAGGGGAACATTTGGCTAACGCTCCGCGCGGCTAGCACACAATAGCGGTAGGCGTTTTGGAAGGGAGGCCTCCGCCTGTTAACAAGGCTGACTGATAAGCAATGACTCATTAACAAGCGGAGGTACAGGCCGCCGCGGGGAATTACCGCCTCGCCACCATGACATTAATAAGTGGCCCGGGCAATTTTTTTTTCTCCGCACTTGGAAAACCGGTGGCTATTTCCCGGGCCCCTTTAACGCTTCCCCGTTGGTTTCCGCCGCCGTCCGATGGGGATCGGGCTCACTGTTAACCACCTCGGAGGAAATCCCGGCGCCCCCCCCCCTCCTCGCTCATTAGTTTTCAGCAGATTCGCTCCGAAACATCTGGGGAGGCGCTCGGCGAACGCCTTCCGCGGCGATCCGGCTAATTAATTACCAATATGGCTGTTTCTTTAGGAGCAGGAGACATTTGACTTCGCACCCGTGATTTTAATCGCGGAGATTGATGAAGATCCCGACATTGTGTGGATCTAATTAGTCATCTAAAGTACGTCAAATGCGCCGAGGAGCTCGGAGCAGCCGTCTCCGCTCTGGGTTTTAATCCGACTGCCATTGTGTTTATTCTTCCAGGATTATGTAAGCGTGTTTTTGTCGCTCCAGATTAGCAAGTCCAGATTTTACCCGATTGGCTGGCATTCGCTCGCGACCGACTCACATCTGGCTGAGAAAACCAATTATTTCCCGCCGCTCATCACGACGATTAATTAAAGGCGGCGCGGCCGATTGACTCCGCGACGAACATGAGTCCCTCGCCGGGGGCGGATTTGCATCGCGCCCCCACCGGTTCCTTCGATAAACTCCGCGTCTCTCGTCGAGACAGCGCCGGCGTTGCGCTGCCTTGCGTGCGATCCGACGAGCCGCTGTTGAAGTGTCTAGAATCTATCTGCAAGTAATTTAGGCAGCGTGAGGATGCGGCGTGAGGAAGGGAGTGGCGGTTACATTCGCCGAAAGAGGCTCGGAGAAGGTCCGGTACCATGGAGGTTTAACGGCGTCCGTGCCGTTTTCGCTCAAATGCGGGACGTAACCCTAAAACCACCACCTTGCGAAGACACTGCGGCTAAACAAACTGAGCAACAACAACAACAACAACAACAACAACAACAACAACAAGGAGAGGAAAGAGCGTGTCAACACCGGCCCAGGAATAAATTAATCCACCTCATTTCCAGCAACAAGAGGCCTTATTACCGAGCTCGGCTCTCCGCGGTCTCTCCCTTTGATCAGCCCCGCCCCCTCCGCCTTCACCGCCCGCCCCCACCTCCGTTTTCCCCTCATTATCTGACAGAATTCTCCGACGGGTGTTTTAATTGATTGCCGCGGGGGGGGTGGAAACCGCCCCGTCCCGTCACCGTAGGTTGGGGGGCAAACGGCGCCGTAAAAGTTCATATCGATTGAAATGGTTCTCCGAATCCCCCAGAGCACCGGCGGTGATGGAGCAGAGGTTGTTCTTGTTTATTGCCCCTTTAGACGATGCCATCATCTCGGCCGGTCGCCGAGTGTGTCCGTAGGAGTGTGTCTTATCGCCGGTAACCGCCAACATAAAGCCATTTTGATTCAACGGCGCTCCAGCTGGAGATACGACCGTCCTCCCCGCGGACACGTCGGCCGCTAAGTGTCGCGAAAACGAGATCCTTCTGAGCCTTGACGGTGAGCGCGGCGCCGTCCCCCTCTGGTTTTAATCTCTTTAAAATGCATCTTTACGTGCCGGGGACTGGAGAAGGCCGGTCACACTTCACTAAGCTGAGTTGCTTCTCCACCCCCTCTCATTGGAACAGAAACCCGACGAAGTCGGGTTAATTTAGTGCCAAACTGAAGCAGCTGATTAAAAGGTGGAACACCACCACCACCTCCAGGGTGATCTCCACCGCAAGTATTGCTCATGAGTAGAATGCTTGATGGGGCTCCACTCCTGGACCGGCAACTCCTTCACTATCAGCAGCGAGGAGGCGCAGGGTAGCCTAGCAGCTAAATGCTGACGTGCGCATCCTTGGAAAACATCTTGTAGCAACTGGACTCAAGTGTTTTCAGATGTTGCTCCGCTCATCCATCTCCAGTTCCACAGGCGGGCATGAAGGTAGTTAGGAAGTGGAGAACCTAGTAGGATCACTTGAGCCAGAGTTGTATGCTTGCTCTCCAGAAAGGGAATCAGCTTGTGATACAGTCTTATTTCATTTGTTCATTCATTTATTCATTTGTTATCTATACTTTTCCTGCTGTAGGGGTTGTGGGGGCGGGGTTATAGCCTTTCCAAGATGAAGCGGGGCTCACTCTCGACTGAGCGCTGGTGGATCACGGGGCCAAATAAGGAAACAATGTCTGGACAATGTAGGATGTCCTGCAAATGTTTGGAACTGCTGTCCAAAGTTGGCAAAGCGTTAGCATAGCATTATAGAAACCCGCCACCAACAAATAAGGTGTAACAGTGGGGTCACGCTTAGCGTAGCTAACCACAATACGGAGCACCACTTTGCGAAGGGGGGAGTTGCGAACAGGCGCCGTTTTTTCAAAGCGTTAGCTGCGGCGTGAATGCTAACGCGCAGGTGGCTGCTGATGTTTGAATTGCGTGGGGACATTGGTGTTGGACGGCGGAGCCAGAGCGAAAACATGGCGGATCTCTCCCGACGCTCCTGCTCGGATTGAAGAAGGCGCCATTGATATTGTTTATTTTATCATTCGTCCGCGCCGGTGATATTATTTTTATGCGCCCGTCTGGGTAATTTACGACGCCGCGGAGACGCACCGTATCGCCGCGGCTCCCACATATAGATCTGCCATTAAACGGCAGTGTGTGTTATTTAAACGGCGTCTGCGAGGCCGAGGCACCTGACATTTAGGCCCAGAGTTTCCATCATCAGTTATGGCCCCGTTGTAATTGTATCAAATCTATCACATGGGCTGAGCAGAGCGGAGTGGAGCGCAGCGCTGGGGAGGGGACGGTTCGGTCGCATTGTCAACAAGAGCGGCCATGACAGCTGCTGGCTCATTAGACCTCATACTCCTGCATACAGATACTTCTCATCCCACTGGGAAATGGTCCTCTTCATCCCAGAGTCCAGGATGTGCAGGAGATGTGTGAATGACAGGGTGAGTGGTCGTGTATCTAAGTCACATGTGAATGCGAGGATGGCGAATATGATGGCGACTAAATTGCTACGCTATGCTCTACATAAAGTGAATGAAAGGGTGTATGGTTACGCTTCTTTTTATGAAATGAAAGGATGTGAATGACAGGGTGAATAGTTGCATGTCTCTATGCGATGCCGTCTTTATGCTACGGTATGTTCTCTACGAAGTGAAAGGTCAAACGGTCTTATGTCTATGTGGCATGCGAATGAAAGGATGAGTAGTTGTATGCCTCTATATGATGCCGTCTATTTGCCCTGCCCTATATGAATGGGGCATGAATGGGTTGAATGGTTTGCATGTCTGTCTAAGAAAGGTGAATGAAAGGATGAATCGTTGTATGTCTACATGAGGCTAATGAAAGGCTGATTGGTTGTATGTCTACATGAGGTGTGAATGTATTGCTCGAAAAAAATGAATGAGAGGATGAATAGATGTATGTCTATATGATGGCGACTATATGCTATGCTTTGCTCTATATGAAGTGAATGAGGGGGTGAACGCTTGGATGTCTCCTAATCAAAAGTGAATGAAAGGGTGAATATTTGAATGTTTGTAAATAACATGTGAATGAGTGAATGTTGCATGTCTCTAAATTACATTTGAATAAGAGGGTGAATGATGACATTTCTATATGTGATTGTCAAATGAGAGGATGAATTGGTGTATGTCTGTATTTAATGTGTGAATGAGTGAGTGTTGCATGTCTGATGGTGTCTTTATGCTACACTGTGAACTATAAGCAGTGAATGAAAGGGTGAACGGTTGCTTGTCTGCCTAAGAAGGGTGAATTAAATGATAAATCATGTCTTTAAATGATGTGCGAATGATCACATGAATAGTCATACGTCTCTATATAATCTTAATGAAAGAGAGAATGGCCATATGTCTCTATAAGAAGAGTGAATAACAGGATGAATAGTTCGATATCTATATGATTTGTGAACGAGAGGGTGAATGTTTGAATGAGAGGGCGAGGTTCTGTCTCCATGTGTCGCATACTTTATGTGTGATCCCAATGCACTCGGCTGATCCGCCGGCGACCTCTCGCTGTCAGCAAGCCCCGCCCCCTTTCCCCGGCCCGACCCGCACATCTGATTTTAATCCAGGGGTCAAAGGAGTTTGTGGCGTGCTGTGTTCGGACGACGCCCGCCTGTGCGTCCGCATGGATCCGCGCCGCCGCGTCACTGTGACCTACATGTGCAGACCAGAGGGGCAGATGGTCGGGAAGCCGTAGGAGCGGCACCTCGTCCACCTTCTGCCACGTTCTGCCGGCGGTGGCGGCGGTTGGAGGTGGGTGGGCGGGGCTTCCGTCATAGCTACGCGCTCCTGCAAAGGTCATGTGATCATTAAGGCTGTCAGAGCGATTGACAGGTGGGGGCTTCAACCCGGAGTCCACCGGATTGGACCGCAGGATTGGATTTATTTTGTTTTTTTTAAAAATGTCTCCACAGGTCCCTGGTAGCAGTGAGACTGTGACGGTGGGTTTGGGGGGGTGGCGGTGCGATGATGAGCGGATCGGGCCGCGGTCCCGACATGGCCGCCGCCGCCGCCACCGCCGAAAGACAAAGGCGGCAAACAGGCGTCCCTAATCCCCCCCCCCCACTCGGTGAATGAATCGGAGACAAAGAGAGGAGGAACGCAGACACAGAGGCTTGGACACACATAGGATAAGCTGATTAGTGCGGAAAAAAGGATGGAGGATGGAGGGGGGGTGGAGGGGTGTAGGGGCGCGCACGTGAAGGGGGGGGGGGGGGGGATCCGTGCAGCGAGAGGGCAGCAAGCCGCGCTGAGACGGAGCGCCGGAGCAGGGAAGACTGGCGGCGAGATTGAAACCCGGGTTTGCCCCTCTGTACCCGCCACAGCCCAAAAAGGTGCAAACGTGCAATTTACCGGATGCCGTGGCAACGTTGTCTCCGCTGGAGTCGCCCCACCTGCGCCGCTGCCATCCGCAGGGAGCTCCACCCGATCCAGGTGTACTCGCTAAATATATCGCTAATTAGAATTAATAAGATTTACCTAGAAAAGAATATGCTCCTTCTCTAAGCTGCTTATCCCTACATGGAAATCTACTACGCTGACACACACACACACACACACACACACACACAGGTATGCACATACACTTTTCGTGAACTTGCACAACACACACACACTGACATGCTGGCGCGCACCTTCTTTCGGCTGAGTCCCCTTCACTTTGCTTTCTAGCACACAGCTAAGCAGACTATTAAGGATCCTTGGTATGCTTACACACACACCCACACACACACACACACACACACACACACACACTCAGAAATAGTGCTGCTTTCTCATGCAGACTTAAACATTCGCCCTTCTCACTGAACACGCCAGTTCTCGCTTGCACACACACATGCAACTTACTAAGATGTGCATGTCTTGTGACACACACATACACATACACACACACACATGTGCATATGTGCACATGTACAAACAAAAGCTGTAAACATATATATTAATGCAGGGACATGCACAGGTGTCGGTCGTAGATAAATATGGATGCCGTAAGATGCCCCCCTCTAATAGGGGAAAAAAAAATGGCGTCTCCCGGTGACACGTGGGCGTGCATAAACAGGGGGACCCCCCTGCACCCTTGCTGTCACACTGCTATCCGCGGCAGTGTGTGCACAACGGCGCCTCAAACGCCGCTGATAGTGTTTCCCCGAGTTCCTTCACGGTCTCACCGTGCACCATCCCCAACCCGACACGTTAGCTTACACTTGAGCTTACATGCTAGCTGTAAATCCCTGAGGAAAGGAAGCCGAGGAAGCGGACGTGGGGCTTTTATATGTTAGCATGATGGCTAACGTGTTAATGTGAAAAGACATGCAGTTTCGTGCGGTTAGCAATGTGGGGCCGATCCTAACGCACGCCTGAGTGTAACCGTGAGACGCCATTTTTTAGCATCTTTGATGAAGCTTCCGTGGCTCCACATGATCGGGGCTGCTGCTACATTCACCGTGCAGAATGCAAGAGCGATCTCGTATCTACCGGTTCATTCGCCTCCCCAACCATTTTCGTAACACGTCAAAAGACGGCGCGAGCGAGCGCCATAATTGCGTTAATGAGCTACACGGCTTTATCAGCGGCGGCGGGCGGCCTGAGGCGTGACGGCTATCAGCCTCTTACACCCACCGCTGGATGTTTGATGAGTCCCTTGAAGGGAGAATCCGATAATGCAAGCGAACTTCCTGGAGGCGGTGGAGGGGGTGGGTGGTTAGCCTACCCCCCCTTCTGTTTTGCTTGTTCGTTTATACGATGCTAAATATTTCAACGGGGGTCGTGATTTATTTAGCGCTGAGCGGAAGTTATTTTCGCGTTGATCTCTCTGTGGGCAGAGGAGGAGGGGGGCCGGGGTGGTACTAGCTTAGAGGGACATAGATGGGGGGGTGACGGAGATGTACATCTCGAGGTAAGTTGAGATGTGTTGTTGGTTAGTGAGTGGGATGGGGTTTTGTTTTTGCAGTTTGAAAGGGTTTAAGCTAGCTTAGCTGCCAGGTACACCAACCCACTTTCTTGACCCCCAGCCACCTGCTCCGGCTGGATTTTGAAAAGGGGACCTAGCGTGAGTCCGGGGTCATTTACGTCAAACTGAAATACAGGTGCTTGCTGGAATCCCCTTTCCACCTCCCTTTTGCACACCTTTGTACGTATTCATCGTTCACAGAAACCATGGCAACCGTGTCCAGCCCTGCCCCCATCTGAGACCGCCAAGTTGTTTAAATGAAAGGCTTGGCACGTCGACTCGTTCCTGGATATTTATTTTAACGCCTTAAAATATGAAAGGTCGAGCTGATGGATGGCAACGGCTTAATACGCTTAAACTCAGCTGATAGCAGCTTTTATGGATATATATATGTATATATATATGTATGTACTTAAAGGAAAAGTGCAATAAGGATTCTGGCGCCGCGATACTGCTACGAGAGATCATCTGATTTGTATCGGGTCACTTCCACTTTGGGGTAGTCAGACTTGATGGTGGGAGTTTAAAGATCTGCGTCAGGAGTTTCCGAGGTGTGACGCGGCGGCATCGGATTGTTCCTAATGGAGGGGCAGGGGGTGACATCATCGACGGCGGGTGCGAGATGGATGCTACTCGCTACTAGCTTTTTGGAAAATAAAGTGGAGTTTCTGATGGGGTGGGGTGGCAGAAGGTCCCTTCTTGGATTCCCACAGGAGTTCTTCCTACTGCATGGGGTTCCTCAAGGTTCTCCGGGTTCTTCCATGCTGGAGGTTCAGTGGAAACCTCACATTGTCCAGATGCGTGAATGAATGAAAGCTTTAGTAGTTGTATGCCTTTACATAATGTGAATGAATGAATGAGTGAGTGAATGGTTGTATGTCCCCGTGTGAGGCGTGAATGAGAGGGTGAATGGTTCTTTGCATATAAACGTGGAAATGAAAAGGGTGATTGTTTGTAGTTGGCTTTGTGATTGAACCCTGTTTCTTGTCCAACCACCACAACCCATGAATGAATGAATGAATGAGCTCCTGATAGCCCACTGTGCAGATGGAGAAGCGGGGGGGGTGGAATTCAGTGTGCTAAAATAACCGCAATGCTCTTGACCGGCCTAGAATTACATCCCATAATCCGGTCCCTACCGTCCAAATCTAATCCCTCAGCGGTCACGGGCGACTCGGGATTAGCAGGACAGGTGCCACACACACACACCTGCTCGCTGTGACGCTCTGTAGAACCAGGATGGCGCTGTGGAGGCGGAGCCTCTGGTGGGGGGGCGGGGCTTCCTGTCATTTCAGCAGAAGATGAGTCGAAAGGGAACTGAGTTTTAGAAGAAATCTTTGTTGGGGTATTTCGAGACGACTTCCCTCTTTGGGGTTTTTCCCTGGAAATTCTCAATGTCAAATGAAAAGAATCAACGTCAATGTTTAAACATTCTTTATTAGGAGTTTTCCTGTTAAAATTGTTACAGTTGGTTTTATTACCCGTTGCTATTTTTTTTCTCGCAATCTGGTTGTTCAACCTTGATATAGCTTAACCTTGATATGCAGTCACGACGTTGCCTTTGAAAATGTGTCGCGCATTTGTGTGTGTGTGTGTGTGTGTGTGTATGTGTGTGTGTGTGTTCTGAGCTGAGGCTTTTGTTTTTTGTTTTTTTTTTTGTGAGGCGAATCGGAGGTTGTCCGAGCCAATGTGGCGCCCTTGCCGATACGATGCCGCACGATAAAAGGGAACTCTTAAGAGGTCAATGTAGCCTCCTTTTACACACTGGCTGGAGTAACGCGAGGCCGTTATGTCATGATGCGGCGCGAGTGGCAAATATAAACGTGAGAGTTGATGCTTGGCCTCTGGAGGTCACGCCAGAGTGGGTCCGCTAACACGGGTGAACTCCCTGCGATGCTCCCTTACTCCAGTTCGCCGCGCTCGTGCCCCCCCCCCCCCCCCCCCCCCCCGGCGCACTCAGATTAACACCTGTTGGCGACTCGTAAATAGACCAGCACCCTCCTGCTCCTGCCAAACAATGTACACCTATCAGGTCATCTGTCACCATGGCAACCCCCAGTCATCCTATCTTGAACTCCACCTGAATGATGAGGGAATATGTACTTTTTGTAGCGGCAAAGCTTGTTCACTTTTTCTCCCTTCATACCCCAGTAATTATCTCGGTAGTGTAATGACATGCTTATAGCAGACAAGCACCTTTGTTCTTCTCGCCTTGTTTTAGATAATTATTAATATTTCACAGCGCCGGATGACATGCAGTGGCGGTGATGGGACTTGTTTCTACGTGGGTATCAAAGTGAGGCTGCAAATCTTTTGGGTCAGAAAATGTAAGCTCAAAGTGCGGAACGATGCCTGCCATTGGTCGGGTGACTTCTCCCACGGTGCCGCCGGGACGTGGACGTTCTTTGTCACCGGTGGCTCCCCAGGGAATCCCTTGATCAAGATGTACACTGACCCGTAAGAGAAGAGCTGAGCCTACCGGATGAGGGGATCGGTCCTCTGGGATTCCCTGTTCTCCCACTACTCTGCTCGGCAGCCAGTTGCACCCAATTGCTGTCTCTGGACTTGTATGCTCGATGTGATTCCACTCAGGTTGGTCAAACAGTCTGTCAAAAAGGATGATAGGCAGTATCCTGGCCAATTCTTTGGGAGCTTCATCATGTGGATTGTGGCAACTGTATTGGGCTGGTTATCCGAAAGAGGCGTCTACAGGTCGCCCTGGAGTCTCCGCCTTCTGACATTTACATAACGCAACGCTTTTGGTCATGCTAGTTTCCATAGTTATTTGCTGTTGTTTTTCCTGTTCACTTGTCGGATCCAGTGTTTAGATCACCTCGCTCTTCTTCAACTTTGGGTTGCTCCCTTCTGGGGTTACCACGGATAATCAACTGCCTCCATCTAACCCTCTTCTCTGCATCATCGTCTCTCATGCCTGCTGACTACCTTTCCTCTTTCCCTCCCTTTGTAAACATCCTCGCTTGTATTCCTCCAGACCTCCTGCCTGGCAGTTCCAATCTCCTTCTACCCAGATCTTCACCATCTCTTCTCCATATCCAAACCATCTCAGTCTCCAGAACATCTAACATGTGCTGTCCCTCTGATGGACTCATTCCTGATCCTCTCCATCCTCCTCAGTCCCAAAGAGAGGCTCCACATCTCTGAATCTCTGCTGTCTCCGTCTGCCTAGTTTCCGTTTTATCACTCGCATCCCAGTTGTCCGTCAACTCTGTCGCATCTTTTTGGATCGTTGGATTGCCCGCTGGGAGTTTGCATCTCTCCAGGCGATAGTCCTAGCCCTGTTTGTTTTGCTTTCCCAGAACTGTGCGCGGATCCCCCCCCCCGTCTTTGTCTTTCCTCTAAACTCCCCCTTTGAGTGTCTTGAAAGGGCTCCAAGCTCGTTCCTTCCCTCGGATTTTGCGGCGGGCACCACATGCTCGTCCGACATCCTTCGCACCGGTCCGATCTATAGATTTCAGATTTCTTCTCAGGAGACCTGAAACTCGCGAACGCTGACAGGTTGAGGATTAATTTTCAGCTCAGACATGCGGTTTTGTTTGAATAACACTGGCATGCTTTCAAACTATCAGCGACACGGGATGGGCGGCCTCCGCTTTTCACCTCCTGACTCATATTAGAACCTGACCTGACTGATGGGTCCAAGAGTACACCAGGTGTATTCTTCGAAAAACTGGCATTTTAGCCCGGGATAACCCAACATTACCGTGTAATTGCACACAGGCCAGAGGAGGCTGCCCTTCAGAAATGACACCAGAAGATAAGAGGCCTTTGTTTCCTTCGTGCGCCGTCTAGCTCGTAATAACTGGGATTTGCTTTGAGTAGTTGAGGAGGAGCAGCGGCGTGTCAGTCGTCTGGTGTATGGCTGTGTTCCCCATGCAAGACAGCCAGACGGTACTTACAGGGCACTTCGCCGTTGCTCACCGGGTACTTCCTTTCCCCTGAAATACTACAGAAATACACCCTTGTGCAGGAATTACTGTGAGTTGCACGTAGGCGGGTATGCCAAGTGGCATGAATGTCGCAAGCCAGAGGAAGTGGCTAGTTTCTGGTCTGAGTAGCGAGACCATCGGCGCCGCAGGAGCTTTTGCGTGTCGGATTAGCATTATGGGATGCGTCACTGGGGCAACAGGCGGACAGGGTGAGATCACCAGCACCGTCTTTAGCTGATGAGTCGATGCCCCAGTTTGGCCATTAGCGCTACGCTGCTAGTGTCGCTAAAAGATCATTGGAATCGATGGGCACTTAGTGGTAGCTGGTGTGCCATCTCTTTGGGGTTTGAAGGAGGATTGTGAAAAGAGCAGTCCTCCCCACCACCCCAACCCCCCCGGTTTCGGAAAGCTACATTTAGACGGGTGGCGGAGAAGCGACGCAAAGGGAGGGAGTGTGGGGAAAATAAGAAAACCTGCAGCGAGACGGATCGTCGGCAGGTCCTCGGACGCAAGATAAATGTAAATTCAACGGGCGGAGAAGGGGGGGGGGGGGGGGGTGACGGCTTTGGCGCTCCCACTTCTCCTGCGCCAAGTTTCTTTGTGCTGTGCGAGCCTCCTTAGATTATCACGCCGCGGCGCCGGCGTTCAGGGCACAATAGAGTGCACAATGTTTTATTCATCATCCATGTTTTAGCAAACAAAATCGGACCCCGCGTTCCTTAAGAATAATTTAATGCCATCGTGTTTATTGCGCGGGCCCATCCATAATATCTTGTTTTTTTTTTTTGTTTTTTTTTTTTCTACGAGCTATGGTGAATTTTAAATAAGATGCTTTTGGCAGTTTTAGCAGACTGTAAGAAATGTAAACTCCAGTCTTTGATAATGATAAGGTAATTACCGCAAACGAATGGCGTCATTATCTGCGGCGGGAGGGGTAGGGAGAGGGGGAGGGGGCCGTTGGCTCTGGAAGGACTCGCATTATCAAGACGAGTCGTGAACGTTAGCGCTTACCGTTATATCCGGACTATGGAGCACACCTGAATATAAGCTGCAGCGGCTAAAAATGAATAAATTAATATATGTGTACATATAAAGGCTGCACTTATAAGCTTATAAATCACGGGTGTCCACCTTGTAATATGAGATATTTACACAGAATTTCTTTCAGAACTTCTGATGAAATACACACCGGTAACATCAATAAATACATACTGGAAATGCTTTTGTCCCAACAGTGCCTGTCACACGGCTGCTGAAAAAGACTAGTAATGAATAACACAGGGAAAAAGTCCATCTATTCATCCCATTTTCTATCCCCACCTTGTGCGACTCCAGCTGATCGGTATCTCCGTCTTCTTTCTGCGCAATAAAACTATGAAAGTCGTCATCTTAAGTGTCGGAATTGAACGGCCTCAGAATTTCAAGGTAATTTCATTGGCCCGATGTGACGAAGTTAAATGTTTTGGCGGCATGAAGCTCGGTAGCCCAAAAGTATCCATAAATTAGCTTCATCATCATTTTTTACGCCACAGTGTTCAAAGCGTTTTGAAAAATGTAGTGGCCTATAGTCTGGAAAATTATGGTACCCGTGTGTTTTGCCTTTTCCGTTGCCGCTGCCGTACGGACTGGCCGGGGTTTTCAACTGGTTGGCATCTTGAAGGCCACAGAGGCGTTTCATACCTCGTTGCTGGGATGGACCTGCTCCTGCCGCTTTATTTCTTCCGCGCACGCCGCTTGGCCTTTGCCAATTGGTCTCTCTCCTCTGTGTGCAACAGAAGGAGGCACCTCTTTCCAAGAACCGCTAGCTATTAGCGTGTCTTTACACGCCTTGCTAGTCAAGTCAAATCTCGACGAGGTTGGCGGATGCCGCTTTCCACGTCGAGCAGGAACCAAACATTCCCTCGGGAGTAAACACTTGTTGACAGTGGCGAGGGAATGTTTGTAGAAACTTCTGGACAGATCTTCTGCCTCAACCGGTGGGGGCAGAAAGGGAGTGAGCGAACTAGACTTCTTTCATACGTCTCACTTCCAGTTTCCAAAAAAAAAGCATTCTGAAAGAACAGTGAGAATGGAATGCCGCCATTTTGGTTCCAAGGCCTTCAACGTCATGTAGCTTCTAAGCTAACGTGGCCAAAATGTAGATGTCACAATGTTTGTATGACAAGATGAAGCTAGTTTCGTTTTCTCGAATTGTCTCCAGACAGCCTCGCATCCTGTCGACTTCTAAACTAGCGTTGTCGCTTCCTCGTCTGTGGTTTTGCACCGTTAGCGGAAGGCCAGCGCAGGTCGATGGATTTGTTCGGCTAGCTGTTAACTCTAGCGTCGCTTCTGGAATCTGCAAAGTGGGCGGAGTCAAAGGTCCGAGCCCGGGCAGGGTCTCCCGGCCGTCGCCAAAGAAGGGGTGGACTGTGAGGAGTCCCCCCGGCGCTGACACACAAATCAGTGCTAAACAAAAATGACACAGCTGCTCACACACACTTCGCAGCGCCTCCAAACACTCTGACAGCAGGTTCCACTCGAGCTGCTCCGCCTGGAGTGGACTCGGAGACCCCCGCTGTTTGTCTTGGACGCCATCGTCAGGCGCTGTCGCGGCGTTTAGCCGCCTCTCTGCTCGTCATTCACCCGCATTGCTACGAGGCGATCGCTTTAATCCGGAAATAATTGATAGACTAATAATTACGGGGGGGGGGGGGGGGTTAGCCGCGGCTAGCGCACAAGTCGCGCTCGGGCTGCGGCGGCGGTCGGCAGCCGCGGATTCATTACCTCATTAGACACAGACTCATTAGCCGGGAATCACGCAACGTGGTAATGGAGGTTGCCTCAACGTCGCCCCCCACAATCTTTTGTGCGGGTCCTGGCATTTATTAGAATAAAGTTAGTGGTGAAGAAGGCATTAGCCGCTAAGGGGTTCCAGGGGCAACTCCCTCCAGAAGGAGGCCCGAGGGCCGATCCCGGCCCCCCCGGCCATCCTCGGCCCAGCTTCTAGACTTTCCTACCCTCCGTCTCTCCTTCCTCTTTGTCTCTTCGCCTCTTCTGCTCTCTCTTTCACTTTTCCACACCCTTTTTTTGCATACTTCCTTTTTTGCAATCCTACCACAGATTTCATTCCGTGTTATGTGAACGTCTTGCTTTTCTTTTCTTTTCTGGTCCCGCCAGCCGCTCTGCCCCGCCGTCCCCCTCGTCTTCCTCATTACCCGCCTCTTTATTTGCTCGCCCCCTCCTTTTCCTGTATTTGTACTTGGTAATTTCTTGTGATATCACCCGCTACGTTCATCCCTCCTCCTCCCTCGTCACTTTTATGTCCATCCCTCGGTTCAGGCTCATCTCCCCTCGCCGGCCTCCCTCCCTCCATCCATCCATCCATCCCTCCCTCTTTCCTCTCCCTCTGTTTTTGCTCTCGCTGTTTTAGCATACTCTGCAGGGAGCACTCCTGCGATGCCAATTATATTGACTGAAGAAAAGGAGATACAGGGAGGGGAGGGGTTGTAGCTGGCGGGGGGAGGTGGAGGAAGTGTGTGTGTGTGTGTCGTTGGAAGACCTATGCACACACACACACACACACACACACACAAATGATGTAGAGGGTGAACAAGGGGAGGATGGGTGGTGGTGGAGGGGGGCGGCAGAGGCTTAAGAGCACAAGAGACAAGGGGGAGGAGTTGAGGGAGAGGAGAAGAGAGGAAGAGAGGGATGATGAAAGATGGGGAGAGCCGGTCGGAAGAGGACGGAGAGAAATTGGAGGAGAGCGAATCCGTCTGTGAGTGTAATAGTCTCCCGCTGTCAAACCCGGGGGAATTCACCGACTGCAGCGGAGGAGAAGGAGGTGGAGGCGTGGATGGAGGGAGGGAGGGGAGATACAGAGGAAGCGAAGAAGGATGAGCCCGGCCCTCTCGTCGTCGTCCTCCTCCACCTGCGCTCCGGATGGGCTTCGCCGCATGAAGCGAGAGCGGCCGTCGTGACCGGGTGCACGTGCACGTGGGCGCGCACGGGGGGTATTCGTACATCACGGCAATGGGTCGGGCTGGGAAGAGCGTCACGTGCTGCGTGGAGACGGTGCGAGGCGGCGGCGGTGGCGAGAGGGCTCTTACTGCCTCCCGAACACCAGCTATAAACAACTTCTGTAAACTGTCATCTGAGTCCTGCAGGAACATTTAAACATCCCATAATATAAAACCATGCAAATGGGGTTATATTCTTCCCGGTTGAGCCGGTGATTTCTTTTAATCCGCGATAAACTCCACCGCCGGGACACGTTCAGGCGGCGGAGGAAAAAAAAAGCCTTCGCTTCCTCTTAAACGTATGATTTCCAGTCAGGGCAGCCATATTTGTAGTTTTTTCATAGCGGGACGTTAGCTAGCCCGGGAGCATGCTGTGGAAAAATCGAATGGTATTTTGCGGAATTAAAAGAAATGAATTAAGTGTCCTTGTGGGTCAGTGAGTGAACGGCTGCTTGTCTCTATTGGACATTCAAATGAGAGGGTGAATATTTGGGTCCCTGACGTTGAATGAGAGGGTGAATGGTGTCTATATGTGGTCCTGCGACGGATCCAGGGTGAAGCCCGCCTCCCGTCCGACGACAGCTGGGACAGGGTCAGCCCACCCTGATTGCAGGATAAGTGCGATAGATGAATGAATGAATGAATGAATGAATGAGTCCCTGGCAGAGCTGAGCACTTGGTCCCTCTTGAAGCAAACAAGAACACAAATGCACGTCTTAACGATATTAAATCAAATCCTCCTGGTGTAATGGCAGGAATCGACTTTTGACCTTCGACCCCCCCCCCATCCCCCATCCCGAGCCGCCTCTCATCCAATCAGATTCCAGTGAAGGGGCGTTTTCAGCGGGCAGCTAAATGTTAGCCCATGTTTAAACAGACAGTGGGCAGATTTCCGCGAATTGCTAATTAGCACGGATAGCCGATTCACGCTAATTCAAAGCAAAATTTGCAAACCGGGCGTTGCGGCTCTTGTGTGAAGAGATCCCATGACGAGATACCACCCCCCCCAAAAAAAAAAAAACAATTAAAAGAAAAACGACTAAGTGTTCCCACTGAAGGATGGCTAATCCTTCTGGTTGCATTTGGAGACTTGAATGTCGCAGCCTCGCGCTGGGGGAGGTGGTGGGGGATGCATATACGAATCAGCGTCTTAGTCACACGCACACCGGCTTCCCTTTTAATTTGTCAAACCGCCCACGTGCAAACACACACACACACACACACTGGGATCTCCATCTAATCTAAGTAATCCCTCCAAACTCCATGGAGCTAAATATAGAAGGTATATACATATATAATACGTATATTTTGTCAACGCCAGGCGCCGGCGGTGCAGTTCGCTCGAACCCATTATGGGTCCGTGCGCGTAAGAAGAACATTTTTATTTGGAGTGCCACGGCACCCTCGTCACTTCCTGCTAGGTCGCCTCCCCGCTCTAGCCTCTTCTTTATTTTCCCCAACCTGGAAGTAATCGGCGTTTCATCGGAACAACATGGCCGTCCTCGTTATGTCTCTGGCGGAAATGCTAGCTTTTCGCATGGCTGCGGTTTAGGGGTGTTTCGTACGTTGTGGGATTCCTGGAGGTGGCGAGAATGGGAGCCGTCTTTCGGGGCGTGACATTCCTTCCTGCAGTTCTGAGGGTGGAGGCGCCTCAGCGAGGATGGACTTCCTGTATCACTTGGTCCGGTGACGGCATCTTTGCTGATAGATGCTCATTCCAAGAGCTGCCAGCTATTAGCATGTCTTTACACGCCTTACTAAGATTAAAGTTGTTTAGATGTTTACATGGATTCATCCTCTAAACGATCTTTATCTTACACTTCCTATACTAGCCATGCCCACTCCGACCTTCTAACCAATCAAGTTCAGGCTCCTCTTATCAGGAAGTACAAAACTTTAGCGTGCCGTTATGCACCTCTCCTTGAACTAGCCACGCCCACTTCAAACTTCTGACCAATCACGGTTGGGTTTCTCTTTCAAAGAAGCTTTAGCCATTAGCATGTGTTAACCTAGATTCATCCTTTCATCCTCCAAACTACTGAACGCCAACTACTTTCCAGGCTCTTAGCCACGCCCACTTCACACTTCTGACCAATCGCGCAGCACTTTTCTCTGACCCAAAAGCCGGGCGTTCCCGCGGAGGCTGGAAGCGGGAGACATTAGAAAGCACGACCATTGAATCGCAGAAGCGAGTAGTCTGATCTTCCCATTCCCCGGGAAATGAGTGGTACTGTTCGCTAATGCAGGAAGTGATGTTCCGGAGACCTTCCACCCCCGACAGGAGCAGATTTGCATAGAGATGGAGCGCGGCGCCGAATACATTTTGTTAGAATACATTACAGTAAGTCGTATCTAATGGCCGCCCGGCCTCGGCGAGAACCTTTTAAGGAACAGAGCGGGAGTTTCCTCGCCATTACGAGCAGGCGAGGGGAGCCGGGGGGGCCGAAGGCTTGCCCGGAGCCCCTCCTGGTGTTTGTTCCGCACCTGCTCCCTATTAGATTTACTCCGTGACACTGTTTGCTCGGCGCGTATTCATAGCGTCGTGTGCTTGTGTGTGTGTGTGTGTGTGAGTGTGTGTCCGTGGACATGTACTTACGCGCATTTTGCCGTGAGCCTCGGCGGCCATGACGGTTCCCATCGCACAGGCTTGGGGAGGCATTAGTCCGTTGACCCACATTAGTGGCGCTTCGGAGCCTCGAGGGGGTCGAAACCGCCAATGTGCAGCCGCTATTGTTTCATCCTCGTGTGTGTGTGTGTGTGTGCGGCCATTGTTGTGATCAGCGCGCACACACACACACACACCTTCTCCATCTTCCTCTCCCTCGCTTCCTCATTGATCTCCATTGTCTTGATTGGGAGTGACAGGCAGCGGGGCCAATCCGAAAGGTTGCGTTCATTAGGCGGGCTATGGGATGCACACATGCACGGGCTAAATGTGCACGCGCACACACACACACACACACACACACACATCGCCAAAGTGGTCGCAGGAGGAATGATACATGGAAGAGAACATTCCAGCACACCAACGCTCTTCCAGGACCGGAGAGGATTGGTGTCCATGCACACACACATGCACATCACACAATACACTCCACTCCTGTCCTCAACCTGCATTAACATTTTCTGCTTCCCTTTGTTTTCCCTGTACTCTTTTCAGGGGAGACGCCCCCCCCCCCCCCCCCCCCCCCCCACCTGACACACACACACACACCCATACACACACACCCACACACACACACCTCAAGCCTTTCATGTCATCGTTTCTGAGCCGTCGGAGACACGGCGGGAAGAAAGGGAGGTCTGCCAGGAGGGGAACACACACACACACACACACACACACACACACACACATACACGCATTACGGGGGGGGAGGGGGGGCTGGTTTGCAGTTCGCTGACAGGAAGCTGACAGGAAACCAAAGCAGATGACTTCAGTGGCACCTTCACGGCAGGATGTGGACAGGTGTGTGTGTGTGTGTGTGTGTGTGTGTGTGTGTGTGTGTGTGTGTGTGTGTGTGTGTGTGTGTGTGTGTGTATTAGAGGTGTGAGGGTGGAGCCTGAATCATTAGAGAGGCTGGAGGAGGCGGATCCAGAAGGCCCTAGAAGGGCGAGGTGAAATGGGGAAAGGTTGATTTTATGGGAATTTGTGTGTGTGTGTGTTTGCGTGTTTGTGTGTGTGTGTGTGTGTGTGTGTGTGTGTTGTGGGGGAAGTAGAGGGGGAAGCTCGCGTGTTGGACTGTCAGGTGCGCGGGACTCGGGAAGGAAAACACAACAAGACAACCCGCCGCCGGCGCCTGCGACTCACTGTCGCCTAGCATCTTCCTCATTCTGCCTATATGTGTGTGTGCATGCACGTTTGCATGCATGTGCACGCGTGCATGTGTTGCCGTGCGTGTTTTTGAAATAAATCAGACTTCGGTATCAGCAGCTGGAATCTCTCGCCCGCGCGGCAGAAGTTAAACAACAATTACGACGTTGGCAGGCGAGGACGCCGCCGCTTCGCGTCGCCATGGCGCCTGCCGCCCCCCCACCAAGTAGCATGGGATGCTTCTACCGAACTTCCAGGAACGAACAACCTTCTAGATTTTGTAATTCTGCTGCTGATGATGATGAAGAAGAAGAAGAAGCAGAGCAGGCTGTTGAGTAATGGATGAGTTATTCCATGTAATAACGGGTTGATATTTGCGTCAGCGGTCTCTTTATGTATTTATTTGTTTATTTATTTTTTATTTTTTTGAAGCTTTGGACACACAGATCATCAAAGAGCAGCGCTGGACTTTGATATCTGGATGTTTGTGTTTATTACATTTAAAAAACATCCATTATTTATTTATTTGTTGGTTTTAAAGCCGGTCCTTTCAGATGATGGACGCCGTAATGGTTCGGTCCAAACGGTTGGAACGCCCCGCTGGTGGATCATTTTACTGGTGTTTGTAGCCCCGCCCCTTTCGTCAGTGGCCCCGCCCCCTTTGCCAGGATTGTTTTGGTTCGTGTTTATTTTTGTTGCTCAACTGTGGAGAGAAGGAGGGAGAGAGAATGAAAGAGATGGAGAAGGAACGAGAGAGAAGTATGGAAAAAGAGTGTGTATTTGCACGTGTGTGTGTGTGCGCGTGCACGCACGCCACTGGACGATTCGGTTTCTCAGGTCAAGCTTGGGGTCACGGCGGTTACCCCGGTAACCTTGTTCCGTCTGGGTTGCCTGGCAACGATCTTCTTTTGTTCCAAATGATTTAATTTGAGGCATATCTTCCTCCGCTCGTCAGACGCTCACAGGCTCATCCCTCGCTCCCCTCCTCCTCCTCCTTCTCCTCTTGTTCTACCTCCTTTTCCTCATCTTTCCCAGCCTCCTCTTCTTCTTCCTCCTCTTTTATTTTTCTTCCTCCTCTTCCTCATCTTTCTCAATCTCTTCTTCCTCTTTCTCTCCTCCTTCTTTTTCCTCTTCTTCCTCCTCTCTTCTGCCGTGGCTTCAGGATGGTCCTCTAATCTGCTCCGTCTGACTCAGTGCAGTTATCGGAAGCTTTTACAAGGAGATGGTGTGTGTGTGTGTGTGTGTGTGTGTGTGTGTGTGTGTGTGTGTGTACAGGTTGAAAGCGCTGACTTCTCCTCCTCTGTTTGTCAGCGTATGTATTCTTGTGTAGCTTAGCACAGCTTAAAGCCATTGATGTGCGTGTGTGTGTGTGTGTGTGTGTGTGTGTGTGTGTCGCACGCTGTAAACACACTTCCTCTACAGTAACACTGAGAGCCCGCCGTGACGCTCCATTGCTCTGATGTTTGGTTTATCGATCGATCGGGTTCTTCGATCGTCGGCCTGTCGTTGCCGTGACGATGGCTCAGTCCGTGCACAGCCTTCATCTTGGTCTTCTTCATGAGACCCGAAGACCTTCTCCGCAAAGGAAGGAAGGATGAGGAGGGGGGTGCTAACGGCAGCTAGCCAGGCGAGCTGTCCATGGACAACTAAAGACATTTAAACCTGGACAGGAACCAGGGGAACGTGGAGGAAATCCATGGAGAGGAACATGGAGAGAACCAAAGCTGGAGAAAATGAAGAGAACACACTGAGAAAAACATGGTGAGAACCCAAGTGGGAGAATATGGAGGGAACACGTTGACGGAACCGAGGCAGGAACCAGGAGAACCTTGAGGGAACCTAGGCAGCGGTGTCGGGTGGACTTCCTGTAATTGACTACTTATTTCTTTAAGTGTCTGGCTGGCGGGCCGGGATCCTGCCAAGGCTTCTAACATCTACCTCACTTTAGCTGTGTGCGTGTGTGTGTGTGTGTGTGTGTGTGTGTGTGTGTGTGAGACGCTCCCTTCATTCTGTTTCTTTGTGTTTTCCTTCTTGCCTTAATGATTTCTCCGATGAGGATGTTCTTGTGCATTCCTGCACTCCGAAACATCTCCTTAAATCATCCGTTGCCATGACAGCGCAGCGGTTAGCCAGCGGTTAGCCAGAAGGTCCACGGTTGGATTCCAACAGGTCTTTCATATGAATGAATGAATGAATTATTGTATGTCCATATCACATGTGAATAAATGAATGAATGTACATTATCTCATACAAATAAATACATGAATATTGTATGTCTGTATGACATATGAATGAATGATTTTATGTTTGTATATGAAACGCATGGATGAATGAATAAATGAATGATTGTATGTCAGTAAGACAAGAATTAATTAGTTAATGGTTGCAAGACATGAATCAATGAGCGAATGAATAAACACATGTCTCATCATGATGCATGAATGAGTCAATGAATGGCTGTATGTCTACACATGTAATAAGAGTGAATGAATAAATGAATGGTTGTATGTTCCTATATGACTTGTGAGAGGATGAAAAGTTGCATGTCTACATGATGTATGAATGAGTGAATGAATGGTTGGGTGTCTATATGACACGTGAATAAGTGAATGAATGTTTATGTCATATGAATGAATGAATACATTAATCCCTAATGGGGAAATTCGTTCTCTAGCATGAACCCATCATGGATGAGCCATGAGCAGTCGGCTGGTGTCGACCAGGGGAGAAGTTTGGGGTTCAGTGTCTTGCTCAACAACACTTCGACACACTCGGGGGCGCCGGGAATCGAACAAAGAATGTTCAGCTCTCCCTCCTGCGCAATGCTGCCTCCAATACATGAATGAATGAGTGAATGAATGAATGGTTGTATGTCTCTGTATGACTCTTGAATGAGAGGGCGAATAGTTGTGCATCTATCTGATGTATGAATGAGTGAATGAGTAGTTGCATGTCGCTACATGACTCGAAAATGTGGGGGTGACTGGTTGTACATCTATATGACGTGTGAATGAATGGGTGAATGTGTCGCCACCACCTCCGGCAACGTCTAGCGCGAACGCTAAAGCTAAAATCGTTCCGCTTTCGAGCAGGATGAACAGACCGATGAGTGGATGAGTGATGACAACAAGAATCTGAAGGGGCCGGCGTGCGTTAGCATGAGGCTAACCACCGTCACACCGGGTTTCACCAGAAAAGGGGCGGGGTTTTGTGTTCTACTTCCTGGTTTGCAGACGCTGTTCCCAGGGATGGGAACTCCTCAACCGTCCTTTTCTTCTCCTTCACCGCCTCGCTGAGTCACCCTGTCATCTCCCCTCGTCGCTCTCATCCATCTCCACACCTTCAACGTCCTTCTCACCTCACCTCATCACCCTCTTTCTTGTTTTCTCTCCATCTTTTGCCTCCCTCTCTCTCTCTCTGTCTCTTTTCTCGGTAAATCAGTCTTTCTCTTTTTGTCAGCAACCATGTTGCTAGCCATTTTTCTGTGCGCCGCACTCCACCTCCTCCCCTCTCCCTCCTTTTTTTTTTCTTCTCTCCGTCTCATCGGGCCGTCCCGTTGACAGGTGTGTGTGTGTGTGTGTGTGAAGGCGGGGTTCTCGTCTGCACTCTGATTTAACTATGTTTGACAGGCGGTGGAGGAAGGGCGGGTAGACGGGGTCAGTGCTGACGGGGGGGGGGTCAGCGGGTAGCGGGGGTGGTTGCACCCCAAAAAAAAAACAAAAAAAAAAAAACAGGCGGGATGGAGGGAAAAACAAAGGGCTCAGGAGTGTGTTTGTGCTGAGACAGTTGGCGGTGGCGGGGAGGAGGGGTATAAATTCAAAATACCCCACCCGCCCATAGCTTGCCCCCCCAAATTACTGGTGAATGGTTCAGTCCAACCCTCCACCAATCATATAAAGACGTGCAAGTGGAATCTGGCGGGGAGGGTCCTGTGACCTCGCCTGGACAGAGGATGTGATCTCATCGCTCAATGTGATGTCATCACTTGGGGTGTTTTTGTTTTTGTGCCCCCCCATGCCACCCTTGCGGTATGTTTATGGTGTATTCTAGTCATGTGTAATAAAGCGGGTGGGGGCAAAAGGGCAAACACACACACACACACACACACACACACACACACACACACACACACACACACACGCACACAACCAGGGGGATGGGGATGGGTTGTGGTAAAGGGACAGCTGGGCATAGATTGACGGTGCATGCTGAGGGGGGGGGGCTGCTGGTGTGTGTGTGTGTGTGTGTGTGTGTGTGTGTGTGTGTGTGTGTGTGTGTGTGTGTGTGTGTGTGTGTGCATCACTGAATGCCCCCTCTGTGTGCCCGGCACGTGCAAGAGTGCGCATGGGTCCGCTGACTTTTCATTTTTCTGCGGTCAAATGTTTATATCTTTGTGTGTGTGTGTGTGTATATGAATGTGTGTGTGTGTGTGTGTGTGTGTGTGTGTGTGTGTGTGTGTGTGTGTGTGTGTGTAATGGCCTGTATCATTCTACGCCATATTAGACTGATCAAACTTGCATGTCGTTGGCTGAACCCCCCCACACACACACGAACAAACCCCCTTCACCAGTCGTCATGACACGAGTCACACACAGCTATAATACAATATGGATACACACATTCCCACACACACATACATACACACACACACACACACACATACAATCTTAGCCTCACAAAACCATCTCATGAATCACCCAGATATGCCCCCCCCGCCCGAGCCCCCCATCCCCTCACCCCCAGCGCTTGTGTGCTGCAGATAAATTACTTCCTATAAAACAAACATAAATGCACTTCAGTGGAAAACACACACACACACGCATGCATGCAAACAAACACACACACTTAATAAGCTAAGGGTAATAAGCTTCTGTAGCGCCGACGCTGTCTCCCATCCCTGCCCCCCCCAAAGGCAAACAGAAAAGTGCACCTGTGTTTGTACTGTAATAACCTGCTTATTACCTGATTATTACACAACAACACACGTCCAGGTAGAATAACACAAACACGTGTATGTGTAGGGCATTGATGGTGGCGAAGAGGTCAGAAGGGAGCAGATGGAGGAAGGTGGTGGTTTTTATTTTCTTCCCCCTCTTTTTTTCCCCGCCGATTTGGTTTAAACTGTGATAATTCTGCAGGGATTAACACACACACACACACACACACACACACACAACATATTTGGATGGCGGGGAAGTTCCGATATTGACCTGGCGTCCTCCTGGTGGCACCGTTAATTACCGGATTCAGGCGCCGCGACGTGATAAGAGCCCCGCCTCCTAAAGCACACACACTGACACACGCACACACACACACACACACCCACACTTGGAGAGGGGGAGTCCAGCCTGTGCATTGTGTTTGGACTGCAGGATAAGTCTAATCCAGACTTAATCCAAATTGAGGCCGACCCGAATGGACAGAATAAACACCGAAGCCTTCGGACCAATGAGGCGTCACTAATGGCCGCCGCCGCCGCCATGACAGCGAATCGCAGTCCGCGCTGAAAGCGAGCATACGGGTTGTTTTGGTTTGAAAGGGTCAGGCCTCTCCTCTCCTTCTTTGTCATCGTCTTCTAGTCGTCTCGTCCGCCATGTTTGGTTTGTGTTTGGCAACACGAAGTGGCGGCGCCGCTCGGCCAGGGCGCCGGCGCCGCTCGCCCCTTAAGTAGCAGTAAGCGAGGTAAATAAGTAAAGGCTCCTGGCGACGGACAAGACATATCCATTTTCTCCCCGGGGTGGCGGAGGATTCTTGTCGCCGAGGCGACGACAGCGGCGCCACCATGATGTTCCCCATCTGAGGATGACGTGTGAATGATGGAGAGGGTTTTCTGTTCGAGCGCATATGTGATGTTATATATACGCACACGTATAAATATATAACTTCCTGTTTCTCGGCCTATTGCGATTTTTCTCTTGTTATGGCTCCGCTCACTATCCATCCCTCCAATCTCCAGAGGAAGGAGGTCACATTCATTTATTCATTTATTTTTTATAGATTTTTAATCATTTCTTTGTTTGATCTTTCATTCATTAATTACATTTTTGTTCATTTATAGATATTTATAGATATTTCAGATTTTTATTCATATATTTGTTTTTGTTTATTCACTCATTTATTCATTTTATTTATCTATTCTATTTATTCATCTATTTGTAGGTCCGTTCATTCATCCATTTATTTTTTTATATGGATTTATTCTTGCTATTTGTTTTTTTAATTCACCCATCTATTTGTCCATTCATTCATTCTTATACATGTATTCACTTCTTTTTTGCTTTCTTCATTCATTTATTTTTTTAATATATTTTGATTTGTATATTTGTTTTTGTTTATTCATACATTCATTATTTGTATCTATTTTTCCATTCATTCATTTAATAATCTTTAATCTTCTAATAATTTTTTCTTTAGTCTTTCATTCATTCATTCATTCATTTTTGAAATGATTTATTCATCTATTTCTTTTTTTATTAATTTTTTGTTTCATTCATTCATCGTTAGTTTATTCATCCATTCATCCCTTCATTTCCATATTTATTTCAATATTTAGTTATCTATTTGTTCAATTATTGGTTCCTTTCAATGTGGTATCGAACATCAGACTCCACATCAGATGTTCTTCCAAAGTCCTTTTCGTCTCCTTTTCGGTCTCCTGGTGTTTGAGGGCGGAGTAACGGAGACTTGCCGCTCAAACGGCGTCGCCTTGCTTCCTACTTGTCTTTCCCAGAGCGCCGCTTGAGAACTGCTCGCCGTTCGGCAGCTTTTTAGGAGGCATCATCTGGATGGCACCTTCAGGTCCAGAGGCTGCACAAGGTGGTCCTCCACTTCCTCAACCTCCTCCTCCTCTTCTTCTTCTTCCACCTCCTCCACCTCTTCCTCATCTTTCGCTTTTTCCTCCTCCTCCATTGCTGTGATAACACTCTGCTCCCGATATAAAACCCGTCTCCCGCCTGACGATTCGCCTCCAATTAAACTATTTATACACGCCATATTTTCCGGCGGCGGCGGCGCTTTGAGGCACTTCCCGTTAAGAGACGCTCCCATTCGTCACCTCAATTATGCTGTTTTTTTTTTTTTTTTTTTTTTTTTTTTTTTTTGCATTCAGGTGGCCTCCAACCATTAAATATCTCCATTTGAGTCCACGTTCCCCAGCTGTGCATCTCGCCACCAAGAGTGGTGGTGGTGGTGGGGGGGGATCTTTCGGGTTTGTGATTTATTGTCCATCCTGGTGACCTGCTACCTTTCCCTCGCCTCTCTGCAGAAGAAGCCCTCCTGCAGCCGCAGACCTCGGACGAGACTGTGTCCGTCGGCGGCAACGTGACGCTGACCTGCCGGGTCGGCCAGAATGACAACTCCTCGCTGCAGTGGTCCAACACCGCCCAGCAGACCCTCTTCTTCGGTGGGACGAGAGGTGAGAGGCGGCGGCGGAGGCGCTATCGCACCATTTCAGAATCCTGAGTTCACACTTACGTCGTTTGTGTATCTCCTCGCGCAGTGATTGTGTTATAGACGATTAAAAACAGTGTAATAACGCCTTAAAAATGCAGTTGCTAAATATAACTACCCGCATTTTTATTTTCTAACTGTTCTTTAAATCTGTTAGTGCCTTGAAGTAGCGCTCCAAGTGTCGCGGTTAACTTTTTCCCACTGATCTTATTGTTATGACTTCATTGGAATGGGCAGGGTTTAATGCATTCAACAGTTAGCAGCTAGACGCTAGTGGCAACTAGTAAGCGAGGTAACGACAGTCGCTCGTTCATTGCTAATTAGATTAGCTCCACAGATGTTGCTGTTAGTTTTTTAAGTTAACTTACCTCACTAACTTATCTTGACTTGTTTTTCTTCCTTCATGGAATTAGCAGTGCTTTAATGCTATTGTCAGTTAGCAGTAGCAGCTAGCACACAGGTCAAGCAAGATAATTGCGGGCACTTGTTCGTCACTTATTAGGTTAGCGTTTAATATGGTGTTACAAATGTCGCAGTTAACTTTTACCCATTTAACTTACCTTACTAGCGTATTTGACTCCATTGGAATTTGTAGAGTTTATTGCTTTCAACAGTTAGCACCTAGCACCTAGTAGCTAGTAACAGCTAGTGTGCAGGTGAAGTGAGAGAACAGCAGGGGCCTGTTTGTGGCTAACTAGTTTTGTGCTTAAAATTGCGTCAGAAACATCACGTTTAACTTTTACATGCTTAACTTACCTTACTAGCTAATTTGGAATTTGCATTCATGATGCATTCAGCAATTAGAGGTACCAGCTAGTGCGCAAGTGAAGCAAGAAAACAGTGTCCGTTTGTTCGTGGCTAATTAGATTAGCACTACAAATGTCATTGTTAGTTTTAATACTTACACTACCTTACTCCCTTATCTTCACTTATTTGTCTTCCTTCATGGAATTAGTAATGTTTAATGCTCATGGCAGTTAGCGTACTAGCTAGCACAAAGGTGAAGCGCGGACACTTGTTCGTCGCTAAGTAAATTAGCGTTTAATATTGTGTTACAAAAGCCGCAGTCAACTTTTACCTATGTAACTTACCTTGCTAGCTTATTTCACTTCTTTGGAATTAGGGCTTAACACAATTGGCAATTAGTGGTAGCAGCTAGCTTGCAGGGGAAGAGATAGAATGTCAGGCGCTTGTTCGTGCCTAATTAGATAAGCGACAAATGTCGTGGGTAACTTTTACCTACTTGATTGACCGCACTAACTTATCTTGACTTGTTTTTCTTCTTTCATGGAATTAGCAGGGTTTAATGCTATTGGCAGTCAGCGGTAGCAACTAGCTCGCAGGCGCCGTGAGAACAGCGGGCACCTGTTCCTGGCTAATTACATTAGTGCTACAGATGTCGCTGTTAGCTTTTACCAACTTAACTTGCCTTACTAAGTTATCTTGACTTGTTTTTCTTCCTTCACGTAATCAGCAAGGTTTAATGTTTGCAGCTAGCACGAACACAAAGTGAGAGAAGTTCAGGCGCTTGTTCATCACAAATTAAATTTGTGATAAAAATTATGTCACAAATGTCACGGTTAACTTTCACCTACTTACCTCACTAGCTTATTTGACTTCATTGGAATTAGCATGCATGATGTATTCAACAGATAGCAGTAGCAGCTAGCACTTAGGTAAGGTGAGAGAACGGCGGGCGCTTGTTTGTGGCTAATTAAATTAGTGCTTAAAATTGCATTTCAAATGTCCCCATTAATTTTTACCAACTTAACTTATCTTATTTCCTTATTTAAATTAATTGGAATTAGCAGGGTTTAATGCTATTGGCAGTTAGCGGTAGCAGGTATCGTGCAGACGAAGCAAGAGAACAGCGGGTTTGTTTTGCTAATTAGCGACAAACAAGCATAATCAATTGGCTGATTAATACAACCTCATTACGTAGAAACTAACCTTTATTACAAAGGAATAGTAGTTTAACAGCTGCGCAATAGCCAATGTCAATTTTTAAGTTATCATTTTGATTTGATTTAACGTTTTACCAACTAGCACGTGATACTTATTACATAGTGCCTAACTGCTCATTTTACTCTGACTTGTTTTAAAAGCCAGCACAATATCATATCAATTAGCATCGCATTGGTACCTTATTACATAGTAACTAATGTGTATAACACAGGAATGGCAGTTTGTGATTCCTTATTTTACATGTTACTTATCATTATTAATTGAATTTAAACATCGATGACAGGATAACGTCAAAAAGTATCCAAGTGGGGGTTTAGAGTACATAGAAGCTAATGTTTGTTACAAAGGAAAAGCAGTGGAACAATCTCATGGTTGCTTATCTTCCTTTTTTTAACCTATGAATTTTAATTATTATTTTATGTAAAATAGATAATATGTTTAATAATTAAATTATATATTTATTATTTAATTTATCATTTCAACTCTGTTAACAACTCGCATGTGTTCATGTCAATAAGCATTATTCCTTAGCTACCAACGTATTCGAGAAGAATATTTGAAATGTTGTTTGATGACTTTTTTTTTTTTACTTATTTTACTAATTATTTTGGTAGGTAGTTAGTGTGAGAGAGGAGGACACAGAGAATCGGGTTAGATGGAGAGGGTTGATTCGCTGTGGTGACCCTTGAAGGGAAAAGCTGAAAGGAAAAGAAGAAGGCTTTATTTTGACTTGTTCTAACAACAAGCACACGTTAATGACAGCAAGCATCCAACTGGGACCTTATTACACAGTAACAAATGTGTGTTACTCATGAATAGTGATTTTTGCCTTTTTTCTTTAATGTGCTCCTTTTTTTTTTTTTAAGCGTTTATATCCTACGCTTCCGGGATGTGACGGCTTCAGAATAGAAGCTCGCGAGCGGTGGCGGTCGCTTGGCCTCCAACCCTGCCATTAGATCCTAAGATATTAAAGCGCTCTGATGCCAATAATAATTTCATGATGTTGGTTCGACACACAGGGAGAGTTGCTCTTAACGTCCCGGTATTAATATGCAAATGCGGCGGCGTTCATGCGGCCGGATACTGTGCGCCGTCTTCATCTTTCGCCGAGGAGGAAAAAAAAAAAGCCATTGTCAAAGCGGGAGTGCGTGTTTAAAGTTTCAGTGTTCCGCCTGTTAAATTTTGCATGCTGCTTCGAGACGTCGGGGGGGAAGACGACATCGGCCTCCTCGTCCTCAGTGGGTGTTTTTCTGCAAAGCGGCGTTGCGCGAGTGACAGCCGGGACTTTCAGAAACCCCGCGTATTGGAAGAAATGGCGTGTGTGCGTTATTTCCGCTGAATGCTAACTGGAGCTAATGCTAACCTAGTGGCATGAAGCTGAAGCGCTTCGTTTTTTTCTTAACGGCGATTACGTTCAAGTCTGGGGAAGCACATTTTGCCGTTATACTAGCAATAGCGTTAGCATTAGCATGCTAGCTTGAAAATAATTCCATCGCTTTGCTTTTGAATTTATTTCAACATAACCATAGCCAAATCCAGGTGGTTTCAATAGACAAAAATTCTTTTCAAAGATGGCTGACTGGTGTTCGCAGGTGCCCCAGCGACCATGGTTAGCGTGCTAGCTAACGGTTTGGGATCTCGTCAGACATCGTCATCGTCTCACTCGTCACGCTCTGGAGGCCAGAGTCGAGCCTCCTCTTCGTCCTTGCCGATTCGCTCGATTCCAGCAGCTCCTTTGTTCCGCGGTCAAAGCGTCTGTGGGGCCGAGCATCTCCACACCTCCCTGGTTGCCACGGAGACTGTGGCCGCATCGTTAATTTTTTTTTTTATCAGTCATATGGGAGGCGGCGTGGATGGTTATTCCTGTGATGTGAGGGGGGCGGAGTCTCCAAGGGCTTGTGAAACAGGAGTGGTGGAATCAGCCAATAACATTGGAAGGAGGAGGGAAAAGTCTTCGTCTCCTCGTCTCCTCCTCTGCTTTCCACTGCTGGTTGTCAAGTTTCATCTTGCGATGCCTACAGGGCACTTCGGGAGATGTGGAAAGTCTGCAGTAGTAGCCTGTCAAACTGAACCGCGGCCAGCGATGAAATCATAGATTATGTCATAGGTCCGATTCCCCGTCCCCGTCCGATTCGGGATTTGAGATTCAGGAGTCAGGCTTCCGGATTTAGGCTTCAGAATTGAGTATTCAAGGTTCCGGATTCATAATTCAGGATTGGGTAATCAGGTTTCTGGATTCAGGAATTAGGACCCGTAATCTGGATTCAGGATTTAGGAATCAAGACTCGGGCTCTGGAATATGGATTCAGTTTTTCAAATTTGAGGACTGAGGCTTGAGGAGTCAGGAGTTAGTATTCAGGATTGGAGTGTGGGGATTCAGGATTCAGGTTTTAGGATTCAAGACTTCAGGACCCGGAATCCGTATTCAAAGTCCAAGTTAAAGGACTCAGGCTTGAGTATCTAGGACTCAGCATTCAAATTTCAGGATTTAGGATCAAGATTCCGGATTAAGGGTACAAGACTCAGGCTTCAGAAGTCAGGATTCAGGAATCGGGACTAAGGATTGGGATTCAGGCTTTGGGATTCAGAATCCAGAATTCAGTTTATGGGATTCAAGACTCAGGATTAAGGATTTGGGATCCAGAGTTCAGGTTTCAGGATTCGGGATTCGGGAGTCAGGTTTCCAGATTCGGGATCCTGCTCCAGGCTCAAGGCCTCAGGCCTTAAAAATGACCCCCTGACTGAGGACGGACTTCATAACCTTCCAAACTTATTTTTTCTGTCTTTATTTTGAGTCGTTGATTGATGTTGTGGGTAGAAGCGGCCGGCGGCAGTGGCGGCTGGGCTCGGGGCGGCGGCTGCCAGATGAAAACATTTCATTTGACAAGATTAAGCGGAGCCCCAGGAATCGATGGCATCGCATCACTTAGAGAACAAACCTGACGGAGGAGGAGGAAGAGGAGGTGGAAGGAGGGGGGGAGGAGATAGAGGGGTGGGGTAAGGAGGAGTTAAGGAGGAGGAGTTAGGAAAGAGGATATAAGGAAGAGGAGTTAGGGAGGAGGAGTTCGGGACTTGAGGCCCAGAAGTCACGTTTGCAGTGGAGCAACATTTCTGCAGCGGACAATTTGGTGAGGAGGGAAGAAAGCAAGAAGAGGCAAGATGGGGGATGGGGGGGGGGGGGGGAGCAGTGGAGAAACACTAGTTTGTGGTAACTCCAGATTGGCATGAGAGGAGGAGGAGGGATGAAGAAGGGTCTTCTCTATGTAATCATATCACACTCAGGGGCCGAACTCCGCTCTGTAGACTATTGGAAATCGTGTTTGTGTGTGTGTGTGTGTGTGTGTGTGTGTGTGTGTGTGGTAGGGGGGAGGTTGGAGCCCCCCTCCACCCCTGGAAAGTGCAGCTCCACCCCTCCGCACCCACTGCGGCACTCCAGCATTGAGTTGAAATTGGAGTGGGTGGGGTGTAGAGGCAAGGGGATGACAGGAGCCTGGTAGCCTCCTTTCCCTCAAAGCGATGAAAGATTGCCCCAATGTTATTTTAACACGGCCGCCGCTCGGCCCAGGTTCCACGCCAGCGGTGTCTCGCCCTCACGCCTGTAGTTCCAAGAGGAAGAGCCACAGCAGCCACTGAAGCTGGGAAGTCTGCCTTTTCTTGCCGCCGTTCATTGTGGCTACAGGAAGTGGGCGCTTTGACGAGAGCAAAGAACCGGTTTACGAATCTAGTTGAGTCGCTGGTCCAGGGTAACTCTTTGGAGGAGACAAGCCGGGTAGTTCAATGGCTACTCCGACAGCTAGTCTAATGCCAAGTCATATAAGTCATCCCAACATCAAGTCCAACTGCTCGTCCAACAACAACTCCACTAAGTATCCCCACAAGTCCAAAAAATAGTCCAACAACTTGTACTTCAACTAGTCCAATAATAAGTCTGATAACTAGTCCAACAACTTGTACCTCAACTTGTTCCACAACAAGTTCAGCAACTATGCAAATAACATGTCTTTTTGGCCCCTGGTGGAAGAAGAGGGTCTGTATCCTATGAGTTGCAGATGAGGTGAGCCTGTCCCACAAATCTGGGTTTACTTGAACTAGGAGTCTGATTAAAGAGGCGAATAGCACAATCCGTTCCATAGCAGTAAAATTTTGATAGCAAAGGATAGAAGTCCGTTCCATAGCCTTAAAAGTTTGATACCAAAGGATTAAAGATGGATGCTCTGAACGTTAGCATAAGGGGTTTCTGATGGTATCTCCGGTAGACCTGCAGCGTGCAGTTGCTTGCGTGGTCAAAGCCCACCGTTGATGCTAAATGTTTAAATGAGATCTGGCCGCCGACTTTTTTTTCTTCCTTCCCTCCAACATCGTCTGGGACAACTAGAGAGCAAGCTCCCGGTAAAAAATTCAGCATGCGCTTCCAACGGCGGTGTGTAATCTAGCAGTTAGCGGCCGCCATTAGAGGACCAACCGGTACACAGCGGGGCCAGCCAGGAGAGTCCAAAGCGACGGGAACGACGGGGGTGTTTTTCGCTCGCGCCTTCTGCCGCCGCAGATAAGAGATGAATCCTGGGAGCTGAGGAAACCTAAAAGTTTGATCAGACGAAGGAACATTCGCCAATTCGTCCTCTGGTCGGACATCCTTAATGAAATGTTTATTGCAGAACAGTGACACAGCACATCACCAGGTATTCAGTGCTGAAATACAGAAGGTTTGCAGGAGTTCGGATTTCAGAACGGAGCGTCCAGGAGGAGTTCGGGTTTCAGAACTGAACGTTTGGGAGGAGTTCGGGTTTCAGAACAGTGTCCGGTAGGAGGAAGTGTATTTTCGGCTTCTTGTTCTTGTTCAGGCTGAGCGTGAAACCAAAAATATGCCAAGGTCATCATTCGCAGGTGACATTGTACTGTCTGGGAAGGAAGAGAAGGAAGTGAAGGAAAAGAAGGGCAAAGGGAGAAGGAAGTATGGAATGGAGAAAGAAAAGAAAATGGAGTGAGGGAAAGAGGGAGGTAAGAATCTGAAAGAGAAGGAATAAAAAATGAAAGAAGGAAGAATTGGGAATAACAAGGAATGAAGGAGGATTGGAGGAAGGAAGGAAGGGAGAGTGTGGAAAAAGAAGGAATGAAGGAAGAAAGATGGGAAGGAAGGAAGGCAAGATGAATGAAGGAAAGGAAGGAAGAATGGGGAAAAACTAGGAATGAAGGAGGATGGAAGGAAGGAAATCAGAAAAGAGACATTGGGGAAAGAGGGGGTGAAGGAGGGAAAGAAGGAAGGAAGGAAGGAAGGAGGGAAGGAAGGAAGGAAGGAGTACAAAAAAAGGGAAGGAATGGAATAAAAAACAACGTAGGAAGAAAGATGAGAGAAAGGAAGGGTAGAAGAATGGGGATAAAAAGAAGGAATGAATGACGAAAAAAATAGAAGACGAAAGGAATGACATGCAGATTAAAAAGTAAAGTCTGGGACTCTGAGGAGTGTCAGAGGATGGAGGGATGAGAAAAGAGACAACCCCAAACGATGGACCGATTGAGAGGGAAGGAGGGAGAGACCAGACAGGGTCGTTTAGCAATGAGTGGGCGGGAAGATGGCAGGATGAGGGGAGGAGGGAAAGAGTGACATTCACAGCGGAGGGGTGAGGAGGAGTGGAGTAAATAAGGAGTGATCAAAGGGCGCCAGTGAAGAGGGGAGGTGGGAACAGGGCTCCCCTCTGAGCGCGCTCAGACGTGGCGTGGCGGGTGGGGGGTTTGGGAGGTGGAGGTTGGGGGCGGTGATGCCACGGGTAGAGGACGGGCGGGGATTTGATGGGCGGAGGAAGGAAGAGGGGGGAGGATGAGGAGGTGTCAAGGGAGCTAGGCTACATTGTATCTGGAAGGGCCAATCAGAAGCGGTGAAAACAAGACAAATCGGTCTACATCAGGGAGGAGGAAAAGGAAGATGAAGAGGGTGGGGGTTGTTCTCCATCACCTGGACCTTCAAAGTTGGGTACCGCATATTACATTAGCAGAGATGAGACGATGCGCAGATACAAGGGGAAGGAGGCCCACAGTGTAAACAGATTCCCAGGAAAAAAAAAGATAGAAAGGAAACGTGATGAAGATGTGGAGGCTGCTGGTACAGTCCCCAAAAGAGGGGAGTGGGTAGTTGACCAAACCCACCTGGATTTGCATCCTTAAGTGAACAAGGGAGAAGAGGAGTGAAGGGGAAAAGAGAAGGAGCATTGGTACATTCCATGAGGTGGGACAGGGTCTGTTTGAAAGTTCCAGGCTTCCATGAGTGTTGCTCCAGGCGTGGTCTGCTCATGGTCCTCCAGGTCAGCCAGGGGAGGAGGTGACCATCGGCAATGGAGGTGCCATGTGGCCATAAGGGTGTTGTACAGCATGACAGGCAGAGCGAGGTGTAGCGATTTGATGACCTTGTAGAGAACACTGTTGGCATCTGGCAATACCAGGAGATGTTGTAGGCTACTCAAAGCATCCTGGTGTAAGTGCCATTGATTCTTCAGGCATTTAGTGTCCTCCAGTTGGAGCTGTACAAGAAAAAGTCACCACTATAGCCCTAAAGGCCCTGAGTTTTCATTTTGACGGGAGGCTTTCCAAACCTTCTCCAATGCCTTCAGTGCACTCCTAAGCTCCCAACGCCGATGTCATGGTCAGTGTCAGTGAATGAACCCAAGTGAACAAGGCTTTGAAAAAGGTTGATATCTGGAGCCGTCCAAAGAGGCTAGAAGGTGTTTGATGGATTTACGAAGTGACCAAGGCTTCGGCATGCTTGCTCTACTCAGGTGAGGGGTGCTACATTGGTACACTCAGAAAGTCCAGTTCAGATTGGAGCACAGCTGGGTGTTGTTCACTTCTGTTGTGGTTACGACAGTTATTACGGCCAAACAATTGCAAGAAACAATGCCGGATGAGGTCTTTTGTACTTCTTATACACCAGCACCAAACAATGTACTGGCATCCAGTGTTACAGGATGTACTAGCATCCTAGAATCACTAGCATCTAGTGCCGCAAGATGCACTTGCATCAGTACTAAAGGATGTACAGTACTAGCATCTAGTACTGCCGGATGTACTAGCATCCAGTACTACAATATGTACTAGAATCCAGTACTACATGATGCACTGGCATCTAGTACTGCAGGATGCATGAGCACCCGGGTTACAGGATGTGCTAGCATCCACTACAACAGGATGCCACTTAAATTAAAGATCACGCACGACTTTTGCTGCCAGAATGGTTTCTTGACATCAAGAGTTATTATTACTTTCAGTTACTGCATCTATATTCGTGATGGATATCCAGTAAACAGTAGATACTTCATTCAAGTGTCATAGTACTTTGTTGTATGCACATCCTTTGAAGGTCAGATAACTTGCGAGGCGAACCGGCTGTTGTTGTTTTTTGCGGTATTTGTTAAAGTGCTTGGGCTGAAGGTCGGGAAAGGATAAGGAAAGGGGAAAGCCCTGCCTCTGAGGTGCCATTAAGCAAGGCCTGCTGACTTAAAGGCGAACTCAGTGGGTGGGTATGATTCCCTGCTGTAAGCAAGGAAGGTCTGTGTGTGCGCGATGCATGAATGGCGTCTCTATATAATCTGCGGCCTCCATCAGAAGTCGTCAAACATGCCTTACAACAACGCCAGAACGTTCTCCTCGCACGTTGTCACTCCTGCGCCCGCCGCGCTATGAAATAATAATAGGCAACTGCCGCCTCAGGAAAGTGATGCGTGCAGCGGCTGCACACGGGCCCCCGTCAGTCAAGAACAGCATAAAAAAAACAACCCAAAACCCGTCAGCTCCGTCTTTGTTGGAGTTAGAAATGATAGCGACGGCTGGCAGGCCACTTTTTAAAAAAAAAAAAAACACTTATTTTCTGAATGGAGTTCTGCATTGGCGGTGGTCATTTATAATAGGAGATGGTTTTGGGGGGGGGTTTTGGGGGGCGATGCCGAAGCTGCAGGTGGGCGACTCAGCCGTACTCCGGTTGTCCGAGCTGAAAGGGTCCTGTGTCGGGACATTATGTAATCTCTCTTTTTTTTTTTGTTTTGGCTGCCGCGCTCTCTTTTCATAAGCGGCGGAAAATTCTGGCATAAACAACGAGGTGAAACAGGAGTCGCACCCGAGTTAGAGCCCCGACGAATGTTCTACTGCACTGTCACGAGGTGATTGTGTATTCTGTCGCTGTAATTGTTGGTTAACAATCAGACTGCATTAACACTTTAATATTTCATGGCTTTTGCGTTTGTGCAAAGCATTTAAAAATCTTACTCGAAGTGCATCAACTGCTGGATCAACGTCCTGGTCGATTTATTTTATTCGGAGGCAGGGTTGGGAACCCCAAAAAAAAGAAACATGAGACGTAGTTGTCGATGGAAATGTTTTGTAGTGCACGTTTGAGGCCCGAAAATGTTGGCAGATGACATTATGATCTGCAGTGAGAACAGGGAGCAGGTGGAGGAACATCTAGAGGTGGAGGTATGACTTGGAAAGGAGAGGAATGAAGGTTAGCAGCAGCAAGAATACATATTTGTGGATGAGAGGGACCTGAAGGTGAGGCTACAAGGGGGTGAAGGAGGTCTAAGTACTTATTATCAACAGTCCAGAGCACTGGAGAAGAGTTGGAGAGATGTGGGTGAGCAGATTGGAACATGTGGAGGAAAGTTTCGGGGGTGATGAAATAGTATGAAAGGAAAGGTGGAGAAGACAGTAGTGAGAGCAGCAATTTTGTCTGGTTTGGAGACCCTGAGGAGACGACCGGAGGCAGAGCTGAAGGCAGCAGAGAGGAAGATCTGGAGGTTCTCTTTGGGAATGAGGAGGATCAGGAAGGAATCCATGTTAGATGTTCTGGAGATCAAGTCAGCCAGAAATGGTTT
The DNA here is from genome assembly GCF_037954325.1 of Fistularia commersonii. Lineage (NCBI taxonomy): Eukaryota > Metazoa > Chordata > Actinopteri > Syngnathiformes > Fistulariidae > Fistularia > Fistularia commersonii. The sequence goes on from NC_141293.1 coordinate 7,738,527, forward strand.
GGACGTGGACGGAGGAGGGTAGGGGAGTTAGTTGATGTGATAGAAGAGGGTGCAGAGGATATAGTTGGATTGGGCGTTTGTGTTAGATGAAGCTAGATGATTGGCTGTGGAGATCCCTGCAGGGAGCAGAATAAAAGAAGGAGGAAGCTACACCTGAATACTCAAACTTCCCAGAACCCCAGTCTTTGTAAACACCTCAACATGGCGAGTAAATCTTCTCTCACAAATGGGCCTCTATGCCATTTAACAAGGTAACGGTTTCCAAGGTGATTTGCTAGACTTGCCCCACTCCGGAGACCGTAAATCACCTGGTTAGAAAAGATGCACCCCTGGTGGCTCGGACACTCGCGGCCCCCGGTGTTGTCGGCGGAGAAGACATGGAAACGAAAGGGAATGACCCCCGCTGGTGTTTGGAACCCGGGCCGTCCTCCACCCACGGGAAGTGAAGTTTCTGTTTTCTGGAGATCTAGTGATCCCTGGTGCACCGGCACTCGTTGCGGTTGGGCTGGAGTGTAAGGGGTCGTGTCGACAACGACCATCGCATGAGAAGCCCGACTTTGAAATGGAGCTCCTGTGAGAATCTGCCCGACTGACGTGTCCTGATGCATCATCTCCGTGAGCGAGGAGGGGAAAAGAGGCTTTCCGAGATTAAACCCAATTTATTTTTTAAGGTCGATCGAGCGAACATTAGAAAACAACATCACGGCAGCTCAGAGGAAACCTCCAAGAACCAAAATAACACCCGCCCATCGCCGGCTACCTAACCAATTCTTCTCATCCTCCTCTGTTTTCAGAACAAATGCGGTCAACGTGATGTTGTTGATCCGTGTTCTTGGATGGGATAAGTAAGAAAAAGAACCCATCTGATTAGCTTAGCGTAATGATACAATATCTATACGGCTGGAAAGAAAGAGGTGGTGCAGCAGTAAGCTTTGTTCTTGCAGCAAGAAGGTCTCTGGTTGGATTCTCTGAGGATGGCGTTCCTGTTTAAAGTCTCCATGTTCTCCAAGTGTCCAAAGACATGCAGGAAGTTCACTGGAGACCACACATAGCCCAGGCTCGTGAGTGAGAGGTTGAGTGGTTGTATGTCTCTGTATGACATCTGAATGAGGGAGCAAAACTTGTATGTCCATATGAGCTGATCAGAGGGTGGCTGGTTGTATGCCTCTACATGTGGCTTTGTGATCAATCTGGGGTGAGCCCTGCCTCTTGCCTAATGACAGCTGGGATACTATTTGTTAGCAGAATGCTAAGGCATTAGCATCTGTAAGCTATGTTAGCCATTATTTGGGATGTGTCATCGGTACTTGCGACTCGCTCAGAATCCTGAGTGGACATTTATACCGCTGTAAATGTTCCACCCCACAGTTTCACCGGCGCTTCGCTCGGAGCGCGCTCACCAGCGGCGGGAACATTTCTCTCCCAAGTTCCAACCGGAACTAATGCCTCCTCGCTTCGGTTTTGCGCAACCGTGGGCAAAGTCCGCCTCATCTTTCTCAGTTTGCCAGCTTTCATTTATTATGCGTGCGTTTGTGCTGCCGCCGCCGCCGCCGCCATGGTGCTGGCGGCGGCTTCGAGAAATGATTATTTTTAATTCCGTCTGAAGGTAGGGCAGGCAAGACAAGTGGCTGCAGAGGGAGGGGGGGCGGAAAAGGCAGATAAAACAGACAGAGGTATGTGTTTAACAAGTGTTTCATAGTCGGAGTACTGATCTGGGATCAATTGACACTCGCAGATCAGAGGGGACGGCGTGATCAAGGGAGGCCTGCGGTCACTGAACCTAGATTAGCTGTCGGAAAGGACGGGTAATTAGCAAGCCCGAGAAAACGCTGGGAAACAGATGGAGGGGACGTGTAGTGGCTAGTCGGAGGAAGAGGAAGAAAGGCTGGGGATGTCAGCCGGATGACTAAATTGAAGGAAAATAAAGGTGAAGGAGGAGTGAGGTGAAAGAGCCAAACAAAGAGGATGCAGGAAATACGTTTTGCCCACGTCCCACCCATACCACCGCTATCGATTTGGTAATCCTGGATTCTGACAATCTTCCTCAAGTCTAAATCGAGTAAATTTCACGCCTTATATCCCCCAGGTCCCAGACAAGCTGGCAACGTGAAAGTGCCGATTCGCAAGGTATTTTAAACGGCACCCCCTTCTGGCACTGGTCCGTCAATCCAGTTTGTTTCCAGTTGATAGAAGCGTGCAGCTAGCTGCTTCCTGTGCACCGTAAAAACTGCCGGTGACATCGTAGGAAGCTCCGCGCGTCGCCAGCCCGCGTTTTGTGAGTGTAACTGCAGGGCAACTGATGTTTCGGCGCAGAAATATGGGCTCTATCTTTAAAAGCACATTAAACCGATCGCTAAAAAACTAAAAGGAAATAGTGTCGGGTCTTTAATGTGTCCTGGAGGGGGGCGGTGGTACAAAGTATAGCGGGGGTGGAGATGGCGAGGGGACCCATAATATACTGTGCCCGGGCTACCGGGCTACACAAGAGTCCGGCGAGATAAGTTAATAATTAGAATCAACCGGGTACAAATAAAGTTGTCCTTCCACGCGGAAGTTGCACTAAATCCGAAAAGGCAGTAACGAGCGAATAAACGAACAACTTCACATTTAAAATGGGATTCTGGGGAAGGATTGGGTTTGTTATCGGGTTGGGGGCGGAAATGTTTGGTGGCTAACATTCATACTCTTCACTTCTCGATGAGGGGATTGTTCCCGATTACGGTAATTGGGCGTAAATAAGGTTGACCTTAAAATGGTGGTTTGGGGCTTTGGGTTGTAGTTAAAATAACCATAACAAGAAAATTACAGTGGAGTTTCATCTGTGAACGGGAAAAAAAAGAAGGTTAGCATAATTCATAGCGGACTTCATGACGGTATACACTCCCAGCTGGAATTTGCATCTCATCGCGGCGCAGAAAATGTTTCCCTCTACGACAGCGTGGCGGACGCGGCTAATTGCGTTGATTACCGTGTCACAGCGCAGTCGTAGATTTCATAACGTGTTATTAACGCACACCCTTTCCCTGAGGCTGATCAAAGCAACCCAGATGGGCACCGGAAGAGGTGGAGGTGACGGGCAAGGAGACGAAGACGGGAGGGAAATCAGGACAGAAGTACCGGGGGGTGAATATCGGTGTGTAACTGATGTACTTCGCTCCGGCAATGCGGGTCGGCTCCCGCCGACACCCCTTCCCCGTCTTGTCGATAAAGCAAATTTGAATTTGAGGAAGCGCTGGAAGTGGGAACTCGGCCGGCGAGGCATGAAGAGGCGTTGGGGGTTGGGTGCGGATGAAAAAGGAATATATATATGTGTGTGCGCTCGGTATGTGTTGCAGGAGTATTTCCATTTTCGTGAATGTTTGAAGTTGAAAGAGCAAGATGGGGGGCGGTGGGATGGCGAGGAAGAGAAGGGTAAGGGGAGGAAGAAGTCCCAAATGTGCAGCTGTAACCACATCAACATTTGGGCCTCCAGGAGGCGTCTTGTCTCGAAGCCGTCCGAAACGGCACCGGCTCTCGCAAGGATTCCTGGGACTGCATTTACGGGCGTGCCCTCTTCGTGACGGCCTTTTTAAAGCGGTCGTCAATCCCCTTTCATCAACCGCGAACCGAGTGCTAACCTAGCCTTAGTACCTCTCCAGCGCGTCACGCCGAGATACGCCGTTAGCGCCACAAATACGTATCGTTTTCAGGGTCACGTGACCTCTATTACGGCAGAACCGACTCCGGGCGATGAGGTTGTCGCGTCTGGTGTTGTTCGTTTACGCGTCACGCCACCTGCTTTGCAAGTGTCTGCTAAATTGTAGCAGCTAATGGCACTCCGAGAAGGGTCTCCTGGGTCGGCGGCGCCGCCCCGACTCTCCTCCCCGTCCGAAGGGGGGACGTCATCTGGCGTCTCCGTCCCAGAGCACGAGGCAATTTGTCGCCGGGCTGTTCTTCGTCTGTGGCTCCCAGATGGCGGAGCGAGCCACCAAATGGCGCCGGAGCGGCGGCGCCCCTTCCTGTCAGGGATCTTCTCATCATCTGTGAACAAAGACCGAGTGTGGTTTCGTTCTTTTCGTCCAGCGTTATATAATCCGGCGTTGTCCGCGCAATGCCGCCGCGCTCCTTCCCCAACCGCTGTCAGCTGGCGGTGTGGTTCTCCTGGCCGCTGCCCAGGACCCGGCCCCACCGGACCTGTCTTGAATTATTCTTTTCATTTCCCTTTCAAAGGGAAACTCTTTGCCGGCATTTACATTCAGTGCGCCGTTTGCTTCCCTGACGCTTTTCGCCGGCGAAGGCCATGATTACTTGTGTGAAAGAGCAGCAGAGCGATGTTTCCATTACCTGCCGTGTCTGAGAAGCCCGGGGAGGCGGAGCCTATGATTAGATCGGCGAAGATCCGTGTTTGTGATGTCTTTTGATGACTTACATCACTATATCTAAATCTATACCCATCTGTGTCTATATCTACATCGATATCTGTATTTATATCCATATCTACATATAGGATAGGATAGGATAATACTTTATTGATCCCCATAGGGGAAATTCTTTTGTCACAGCAGTGCAACAATGATAATATCAATAATTTCGAGTATAAATCTAAACAAAGATAAATAAAAGAGACAGTTAAAAACTAGCAAAAGACATCCAGAAAACATAGACAGCAAAATGAACAGGGATAAAATTAGACAGCGGAATGAAAAAAAAAACTACATATATATGTATATATATATATACACACACACATTTGTAGCTGTGTCTTTATCTAAATTTATATCTGTCTATGTCTGTATTTATTAATTTTTCTATTCCTTTCTCTGTCTATATCCATATCTGTCACTACATTGACATTTATATCTATATCCCTATCTTTATCTTTGTTTGTGTCTCTATTTATATCTATACCTATACCTTTATCTGTGTCTTTATGTTCACAGCCATGTATATGGCTATATATCTATTTGTATCTTGTTTCTACCTATTTATTTATATTGATATCCATATCTGTGTCTATATCTAAATCTAAATCCATATTAACTTCTTTTTCTATATCTATATCTATATTTATAATGTGTACCTAATATATATCAGTAGCAATATCTATAGCCATATGTGCATCTACAACTATCGATCTATCTATCTATCTATCTATCTATCTATCTATCTATCTATCTATCTATCTATCTATCTATCTCTAATAGATAGATAGATATCTCTACATATATATATATATATATATATATATATATACATATAAGTATATACACACACACACACACACACATAAACAAACCAAAACAAGCAAAACAAACCAAAAACAAACATGTTGGATTGATGGATTCCACTTGGCTTTCGGTCATTTTAAACAAGTGGACAGGGCAGTCATTACCATCGCGCGCACACACACACACACACACACACACACACACACACACACACACACACACACACACACACACACCTTCCTCATCCGTCCTGATAATCGCCACCCCTTGTGGAAGCTGTGCAGAAGCGTGCGCTCTAGTGCGACCTGTTGCCGTTTTATTAACATCGCCGTGGATGAAGGAGCTCCAGGAGGTGCCTGCACCGTTGTCGCCGACCCACCCCCATCCCCCGAACCCCCCCCCGATCAATGCAGACCCCCGAAACCCGATATCGCATCAGATGAATGCGGTGCGTAATTGAAAAAAAAAAAAAAAGGGGGAGAGAGAATATAAAAAAGCGAGAGCGAAGCCCCGAGTCTGAAAAGATTAAATGTGTCTGAGGTGTAAGAGAGAACGAGAGGAGACGGAGGAGAGATGAGGGGAAGGGAATTAAGGAGACTGATAGCTGAGTGTTGAGTCCAGGGGGCATGAAGTGTGTGTGTGTGTGTGTGTGTGTGTGTGTGTGTGTTACTCAGAGGGAGTAGCTCATGGAGACAAATGTAGTGACCTTGCTTAGTGATAAGGCAGTGAGATAAAGCGGCGTCGGAAGTGAATAGCTGGGAAAAACAAAACCAGGCGCGGGACAGACGGACGGACGGACGCGTGGATGGATAGATGGCGGAGGAGGAGGAGGAGGAGATGACACAGCGCGGATATTGAAGTATGCTAAGTTTCCGCGACCTCCCGATGTGGAAACACAAGGAAGCGATGTGCCGACACAACCACGGCAAACTATGAACTTCGGGCTTAAATGTGAGAAAGTCGTAGTTATTGAGGAAACCTGTTAAATAAGCAACTGAGAAAGAGAGCGGGTCGAAGAGTTGGTGCTTGGAGCCTGAACGAGGTGGCGCGGAAAGAGGCTAGAACACAAGGTACCGCTCAGGTTAGCTCGTAGGGGGACATGCTAGGGAAAACATGGCGGCTCGGGTTTTGAAGCCGTGGGACAAAGAGTTGCCCGGGGAATTCCGAAAATATCCGTCTGGTTGCTAAAAAGGAATCCCCTCAATGTTCTCGCTGCCGTCGTGTAAGAGTGATGCGCCGCGCCACAAGCTTGAGAGTTAAAGGAATCCATTATGGTTCCTTGCTTCCCGTTCAGCAATAAGATGGCAAAGTGGCTGGAACGGCTGTTTCGTAACCCCCCACCTCGCCCCAGGTCCAGGTATTTTTGGTCCTAAGCCGTTCAATTATTCAAACAGCCAAATAATAGGCTTTTAAAGCGCGGCGTCTCGGAAACGGCTCGTCCGCCAGAGAGCCTCCGGGAGGACTCCGGTGCAGCGTGAGGTAAACTCCTATTCTAGAATGACTCAGTTCAAGCGCAGCGGGAGGGCAGAAGGTTGCGGCACCGTTGCGGTGGGACGCTCGGGAGGTCGCGCTACCGGGGCGTGAAGGCGGGCGCGGTGGCGTCCTGACGAGGGGATTTCGCATTGTCAGGAAGCGGCTGCTTGGCAACTGACGACGCAAAATGTCAGCGAGATCCCCGTTAATAACGGAGATTCATTTTCTGCTTTTTCGGGTTTGATCATCATGCGAAAAAGACGGGGTAAAAAAGACGGGCGCTGACCCGCGCCGGCTCTGACATTTTTTAAATGCCACGAGGACCTGAACTTCGCCGGCAAAAACGCACAGCTCACTTTCGGCACTACCGTAGTTTTCACGACTCCGGGTCACGGGGATTAGCATTCACCGTAAACAGGAGCTGCCTATTTAGTACTACTAAGTTTTATTTTTCTGCTCGCACCATGTCCCAAAATGTTACCTTCCCTGCTACGTTTGTCCGCCGTTGTTTGCAACAGTAGAATCGCCATTAGGTAAAATATACCTGTTGATAGAATTTCTTGACTACTTAACCAACTTAGTCCCTCACTTCTCAACCAAGGGCTACCTGACACCAACTGATAACCTATCACCTAAGTATCGTACAACCCTCCGCCTGAACACCTGACTACTCAAACATTTGACAAACCTGATAACTGATCATCTGTCCACCTAACTATCTGACAGCTCAACCACTTGACCAATTACTACTTAACCACCCGATCACCAGATAACCAATCACTTGACTACCCGACCATCTGAAAACCAGCCACCCAACTACCCGACAACCCGATAACCAACCACCCGACAACCCAATAAACGACCACCAGACCGCCTAACTAACTGACAACGTGACCACTTGACCCCTGTCTACCGAATAACTGACTGCTGGAATATTCGACCACCTGACTACTTAACCATATGACCACTAGATAACCAACCACCTGACTCCTTGACTACCAGGTAACCAACCACCTGACTATCTGATGCCGTTATAGGAAAAGCCAGTCGCACACTTGTACACTTAAGAGACTGCGGGTACAATTCACCCATTGGCAGTTCTAGTGCGAACGTAGGTGCTAAAGCTACTTATTCATATCGCCTTGACTTGCATGCTATGTTCTTTAGCTATCTTTTCATAGTTGAAAATTAGCAACCTGAGGAGATGTACGGATGTACGTGCGGAACTTTGACGAGTCGAGTTCTTCCGAGTTTTAAATATGACTGTGGTGAAGAACAGTCCAGGGAACCACCGGAGTCCATAGTAACTGCAACAATGGCTACCAGTGGCTTCCATTAGCCATACAATATCTGAACCCCGCTAACCCGGATTAGCGACAAAATCCGCCGCGGCGTCCACGTCAGCAAGTCGAGTCCTTTTTTAAGCTAAACCGCTGTTTGTGTTGCTGTCTGTCTCCTTTGCATGGAAAGCAAAGAGAATGAAAAAAGAAGGGGTGGATGGAGGGGGGGGGGTGATTGACGGATAGATGGAGCGGCGTTCGGAGGGACGGGCAGCGGTGGAGGCGGGGAGACGGGTGGCAATCATGCCGGCGGAGACACGGCAGAGGTCAACGCTGTCACGGAAACTGGTTATTTCGTAGCATTTCATCATCATCCTCCATCTCTCTCTCTCTCTCTCTCTCCATCCCCCCATCACTCCCTCCCTCTCATTGATGATAAAGCCATTTACGTCTCTCTTATGTTCCTCGCCACCGCCATCCTTCTTTATCTCTCCGCTCGTCCTTCTCGCTATTTACACCTCTTGCATTCTTTTCCTTTCCCCGTCCTCCCTCATTTCCTCCCTCCTTCTCAATTTGTGTTTCTTCTTGTTTTTCACCCCCCCTCACCATCCTCCTATCTTTCCCCAGTCCCTTCCTTCCTTCACACAACCCTCACACCTCCTCTCCCATGGTGTGTTTCTCTTTTATTTATCCCTCCGTCGCGCCGCAACACCCCCTCTTCACTTTTCTTCCCCTTCACCTTTTCCACCCACCCATTCTCCCATCCTTCTCCATGACCTCTTGTTATTCTTCCACTCCGCTCGGCATGTTTCCGCTCCTTCCCTCCTCCCCTCCCCTCCCTCCCTCTTCCGCCGGCAGGCAAATGCAACGAAATTAATTTTTTTTTTTTGCAATATTAATACCGAACAGGTCGCCGCGGTGAAATCGGAGCGACGCAGCAGTAAAGTTGGGAAAGTTTGCACAAGACACGTTAATGATATGAAAATAGGTTAAACGCTTTAGAAAGGCAAACATTAAACCCGCCCTTCTTTTCCTCCGCTTGCAGCGCTGAGAGACAACCGGATCCAGCTGAACGTCTCCACGCCCACCGAGCTCTCCATCACCATCTCCGACGTGCAGCTGTATGACGAGGGCGAGTACACCTGCTCCATCTTCACCATGCCAGTGCGCACCGCCAGAGCCACCGTCACCGTGCTGGGTGGGTCTCACGCACACACAAACACACACACATAAACACACACATACATTGCGGTACATAGGTTGCCTAATCAACTGGAGAACAGTTTCAAACCCCTAGCAGCAAAGCCAGGACCATGTGTGTGTGTGTGTGTGTGTGTGTGTGTGTTTTGGGGGGTTATGTCTTGCACCACCAGAGCCACTGTCATCGTGCTTGGTGGGTCTCTCTCTCACACACACACACACACACACACACACACACACTCACACACACACACATACTCACACATACATTGTGGTACATAGGTTGCCTAATCGACTGGAGAACAGTTTCAAACCCCTAGCAGCAAAGCCAGGACCGTGTGTGTGTGTGTGTGTGTGTGTGTGTGTGTGTGTGTGTGTGTGTGTGTGTGTTTTGGGGGGTTATGTCTTGCACCACCAGAGCCACTGTCATCGTGCTTGGTGGGTCTCTCTCACACACACACACACACACACACACACACACACACATGCATGCACACACACACACACACACGTACACACAGTGTTAAATAACATACACACACAAAAGAATACACGCATCGCATTATATAGGTAACCAATCCTAGAACCCTGTGTGTGTATTTTCTTTTTCTGGGTGGGTCAAACACAAACACACACACACACACGCACGCACCACTATATCGAACAGTTTCAGACCCCGAACTACTGTCCCAGGACCCCTGTGTGTGTGTGTGTGTGTTTTATGTTTTTCCGTGTTTCTCCAAACTTTATTGAAGTGTGGGAAGAAGTGCGTGCCTGCTCGCCACGGTGGTTAACCTGATTCCACCCCTCTGCCCGCTGTCCCTGTCCTCCGGCACCCATCCCTCCGTCGTCTCCTCATTGTTTCTTTTTTCTCCCTTTGCTCTCGCTCTCAGCTCGCGGCGGCGAGATGACATTTTTTTTTTTTCCGTCTTCTTTGAGGCCTCCGTGATTGATTGATGGCCTGAAAAAATCATCCCGACGGCTCTCTTATCTTCTCCCGCAAATTTGCAGTGAAGGGGCGGGGGGGGGGGGGGGATTTGAATGGATTACTCGGTTTGCGACGTCGCTCTCTCTCTCTCCTTCTCCTCGGTTGTCATTTTTGAAGAACGAGGGTTTGGGTTTTTTTCTGTTCTACCCTTTTCTCCATCTCAGACGACCGCCCCGCCACCCCCCAGAACACGACTTTGAAACCACTGCGTAATAATGTGCATTCACCTTGATACGCCGTAATGACATTGCATTAGCGGGGAGGCGCCGCTCGTAGCGGGACGCGCCGTTCTGAAGTTAGCGAGGCGTCCCGGCGCCACCTGGTGGCTGGATACATCAGCATCACGCTCAGAGGAACTCTGCACTACAATTCGTAGTGAGTACAACATGCAGTAAGCTACAATTGGGGTTGGTTAGCTTGACATGCTAAGAAGATGCTAACCAACAGAAATGTGTGTGATTATCCTAGCCATCCTAGTGAACTCACGTTAAGAAGAAGATGTTCCAGACTCAGTCTATGCACATTATTTCCATGCACGTGATGCGTGCACGTTGCTTCATCCGTTCATGTTGATTAAGAGCTGGATGACCCGGTCCGAAGGCTACTATATCCTACTCAGATGAACTCGTAGTGTGGATAAGCTGCATGCAGTGCTGGTTAGCTTGAAATGCTGAGAAAATGCTAACCAATGGAAATGTCTGTGATTATCCTAGCCGTCCTAGCAAGCACATCCCTTTAGGAGAAAGATGCTCGAGGCTAATACCTTACACTTTTATCCATGTTGTGCACGTGATGCATGCATGTCACCTCTTCCGTTCATGTTTTTTGAGAGCTGAATATACCATGGCTAATGCTATTATATCACACTCAGAGAACCCCAAGTGCAGCTAAGCTGCAAGCAGTGCTTGTTAGCTTGAAATGCTAAGAAGATGCTTCCCAATGGAAACGTCTGTGATTACCCTGGCCGTCCTAGCAAGATCCCTTTAAGAAAAAAATGCTCCAAGCTAAGTCTGCATTCCATGTTGTGCACATAATGCGTGCACGTCGCTTCATCCGTTCATGTTGTCCGAGAGCTGGATATACCTTTGCTAACACTGTTATATCACGCTAAGAGGAACTCATCGTAGGGATAAGCTGCAAGCAGTGCTGGTAAGCTTGAAACGCTAAGAAGATGCGAACAAATGGAGACGTCTGTTATTATCCTAGCTGTCCGAGCGAGCATGTAGCTTCATCCATTCATTTTTGTTTAAGAGCGGAATATACTGTTGCTAAAGCTATTATATCATGCTAAGGCAAACTGTAGTGTGGCTAATCTACAGGGAGCCCTGGATAGCTTGAAGAAGATGGTCTATGCTGGGTCTTCTCACGTGCATGTGATGTGGAGGGTCTTGACTCGTTGTTCCGTGGAAACTACTAAAAGCGCAGTGACCCTGTGATGTCGGGGATTATCTAGCATTTCGAGCGAGATCCCTTCAAGAAGAAGACTCTCCAGGTGGAATTTGATTGGGAAAAGGAGAGGCAAAGCTGGTTAGCTTGAAATGTCAAAACAATGCTAACTGCTAAAAACGTCGTGGGACTATCATCATGCTAGCCGCTGTCTTACAATACGTGCAATTTATATTAATACGGAGATGTTATTAGCATGTTCTGACAGTTCCCATAGTGGTAAGTAGCGTCCTGGGGAAGCAGGGCTTGATGGGATTCAAGCTAATCGCTGTTTCATTTTCTCCCTTTCAAGCATTGATCTTTATTAATCTGCTAACTCCCAGTGCGTTTTCCACGTTTTGGTTCTGGAGTACGAGGAGGGAGTACTTGGCACATGGTAGTACTGTAATGCAGCGGCTAACTAGCGTGCTACCGCAGAGGATATGGGGAAGACGCGAGGGAAACAGCTGGTGTGAAACGCCGCTGCCGCCGCCCCTGGCGCCTCTGCCGCCAGAAGTTTTGGCGGGAATATTTCCTGCCGACATCTCTCTCCTCAACCAGGACATAAAACTGATAAAAATGTCTGAAACACTGCTAGTGTTTCTTTGGCCTGGCGCGTTAGCATCAGAGGGAGAACTGATTCGGTCATGTTAGTTTCAGGACAGTGAGACTGGATTCGGGCGTTCCTATTGGATGTGACATCACATCCTGTTTTTTTCTTAATCCCTCCAGGATTTTCTTAGATATCCTGGAGGGATATCTATCTATCTATCTATCTATCTATCTATCTATCTATCTATCTATCTATCTATCTATCTATCTATCTATCTATCTATCTATCCATCCATCCATCCATCCATCCATCCATCCATCCATCCATCCATCCATCCATCCATCCATCCATCTATCCCTTCATCCATCTTTCTCTCCCTTGTATCTATCTATCTATCTATCTATCTATCTATCTATCTATCTATCTATCTATCTATCTATGTATCACTGTGTTCTAATATTCTGTCATTCTTTAGAACTGGTAATTCTCTGTCATCCTCAGCAGCTCCCTCTCTCTCTCTCTCTCTCTCTCTCTGTCAGCTGATCCGTCTCTATTCCCTTTGTATCCTTCCATCCATCCCATCACCCCCTTCTATCATTCTATTACTTCGCTGTCATCCAAATGATCACTCTATTCCTCTGTCTCTCACTTCCATCGCTCCGCTTACGTTCCGTCTAATGTTCCACATTCACGTCATCCCACCCCTCCGTTTTTCACTCTCTCCATCCTTCTATTTAATATTCTACCCGTCCTCCTATTTGTTTCCCGTCTCGTTTATTGCCACCGTTGTTCCATCCCTCCATCCCTCCGTCCGTCCGTCTCCATCTATTATCAACGTTTTGTCGCGCCGAGGTTCCACTCGTCTTTCTGTTTTCATCCTTTCATCCGTCATTCCCCGCTTGGCTTGCACTCGTCCGCCGTTCTCTCGTCCCCCCGGCGCCTCTGTTTGTTCTGTCGTTCATTCCCCCATCCCTCCATCCCCCCATCCCGGCCCTCTGTTTACGTCTCTGTCGTTCAGTTTGCTTTCCCTTTGTTGTGGTTTCATCGTGTCCGTCAATACGTGGGTTCCGCCGGGTTCTCCGCTTGTTTTACCTCCCTCTTCATCCCCTTTTCATACCTCCTTCACCCCCCCCATTCCCCCTTTTATCCCCCCTTCATTCCCCCCTTCATCCCACGTTCAACCAATAGCTTTTCTTCTTCCTTCCCGGATCAGTAATTGGCACATCTTGTCAATTTTGGTGAGAAAAGATCTAACAGGATGAGTGTGTGTGTGTGTATGTGTGTGTGTGTGTGTGTGTGTGTGTGTGTGCGCGTGCGTGCACGCCCCCAATCCCAGCACTGTCGTCTTCCTGTCTGAGAACCCCCCCCCTTCACTGTTCTCCATCGCTCTTCACCTCCACAGTATTTTTTTTCCCCTATAGCAGACACCAGCAAACACGGCGAGGGATTTTTTTTTCACCAGTGTGTGTGTGTGTGTGTGCGCGCGTGTGCGTGTGTGTGTGTGTGTGTGTGTGTGTGTGTGTGTGTGTGAGAGAGTTTGGCCTTGCCGTCAGTCCGGCACCCTCGTGGCAGCTCCACGCTGGCGACCTTCTTTGACCGAGGCAGTCTGTCGTCACATTATCCATCCATCCGTCCATTATTCTAACCATCTGTCCATCTCTCCATACATACATACATAAATTTGTCCATACATGTAGTCTTTTCTGTATCCGTCCATCCATCCATCCATCATCCATCCATCCATCCATCCATCCATCCATCCATCCATCATCCATCCATCCATCCATCCATCCATCCATCCATCCATCCATCCATCCATCCATCTATCTATCTATCTATCTATCTATCTATCTATCTATCTATCTATCTATCTATCTATCTATCTATCTATCTATCTATCTCCCTTCATCCATCTTTCTCTCCCTCCCTCCATCCATCCATCCATCCATCCATCCATCGACCATCTTTCCGTTGGGCCATCCATTGTACAATCAATTCGTCCATCCATCCATATACCATCTTTCTGTTGGGCCATCTATTGATCGATCGATCCACCCGTCCGTCCGTTCGTCCGTCCGTCCATCCATCCATTTGTCTGTCCTTCTCTCCGTCCATTTATCCATCCGTCCACTCATCTGTCTCCATAGATGTGACGAGAATACTGTATAAGTAAATGGAGCAGGTATCTCACTCCCAGTTTAGAAAAAGTGGAGTTTTTGTATCCTACGCTAAACAAGTCAAAATCTGTTAGTGTCTGCGGCGTTAGCTGCCGAGCCATCAGGGCTCCAGTGCGACGCAACCAACACAACTCATGAATACAAATACTCAGTCGTGAGATGTCCGGGACTAGATCAGAGCCCGGTGAACCGGCGCATAACTAATGCTAACCACAACATCATCGTTATTTCGGAATGCTAACAGTGCCAATTAGCGGTGTAACAAACAACCCTCAACACCACAATTACAAAATGTGACGACACGTGGTCAGTATTAACCCATGTGGAGGACTTGGGCTCAGCATTAGCATCGTGGTTGGTGCGCTTAAGAAGTAGAAAAGAGACAGCAAGATATCCGGAAACTACTCCATATAAATGATGAATTTACCAGAGAGTAAATGGAACATGTGTCTCTAATTGGAAGATGTATAGTTTTTCTATTTTAGCTGTGCATGGAAAATGTTAGCATCTCCAGCATAAGCCGTCAAGCTATCGGTTCATTGGAGCCAAGTGAGCAGGTGGACAACTTCAAAGCAACAAATAATGATAAACCTGTATGGAATAGTATCTTAGCGGGTAATTGAGGCAGAGAGCGATTAATGCTGACGTCAACTCATCATTTCACAGTGATAACAGGGTCACTTAGAGGTGTAACAACTACCCCATGAGCCGTAAATATTGTAGTAACGGAGAAGGGGATCGGCGTAATGCTTGGATTCAGTGTTGACTCACCCAAAAGACTTAGTTAGCGTCGTAGTTAGCGCACATGTAGGAAACGCACGGCAAGACACAAGTAAATCACAACACATTAGCCAACAAAGTAACTGGAACATGTTTCTCACCCTGTGTTTGGGATAAGTGTAGCTTTTGTTGCGCTAAACAAGCAGGAGACTGTTAGCGTTAGGAGTCAGGGCCAGGACGGTTGCCGAATCCGTCGGTATGCTTTTCAAAATACATCCAGCGTTGTGAAAATCTGGCTGGAATGCACCTGCTGGGTCCCTCCTCGCCTCGTGCCAGGCGTGCTATTGTTAGTGCCGCAGCTAACTTTCAAACCCCCCCCCCCCGGTCTCCCCAGGTGTGCCAGCTGAACCGGAGATCACGGGCTTCGAGACGGCGGTCCTGGAGGGGGAGAAGGTCACCCTGACCTGCACCAGCACCGGCAGCAAACCCCCTGCCAAGCTGCGCTGGTACAAGGGCGCCGAGGAGCTGGAAGGTGAGGGCGCCGTCGCACCGTCGGTTTGGGGGTGGGGAGCGCACGAACACGTGCACGAGCGCGGGAAGTCTGCACATATGTTTCTGGCAGCCCTCAGCATATTGTGTGTGTGTGTGTGCGGCCCTTTGTATGGGTGTGTGTGTTGTGTCCTTGCCACATTGCCTGCTGTGTGTCCTAAACCGGCACTTCCCGCTGGCGGGTATGTGTATGTGTGTGTATATGTGTGTGTGTGTGCTTCAGCCGTCCCCGTCACTCCTCATCCTGCGAACAAGTGTGTGTGTGTGTGTGTGTGTGTCTGTGTGTCTGTCTGTGTCTAAATGGTTTCAACTTATTGAGCACTTTCACTCCTTGCGGTTTCAAAGTGCTTTACACTGGATTACAATCGCATTGAGACCATTTGCGCGTGCACCCACACCCACACACACACACACACACACACTCACAAACACACGGACACACGCTCAAGGCACGAAGCAGACCTATCGGGAACATCGTGGGATTCATTGTCTTGCCCAAGGGCACTTTGGCAGGCAATCGAACCACCAGGTTGGAGCGACGTTCTGGTCTACTGACTACACAGTTTGTGTGTGTGTGTTTGTGTGTGCATGTGCACGCACACAAATTGTCTCAACTTTCACACCCTCAAACCAGATAGCATATACACACACATAGATGCAAGGCACTGCCGAGGCCAGCGGGGGCAACTCGGGGTTTAGTGTCTTGCTGAAGGGACCTCCAGCTTGCAGACACGGAATAGAACCCCCAAACTTCTGATGAAGGGACACTCGCTCAACTGAGCCACAGCCGGCATGTGTGTGTATGTGTGTGTATGTGTGTGTGTGTGTGTGTGTATGTTTGCTTGCGACTGGGCACGGGGAGAGCGGGAAACGGTGCCGGAAAGATCTGCCGGAGGGATAACGGCAGAATCCGGCAATAAAAGGAAGGGCGGCAGTGAGGATAAAGAGATGAGGTTTAACAGAGAGCGGAGGTGCGGGAGCTTTGCAGGAGGTCAGCTTGCTCTCTTGTTGCAGAGGGATGCCAGGAATAAGCAGTTGAGCAGCGGCGGCGGCGGCGGCGGCGCTGGCGTGTGACTCATGTTGATGCTAATGGCACGGTGGAGCCTCTCTAATTCGCACCCTCCTCTTCAAACCTCGCTTCAAGGCCGCGCTGCTTCCTCCAATAGCGACTCATGCTAGCATTAGCAGAGGCCAATTCCCGCCCCGCGTCGACCGGCGCGTCAGACTTCTCCCCTGCTGCTAATGCGCCGCCGATGTCTTGATAAGGCTGTGGCGCCTTGGCAGCCGCTCGCAGTAATCACGGATGGAGACAACAAGGCGAGAGAATGCGGGAGGAGCAGAGACAGAGCCGCCCTCCGGAGGACGGATTATCCGTTGTTTTTGTTTCGGCTGAGCTAAAGACAGCGTGGCGGGGGGGGGGTTGTTGGTTTTTCAAGAAAGAAAGAGGGATTTTCTTTTTTCCAAAGGCTCGTCTTGGACAAATTTAGAAGACGACGCTTTGTGTAGTTTGTCTGGTGAACGGCGGTCGGACGGTTGGCGTCTCCTCGCCGCCGCCGAGCTCTGACGTCAAAGTAGCGCCGAGTTTCGGTAAACACTTTATCTTTCTTTTTTTTATTTTTGTTTTATTTTAAAATTCAGAAACAGCAGAAAAACAGACCTCCATCTCCCCAGCGAGGGTGAGAGGGGGACAAACCAGGTGTGAGTAATGTGTTCAAGGCCTCATCCGGCCGTCTTGCAATTACATCACAGCAATCAGTCACACACACACACACACACACACACACACACACACTCGCACACATACACAATGGATAATCACGTGCACAGCACTCATCTCCTGCTGAGGAGCCGAAGAGCAACACAGGTCACAGTAATATTATTGCAGTCCTCCCATCGTAGCGATGTGTGTGTGTGTGTGTGTGTGTGTGAGTGCCTAGGAAAAAAAAGCCAATACAGCGTTGTTCACCGCCGCTTCACAGTCAGTTTCGCGCTGACTGTAAAAAAAAAAAAAGGAGACAGGAATGTGTGTGTGTGTGGGTGTACATGTAGTGTGTGTGTGTGGGTGTGTGTGTGCATGTAATTGTGCGTAATTGTGTGCACTTCTGCATCAGCTGTGCGAGCAAGAGCGCAAAGACAGCCACGGTGTGAGGCCGGTGAGAAAACAAGGGAGGAGGAGGAGGTGATGGGAGTGACTGAATGACCACGTTTGTGTGTGTGAGTGAGTGTGTGTGTGTGTGTGTGTGTGTGTGTGTGTGTGTGTGTGTGTGTGCGTAAAAATAGACTTAGCCAATTGCGGCATACAAACAGAGCAATGAAGGCTGCAGAGAGTCGACGGAGGAAGAGGAGAGGAATTAAGAGAACCTGAAGAGACGAGGCAAAAGGTGGCTTTGCGGCTGAGTGGGAGCGCAGATTGCAGAGGGAGTGTGTGTGTGTGTGTGTGTGTGTGTGTGTGTGTGTGTGTGTGTGTAGGGGGGGACGGAGGTCCGGGGGTCGGGGGGGGGCAAAAAGAGGAGAGGCGTTAAAGAAGAGGGGGACCGGAGAGCGCAACAGGAGAGGACAGAGGAGCAGGGAAGGCTGATGAAATGGAGGGAGAAATCCGGAAAGCGGATTTAGATAGAGCACGGGGGGGAGGAAGAGGAGGAGGAGGAGGAGGAAGGAGGTTTGATGGCGAGTGAAGGGAGAGAGCGGGAAAAGGGAGTGGTAATTGAGAAGAATGAAAGGCTAAGAGCTCTGAAGACTGTATTAGTTGTACTGCGTGAGAGGGCCATGGATCATTTAGTGACATCGACGTATTGGACGGGGGATAATGGGGATTTATGGCGGCACTTAACGCTGCCGCGTCTCAACGCCGGCCCCCCCTGGTTGTCATAACGCCGGGCGGCGGAGGGCAGGGGATGGGTCCGCCGGGGTCGCAGGAGGGCAGCGTGCCGGTCGAGGCATCGCGACCAAAACTACCGCCGTGTTAATGGACTTCACGTCCTGTTTTTCACGCCCGCGGGGATTTCGAAAAGTAACCGGGCGTCTGGAAGCTCCTCGGGAAGTAGAGCGGAATCCGCCGCCGCCGTCGCCGCCGCTGCTGCTGCCACAACAGGGTGAAGAAGAGAAGAAACAAAATCAAACATGTCCCCCGGTTCACCTGGTAATCCACCAACATGACTAATTAACTCCCCTTCCAAAACGAAGCGGCCCCGCGCGCACAGCCGTAAGCCGATTGGAGATTAAAAGTGATGACGGACTGATTATTTTAAAACCCGTCCCCATTCAGAGGGAGCCATTTTTTTTCTGCTGAGCGCACATGTTGGTGGTAAAAGCCGCATGTTCGTTGCTTCCCGTACGCAGCTTTTAGGTTGTGGCGCCTTTGTCAAGGGTCAATGTGGTGTTAGTGTCAGCTTGGGGTCGGCATGGCAACACTGTCAATATGGGGATCTGGGTTCTGTTGCATTGGGGTTCCCGCTGTGAGGACTCTCCATGAAGGTTCTCTCCAGGTTCCAACATGCAGAGATCCTGGGAAATCAGTCAGGATCAGACGTGGCCGCCAGTTCAATCCCCGCAAAGCATTACCTGTTGAGCGACGTGGATCTAATAACCATGGTGATTGGCATCAGCGATTGCCTATGAGCAGTCTTTGGATTACGTCATCCATCCGAGACAGTTCTTCTGTTCCTCTGAGCTGCTCCCTTCAGTGGCCGCCCCTGCCTATCTCCTGCTTCCATCCGACCTCCAGCCAATCACCTGCCTCCATGTGATCCTCTCAGACCAACCTACTTCTTGTCCTCTATCTAGAAACCTTCCCTCTGGTCTTCCTCCAGACCTCCTCCAACCTCAGCCTCTTTCTTCTCCATCCCTCCTCTGTCCACATCCAAACCATCTCAGTCTGAATTTTATTTGCAGAGCATCTAATATGAGCTGTCCCTCTAATGGTCTCATTCCTGATCTTCTCCATGCTGCTTCTGCCCAAAGAGGAACCACCACATCTTCACCTGCTGCCTCCTGCATCTTTTCCTCGTTATCTCCAAACCTAGACAACATTGTCTTTGCTTTAAAACATCTGGAATTGAACTCCCCTGAAAGTGGGCGGGGCCTGGATAGTTAGCACATAAAACTGATGCTAGCTTGATGCTAGCCCTTTGACATCTGTGTGGGGTGCGACTCCTGCCGCACTTCCGTCGGACATCAAGTCGCTGAAGGTCATTGCGGCTGCGTTTTGAGACAAGCCTCGTAAACTTGACACCGTGATATGCTAGGCTATCTTTGGCAAACGGATACCAACCTTCTCCCGTCGTGTCACCTAAGACTACTGCTCCGGAGCCATGAGCGCCGCGATTGATCACCCTTCGATCGCGCACCGTGCAGAAAACTTGCGCCGTCCGAGAAGATCGAGAAGAACCGAGGGCGTGTGCCACCGGAGGGGATGAGGTGGCGGTAAAATGGCGGATTCGCCGAGTGGTACTCAAGGTGAATGGCAGAGACGGGAGTTAGAACAACAAACCTGGCGCAGGGTAGTCACATCGGGGCGGAGCGGGTAATCTCGGGAAACGAGGGGTGAACGAAGAGGTTGGAAAAACGTCAAGGAAAATAAACTCAGCGGGACGAAGCCTCAAAGTTACTTCTTGATCTTCAACGCCAGCTTCAAAATAAAAGACAATGTGCCGTTATCATTTAATGCGATGTTCGCTGTTTGACTGACAGTTGTTGTATGAAATGTCAGAAAAAGAAAAATCACCCCCCTTCCCAAGACTTAAAAGATATTCAAGAAGCGCAACAAAACGTTATATTTCAAAAGGTCGCAGGATTGATTAGTTTGTGTGAACGGGCCGGCGGCAGAGCGGGGTGCCGGAAAGGCCGCAAATCCTCACATTCGGAGGCGGAATGCGGCTCTTTGTCGGCGATAAAGGTCTGAAAGTGATCGCGGCGAGGGGAGGAGGAGGGTGGCAGGACTGAAGAGATGTTTGGTTTTACTTTACACGATCTAGATCGCTATCAGACCCACATTCTTCTTACTCTTTAACTTTTTCCCCGGCCCAGGGTAATCGGGATTCGGGTCAAGTAGCCCGAGCGGCTTCATCTGCTCACGTGGACACACCGCTAGATCCTTCGCCAGATTGTACTTGGGACTCGGGGTCGGCCGCAGTCGGGGCTAGTTTGGGACGGTGAGTGTGGCTAGTTGGGGACAGTATGCCTGGCTAGCTTTGGAGAATGAATTTGGCTTGTTGGGATGATGGATTGGGCTAGTTGTGGCTAGTCGTGGCTCGTTGAGGATAATGGGAATTGACTGGTTGGGGAAAGTGGGATTAGCCGGTTGTGGACAGTGGCACGCTAGTTGAAAATAGTGAGCAAGGCTAGTCGTGGACATTGGGTGAGGCTACTCGGGGAAAGTGGGTTTGGCTAGTGGGGACAGTGGTTTTGGCTTGCTGCAGACTTTGGCATTGCTAATTTAACATAGTTGGCATGGCTCATTGTGGATAGTGGGCATGGCTAGTCTGGGGCATTTGGGTCTTGCTAATTGAAGATAGTTGCCATGGTTTGTTTGAGACAGCCATGTGGTTAGTGGGAGCAATAGACTAAGCTATGGGCTAAGCAATGGGCTAAGCTAGCTACCGTGGATTTGGCTAGGTGTGGATAGTGGTGTTGCTAGTTGAAGATAGCTTGCATTGCCATTTGTTGACAGTGAGCATGGTTGGTGGAGGATAGTGGGCATGACTGGTTGATAACTGGTTGAGGAAAGTGGATTTGGCTAGTTGTTGACAGTGGGCTTGGCTAGTTGAGGCCAGTAAATCTTGCTAGTGGAGGGAAGTGGGCATGACTGGTTGGGGAAAGTGGGTTTGGCTAGTGGAAACAGTGGGTGTGGACAGTGGATTTGAGTAGTTGTGGACAGTGGCTTTGCTAGTTGAACATTGTTGTACATTGTTGGCATGGCTCGTTGTGAACAGTGACCATGGCTAGTTTGGGCCATTGGGCCTTGCTAGTTGAAGACAGCTGGCATGGTTAGTTTGAGACAGTGGGTGTGGCTAGTGGGAAAAGTGGGCGTTGCCGGTTGGTGACAGTGGATTTGGCTAGTTGTTGAAAGTGAGTCTTGCTAGTTGAAGATAGTGAGCGGAGCTAGTTTGTGACAGTGGACGTGGCTAGTAGGTGATAATGGATTTGGCTAGCTGTTGATAGTGGTTCTTTCAAGCTGAAGAACGTGGGAATGGCTAGTTAAAGACAGTGAGAATGCTTAGGTGGGGTCAGTGGGTGTGGCTTGTTGGCACGGAAAGCTGTCAGTGCTTGGGGGAACGGACCCCACCCCAGTCGTTGTCAATCAAGCATCAGGCTGTGTGTGCTGATCACCGAATCGACTGCAAACACACGTCGCCGACAGTCAAAGGCCGGACACAGGAAGTAGCCTCAGAAGACGACAGGAAGTAGCAGGAAAATCAAAACAAAGATGGCGAGCAGGGAAGGAGGGAGAGGGCTAATGAAGTCTAAAGTGGACTACAGTAATGGAGGATAGAGAAAAATAGCTGTGCTAACAACTGCAGCAGCCATGTTTGTTTACCCTCTAAACGCCGCCTCTCATGATGCGTTCAGGCGTCTCTGATCGGTTCCACTATATCTGACCCCCAGGTCTTTCCGTCCTCATAAAAAAAAAAACCTGTCGGCATGAACTCCCGAGTGCGTTCAACATCTGTAACCATGGTAACAGCCGGGTAGCACGTCCCGCCCCGAGCTTTACGCGATGTCACGGTCGGCGTTTATGAAAAAAAAAAAAAATTAAAAACAGGGAGGCGTCTCGTCCCAGAGGCAGAGCCTCGTCCTCGATTAGTATTTCACGTCTGGTCGTTCCAGCCCTTTTCTCGCCGTTCCATTCGCTAATCAATTAGCGTCCTGATTGTCTGAGCTGTAATCCGAGCGCCACGGCCACGAGCCTTGAAAGCCCCAAACAAGCCGCGCCCTGTAACCGCTTGTTTCTTTCTGATTCTTCTAATACGATTATTTCACGGCGGTGGCCCCGAGGTTGATGGCCTCGCCTGGATCGTACCACCGCCTCCGGGGAAGGTGGGGTGGCGTGCTGTGAAATATTAAACAGGTGCGGCGCGGAGGCGCCTTAATATTCAACACGGCTGCCACCGTGTTGGACTGTATCATTCAAGTTAAGGTACATTTTTAATGATCGGACACTCGTTAAAAGCATGTAGACGGCTGTTTTGCTATAATTAGCAAACACGTGTGTGTGTGTGGGTGTGTGTGTGTGTGTGTGTGTGTGTGTGGAGATCAGCCCTCCATCTGAAGTCCAGGACCTAGCAGGGGAACAGGGAGTGAACCCAAGCCTTGTGTCCATGAAGAGAACCAATCAGGAGAACATGGAAAGAACCAAGCTGGAGAACATGTAGACTTTTGATTGTGTTAGATACTGATATCGTCATGACAACAACAACAACAGTGAAGGGTTTTCTGTCCTGCTGTCTTTGAACTCATCACCTGATTGTGCCAAGTTAATAGGTGCTAAGCCTCCTGGTTGCCAAGGCAACCCATTGCATCTGTCGTCGACTCGCGAGCTGACCCTAGTTTATTGGGGGTCGCCGGAATGTACCAACTCATACTCCATCGGGGGGGGGGGGGGGGGGGGGCACTGCCTTATACCAACTGCCATTGAGGGGGGCTGTCACCACATCGTTTAGCGCTTTATTGTAATGAGTGCACGTCGTGTTTGAACACACACACACACACACAAACACAAACACAGAAAAATAATAGAATAATCATAAACCAGAAATATAAACAAACTGGATTGCTTAATCCCCCCCCTCCAGTCTGACTTTGGAAACCCCGGGTCTTTAATAACGCCTGTGTGTGCTGTGTATATATTTGTGATGGTGTGCGTGTGTGTGTGTGGGTGTGTGTGTGTTTGCAGGGGGGGGCTCCTTTGAGACGCCTGGGATTATTGAAATGCACCTGGAAAGTAAACTAATTTTCTCGGCGGGTCAGAGGACTGGTTATGGTAATAAAAAGAGAGATGTCATTAGATTCGCTGGTATTTGAAGAGTCCTCTGGAGGGGTGTGTGTCTGTGTATGTGTGTGTGTGTGTGTGTGTGTGTGTCTGCGCACGGGTAATATCTGCACGCTGAGAGATATACCGGGCGAGCCAGCGTGTGTTTATTCCGATGTGCCGCTATCTTTGTCTTCTGTCGGTGTGTGTTATTCATGAGCTTGACCTACATGTGCTCAGGTACGTGTGTGTTTGTGTGTGTGTGTGTGTGTGTGTGTGTGTGTAAGCTCGGAGAAACTGATAAAGTTCTAGTCCACTCCCCGGATCTAGGCAGCCACTTTCACGCTCTGACCACCCGTTTTGATATTTCTTTCAAAAGACAGCGTCCACGCCATGGCAGCCCCCAAGCCGCTCTTGCCATGTTTACGCATTCCTAGTGCCGCCGCTGGCGCCCACCTACACCATCACCCATTTTTTTTTTTTCATTTTATTCCGCCCAGGCTGCCACCAGAGAAAAGAAGTAAATGAAACAACAGCAAATGGAGGAGTGCTATGAAAACCAACGCTCGCTTTCCAGTAAATAACCATCGCCGCCATTTTGGATTTCGGAATAGCTGCTTGACAGTGTCGGCGCCGCCACTTGGGCAGCCCCCTGTCCAGCCCCCTGTCCAGTTGTAAGCTAAGCAACTTTTAAGCGCAGGTGCCGGGCAAACCTGTTGGGTGTTTAGCCGGCCGTTGCGTTCAGGGTCCTTTCATTGATATAGCACAGATGCATCGCTAGCAGGGGGCTGGAGACGTCTCATTCTTGGAGATGGACTGGAGCTTCTTGATCAACCCGAAGGAGGACACTACACCCCTCGGACCTTCAGCTAGCAGAGATTATGCTCAATGTTTTTGTTGCTAGCTGGTTGCAGCTAACATGCAATCGTGCCGACATCTTGCATAGCAGACTGGCGAATGAAAATATTCCGCTTACTCCCCGAGTTAGCAGATAACTTAGCAGCACTTTCCTTAGATGGTGGGTTGCTAGCATTGTTAGCATGCTTATCTTCATGCCAACACTTTCCTGACCAAGGAGACACAGCACAGCAGCGTCGCAGATCGTTGGAGCTTCTTGAGGACACCAAACTGTGTGAAGAAGCTCCTTGCGCTGGCTAGCAGAGAATCTTGTTAGCATGTTTGTTGCTAGCTGTTAGCAGCCAACGTGCTATCATGCTTACATTTTGCATAGCAGACTAATAAATGAAAACGTTTAAATGACATTGGGAGTCAGCTGATAACCTGGCAGCAGGTTCTTCAGATGGCAGTTTGCTAGTAAAGTTAGCATGCTAATCTTCATGGCATCACTTTTCTGATCAATTTGACGTGGCACCATGACGTGGCAGAGGGTTGGAGCTTCTTGGTCAACCTGAAGGAGGACACCACACCCGCGTGGAATCACTTCTCAGGTCTTTAGCTAGCTGAGAATCAACTTGATGTGTTTCCTGCTATCTGTTAGCACATGTTCTTGTACAGACGTCGTGTGTAGCAGACTGGCTTTTGCTGTCAGTTAGTGGCTAACTTAGTAGCAGTGGCTTACGTTGACGGGTTGCTAGCATGGTTAGCATGCCATTCTGCATGGCAGAACTTTCCTAACCAACAAGAAGTAGAAAAGCTGCCCAGCAGAGGGTTGGAGCTTCTTGATCAACATGGCAGAGAACATCGCACAAAGTGGAGTAACTCCTCGGACCTTCAGCTAGCAGAGAATCTACTGGATGTTTTTTTTGCTCACTGTTAGCCGCCAATAAGCTATCCCGCTTGCATCTTACATAGCAGACTAACAAATGAAATTGTTTTGCTGACTTAGTGGCTAACTTAGCAGCAATTCCCTCAGAAGGTGGGATGCTATTATAGTTAGCATGCTAATCTTCATGGCAACACCCTCCTGACCAATGAGACATTGCACGGCAGCATGGCAGAAGGTTGGAGCTTCTTGATCAACCTGAATGAGGACACCACACCGGATGGATCTCCAGCTAGCAGAGAATCCACCATAGAGAATCTGCTCAACATGTTTGTTGCTAAGCCTTTCGCAGCCAACATGCTATCACGCCGACGTCTTGCATAGCAGACAGGTGAATAAAAACCAGTCTTAATGACTTCCTGGGAGTTAGGAGCCAACCTAGCAGCAGGGGCTTCAGTTGACAGGTTTCTAGCATAGTTTCCATGCTAATCTTCATGGATTTGCATGGATCTCCCTTCCTGTCTTCATTGAAAACCCACCTCGGGGTGAGAAAAGACCTGTTGTAGTCCTGGTGCACCATCTGCTGGTAATAACTCCAATATGATCCCACAAATGGACCTTCCTGTGTGGAGTCTCATGCTCTTCACTTGTTCGTGTGGGGTTCCTCAGAGTTCCTCCCACAGTCCAAACACATGCAGGAGGTCCACTAGAGATGGTTGCATATGTCTATCTAAGCTGTGAATGAGAGGGTGAACGGTTGTATGTCTTTATTTGGCTTTGGGGATAATAAATGAATGAATCTAGAAATCTCACAGGATTGTAGCGGATGCTAATCCTTGTTCATCTCCTCGCCATCCCCGGTCCCACTGGCGTGCACTGCCACCACCGCCGCTGCTCTAGGACCGACAGGAAGTCGGCCGGAGGTCGACTCCTCTCTTTCAACATCTCTATTCATAAATAATGACGTTTAGTCTGGGGCCCGGCGAGTGACATTTATAGTCTGTGAGAAGGAGTTGAGTCCGGGGGAAGGCTCCCACAAACTTTACCTAACCTTTAGAACCATCCGAGACACGGCGGGGGATGTGTGAGGAACCGGCGAAGAACGATAAGCACGTGCTCCTCCATGATGCTGTGAACCTCTGGTGCTGAAACCGACACATAAATGAATGAAAGAAGGGAGGGCAGTGTGGTGGTTAGCCCTGCCTCCTCACAGCCAGAATCTCCTCGGAGGAGGTCTTCCTGTCCAAACGCATGCAGGAGGCTCACTGGACACCCTACATTGTCCAGACGCTTGAATGGTTGTATGTCTGTATGACATGTGAATGAGAGGGTGAAGTGTGTTCTTCTATATCACGTATGGGCTGAATAATAGTATGCCTTATATCATGAGTAAATGAGAGGGCGAATTGTGTACTCCCATGAGGCGTGAGAGTGAGAGTGTGAATGGTTGTATGTGTATATATAATGAGTAAAAGTGAAGGGTGTATATTGGTATGATGTGTGAGATTGAGAGGGTGAATGATTGTATGTCTTATGTGTAAATGAGAGGATGTGGAGTGTACTTCTATAAGACGTGTGAATGAGAGGGTGAATGTTGTACATCTACAAGATGACTAAATGAGAGGGTTAATTCTTGTACATTTGCATGATTGTTAATGAGAGGGTGAATGGTGTACAATATGTTGTGTGAGTGAGAGGGTGAATGGTTGTTCATACACATGATGACTATATGAAGGGGTGAGTGGTTGTATGTCCATATGATGAGGAAATGAGAGGTTGATTAGTTATACGTCCCAATATGTATCCCTGTGATTGGTGCAGGGTGAACCCCGCCTCTCGTCCAATCACAGCTTGGGTAGGCTCCACCCCCCCCTAAGTGCAGGATCCGCAGTGTAAATAATGAATGAAGGGATGAATGAAGGCAAATGTGGATGCACTTGCCAATGCGCCGCCATGTTTCCAGTTCCATCTGGAGTGCACCAGGTTCCTCTTTGTTCCGGGAGGCAGCGTTTATCCCAATCAAAGATCCGCCCGGCGGGTTAATTAAAGGTGTCAGACATCAAAAACAAAATACGCCCAACATCCCGTCTCCATTAATTGCCTCAAAATGTTAATCGATCATTTAATTGGGCCGTCGATGCGGTGCGAAGAGACGCCCGTCAAAACACACCCCGCTAAAAAACAAAGGCTGATTTTAAAGATCAGGAATGGATCGGGCGGTCGACAGGGGTGGTGGGGATCGGGGTTCTCCCCCCCTTAATCACCCCTGTAATGGATCAGTCCGGGTCCATCTGTCCTTGCAGGTGCAGAGAAGGGGGGATGCTGCAGGAGTGAATGGTGTGTGTGTGTGTCTATGTGTGTGTGGTGTGGAATGATAGATGGTAGAGCGAAGCGCCATGGGGGGAAAGGGGGGACAAGCTAACTGAGCACAAAATGCTTTTCTTTTTTTTTTCTTTTTTTTTTTTGCGGGGGTGTGCTACCGCTTTTGTGTGCAGCCCACATAGCTTATTCAACCTAGTATGTGTTGCACTGTCTACTTCCTGGTTGTAATGCAGCCCCCCCCCCCGTTTTTTTTTTTTCCCCGCTGCAGGGCGGCCGGACGTGGTGGAGCCGGTCCCGGACGACCCCACCTACAAGGTGAGCAGCAAGCTCACCCTGGAGGTGAGCCGCGACGACCATGACGCCCTCATCACCTGCGCTGTCGACCACCCCTCGCTCGCCCCGGGGGACAAGAGGAGCGAGCAGGCCCTGCGGGTGCTGTGTGAGTCCGCTGGGGGAATTCTCCAGGGGGGCGGGGAGAGGTTTTGGGGCCCTCCGATCCGGAACCCGGCTTGATGCTGCCACCCTCTGGATACGATCCGGTACTGCGCTTTTGGAGGGAGAGCGGGCATCATCGGAAGCGGCGACAGGCTGCAGATGTGGAATGAGACCGTGAGGCGTTAAAGGTCCCATAAACCGGCAAGCCCTGATGTGTCTGTGCTCTTCTTGCAGTTTCTCCCAACGTGCACATCCAGCCCCAGACAGATCTGCCACGGGAGGGCGAGAAGTTTTACCTCCAGTGCATGGGCAACAGCAACCCGGAGTAAGACACTCACACACACACACACACACGCGCGTGCCGAGCACACACGCACACACACACACTGCAGGTTACAACTCCAGGAGCGGGGTTGCATCACGCCGCCGAGGCAAGACACCCCTTCAGGTGTCAGTCATATTTCAAAACGCCGCGTGAAGAGTCAGCATCGTCCTCCATCTTTGTAGTTCACCGCATTTTAATTAGAGTTTGGATTTAAATGTATAGGGGGGTAAAAATGTTTTTATCTTTTTTATCTTTTTTTTTTTCTTTACATTTCGTCATCCGTCAGCTACGTGTTGTCTGATTGGCTCTGGCGCCGCAAGCCCCGCCCAAGAATCAGCAATTAGTCCGGCCTCGTTTTCCGGTCAGGGGTCGGATTTAGAAGCCGCAAGTTGCGCTTTTATTTATCGGCCGGACGTCGATCATTTTGAATAGCACGCCCCTTCATCACGGTCACGCCGGCGTGAATGTTAAAGAGAGGAGAGCTGCAGTTGGACGTCGCTTTTGCACACGCACACATATACACGGAAAGCAACAAACAAGGAAAGCCCATCCCATCTTAAATCACGCCGTTGCTAATGCTCTCCATCCCCTGGCCTTTCTGCATTATAGATGAACCTCCAGCCGAGCAGCCCATCGATCCACCTCTACCTCCACCTCCTTCTCCTCCTCCTCCTCCTTGCCACCACGTCAGTCACTTCTCATTTGCCCCTCGCCATCACCCATCTTTCCTCCCCTCCCGCCTCCTGCACCGTCCCTCCCAATAAACCCTCCTCTATCTTCTCCCGCACCTTCTCCTCCTTTCCAGGAATTAGACCAGCCGGTTAGTTTGATTGACAGGTGGAATGGATGGGGAAAGGGAGGGGAGGGGTAGGTGTGTGTGCTGCCGTTTAGCAGGCGACGAAAGACGTTTATGAATTATTAAAGGTGAAGACGAGGCAAAGGCGTAAACGCGTGCCGCAGTGAGGGGTTCAATTCCCGGCGGAGAAGGAGAACGCTTTCATAGCTGGTACAATTAGTTGGCGGTGCAGACGGCGCGGGAGTTCACAGGGTTCACCCCCCTCCTCCCTCCTACGGCAACCCCCGCCGGGACTGCTGGCTCCCAAAACGCTGTTAGCGGCGGTGGCTGCGTTAAAGAAGAGACAAGGTTGCCGTGGAAATAACAGGGAAGGAGTCAGTCTGAATCCAGACACGAGCAGCTGTCAATCAAAACACCCGCGACTCCGCCCCATATCCCCCGCCCGACCAATGGTAGCGTTCGATTAATCCCCGCCTTCCCGTTGAATGATTGAGATCCTGTAAACATGGAAGTGGCCCGTTGCGTGCTAGCGAGTGGGCTAGAGAGCATCGGGGTCATGCCCACAATGAGCGCAGCAGGTGACGTGTAACAAGATTGCGTTAATCGGCGGATAAAGCCGTTCTATATTTTCCCTCCCCTTGCCAGCCAATCCAACACGAAGCTGATCGATTCCGGCAGTTTGACACGGTATCCCATTAGCGTTTTCTCCTCCTAAGCCCGCTAAACCTCGTAAACACAGCTAAGTGCGCCTCCACTCGCTAAGTGCGCTATCAGAGAACACAAACCCCTCTGCTCACCCCAACACTAGCGTTTTAAAGATTTGTGCTAGCTAGTTATTAGCTACAATACATTAGCTACAAGGGGACTCCTTTATTCTGCACATTTGCGGTAATGCAGATTCACGGCGAATCGGCGCCTCGCCGGAGAGAAATGCAGATCGGGTGTCAAATGAGGAAAAGTTGGGGGCCACTTCCATTTTTACACATTAGCATAATTCAGCTAATCTCACATGAATAATTTAGCTGCGCCACCCAAACACTTATTCTTTGCTCGGCGATAACGACGACGGGGGGGTAGAAGTGCCGAAGTCCCCTTAATGGTGTTTAAGGGGGCGTCGCCACGGAGACACCCGCCTTTGATATATAATGCTTTTCAGCTTGATTTGCTAGCTAGTTGGATAAGGTTTTCAATTTGTAGCGGAAGCGGGAAGGGTTCAGCCAGGAGGTCTTCCTGTGTGGATTCTCCACGTGTCTCCACGTGTCTCCACGTGCGTGGGGTTCCTCAGGGTTCTCTGGGTTCTTCACACAGTCCAAACACATGCAGGAGGTTTAGTTGAGACCCTACATTGTCCAGACGTGTGAGTGAGAGGGTGAATGTTTACATATCTCACTAAGATGCATGAATGAGGGGATGAATGGTTGGTTTCTCTGTATGAAATGAGAGGGTGAAGGGTTTTGTCTCTATATAACGAGTGAATTAGTCGGTGAATGACAAATGTTTCTTTATGACATTTAGATGAATGAGTGAATGGTGGTATCTCTTACTAGGACATTTGAAAGAGCGGGTGAATGGTTGTTTTTCTCTATATAATGTGAATGAGAGGGTGAATGGTTTTGTCTCCAGATAAAATGTGAATGACAGGGTGAATGTACGTCTCTGTAGGATGTGAATGACAGGGTGAATGGTTGTCCCTATTTAACGGAGCGAGTGAACGGTTAAATGTTTCTTTATGACATATTGATGAGTGGGTGAGTGGCTGCTTTTCTGATTTAGAGAGTGAACGATCTCCACATGTGGTCCAGTCACTGGTCCCGTCACCTACCCCTCAATACTTTCCCCCTAGGATAAGCAGTATAATGAATGAATGAATGAATTTACACAAGAAAGAAAGACACCGCTAAGAAATCAAAGATAGAGAAAGGGATTGGACACTTTCGGTGGACCTTTGGAGGTCAGATGAGGAGAATCCCCCCCACCCCCCCAGCCACCCTCTCCCGCCCCACCCCTCCCTGCAGCCCGGAGGAGCCCAGGGGTGAAAAAGACAGAATAAACAACCAGAGTAAATAAAAATGGTTGGCTGCTGTCGTTCCTCAGTGGCGCGGTGTTTTCTCTTCTACTTCTTCCGCGCTATGTTTTGCCAGCCTGCGGGATTTAAGGGGAAGAGAGGGGAAAAAAAAGACGCAGGTGAAATCTACACACCTGATTCTTTTACTTTCTTATTTATGTTTTATTTTTGAGTATTTATAAGTCTCTCTCACGGCGTGACAGAGATTAGCGCTTAGCAGGGACCCTGGGGTGGCGGCGATGGTTGTTGTTTGTCCAGCTGCAGCATTGAACCTCGACTCCTGGATGTCACCTAGACACAACAGATGGCGATCGTAGGCATTTTATACAGCGATACTTCGGTAGGAACAGAAACATGCTGGCCGGCGCTCGAGCTGACCGCTAACAGGCTGCTAATCGCTAGCTAAGACAGTCACGCGTGAGCAAGAAAGATGGCGGGTCTGCTCCAGTGGCAACGGAGGGAGCGGTGTCATCAGCATAGATGAGGAGTTTTCTGGACCCTCCTGAGCAGAAGGCAACTTTAAAACAGAACAGGAAACAGGAACAGGACATTGAATAACGGAACTTGAGGCTAAATGGTGCACAGCTATTAGCGCCGCTATCGTCTTCGTGTTCGGCCACGACTCTGGAAAAGATGGCCGCCGGAGCATCAACAATCCCTCTAAAGATGGTGCCCGTGGCGTCAGTTGTAGCTCCCTCACGCCTGATGAGATCCTGTCAGCTTCCTGTTGCTCAGCTAATGAACCTGGCTAACGTTTACCGCTCGCATCCCGATGGGATCAATCGTTGCGGGCAGAGGCTCCACCCCCTCCGTCTACCCCTGGGTTTGAAAGTGATTAATGGGTCGGCGGCGTCCAGCACGCCGTCATTGTAATTACCACGCAGCGCCGCATTTCCATAATTGATCCTTTTTATCGCCTTGTCCACGATGTGTTTTTCAACGTCGGCTGATTTGAAATGCTGATCTCCCCTCTGTTTGTCCTCTTCCTCCTCTGCCTCTTCCAATCACTGACGAGATACCACAACAACATCCAGCGACCTCCATCTTGCCTTCAGGCGCCGTTATTTCCAATCCCCGGCTTTTTTTTTTCGGCGAACTTCTCCATCCAAAACTCACCCGGTGTGTTTATGCGTGTGTTTGCGTGTGTTCAGACCATCCACATACACATGGGCGAAGAAGGACGGAACGCTCCCCCCGCTAGCCAAAGCCAATGGTGCCCTGCTGACCTTCGAGATGCTCAACAAGACGGACAACGGTGTTTACCTCTGCAGCGCTGACAACGGCGTGGGGCTAGCCCATGGGGAGTACATCCTCCAGGTGCAAGGTAAGGGGACGGGGGGAGGAGCGCGGGGGGGAGGCTGGAGGAAAGGGCGGAGCTCTCCTCCGCTAAGGTTTTCTCTTTGATTTGCTGTTGTTTGTTGCTTGTACTTCCATCTTTTTTCTCGTCTGATTTTCTTTCGTTTCTTTCCTCCTTTATTTGTCGTCTTTTTTTTTTTCCGTTTCTTTTCGTTTTTCTTTTCCTCATCCAAACCGCGCCGCCATCGCCCCCTCCACCTTTTCTTTTTCCTCTCGCGCTTTTGCATCCGTGACTCCCCGCCCCCCGCGCGCTTCGGTTCCTTTCGTGTCTCGCTCCGCCTTCCGCCCTCCTTCTCCACCCGAGACCCCACCTCCCCGGACGCCACCCCAACCGCCTACGTCGAGCTCACCGCTTCCCCCTCGCTCCCTCCCTCCTCCCCCCTCCCGACCACCCTGACACCGGATGTCACCGATGACTCCACCCCAGAACCCACCACCTCCACTTCCATCTCCACCCTCCCTCCCCCTTCGACTGGCAACCCCACCCCGTCGCCCACCCCGACCCTCTCCAACGACCTCTTCCCCGACCTCGCGTCCAGCCCCGCCCCTGCCTCGGCAAGCCCCGCCCCTGCCTCGGCAAGCCCCGCCCCTACATCGGCAAGCCCCGCCCCCTCCACCCCCCTCACCCCCTCAGTTTCCGTCCAGCTGAATGGAGTTTACACATTCACAGGTAAAACCACCTCCAGTCTCTAACATACACACACACACACACACACACACACACACATCGCCGAGGACTCTGGGAGTTTGTTTTTTGTCGTGAAACAAACCAAGACCCTTCACGTCTCTTATATTTGTTTTTTGCTTTATTTTCTCTCCCTCCTCCTTCTCCTTCTCCTCCTTCTTCTTCTTCCTCTTCTGGCCCTCCTTGTCCTCTACCCGACACGCACCTTCTCATCCATCCATCCATCCATTCATCCATCCATCCATTCATCCGCCTCATCCACAGAGGAGACCGCAGACAACGCCGCAGGTACACGTCTCACCTGTCACCTGTCGTTCTTGGTTGTCTGTTGCTCCGTGACCCGTCTGTCTTTCCGTCCGTCTGCTCGTCCGTCTTTCCATGTGTCTGCCGATCCCTGCAGGGACTTTAAAATAGAAAACACACCCCAAAAAAAAAAAAAAATGAAAGAAAAGTCCGGGGACTCTTTGAACTCCGGAGTGGAGGGATAAATATTTCATGCACCTACACACATGCACGCACACACGCACACGCACTGTGCACTCACATCCATCTCACGCAGACACACACCGCCGTGACCCCGTAAGTGGTACAAGTCATTTACACAGTGTCCCACTTCTCCGTATTGCTGTGTTTTCACGTGTGTGTGTGTGTCCATGTGTGTGTATGTGTGTGTATGTGTGTATGGGGGGGTGTTCTCAGGGTTTTGTCTGCTTCCCTTTGATGCTGACAGCAGGATTTATGGGCTCATTCTCAGTCTCGCCTCGTCAGCATGCCCCTCTCACCTCCACGCCGGCCGGCCCCTGTGTGTGCGCGTGTGTGTGTGTGTGTGTGCGCGCCTGTGTGCATGTGTGTGTGTTTGCGCCTCATTCTGACTGGTGTTCCGAGTCTGCCCTCCACCACCCTCCATCCATCCCCTCCTCCCTCTGTTCTCTGTCCGAGGCAACCGGCCTGCAGTGGTAGACTCCTCCCCGGCTCCTCGGTGAAAAAAAAATGGTCACCCCCGTCACGTCCCGCCCGCCCGTGTCCATCCCCCTTACGCTCTGAGCGCCCCTCGAAGGACGGAAAGACCCGGAGGATGAATGATGTATCAGATTATTTCCGAACGGATTGTCTTCCCCGCGGCACCAGGAAAGAGCAAGGGAGGAGAGGAAAGAAGGAAGGAGAGGAAGGGAGGAAGATGAGCCAATGGGAGCTACTAATCCAGCACTTCGAATGAAATACCTGCTAGCTCTCCACTCACCTTTAGCACCAGCTTGTCACTAACGCACGTTAGCAGTTAGCAGTTAGCGTTTAGCAGTTAGTGGTTAGCGTTTAACGGTTCATGGTTAGCACCGGCCTGACAGGCTGAAATATTCATCCTCCTCCTCCTCCTCATTTTCTCCCTGGTGGATGGAGGGAGGGGAGGAGGGGGTGGAGGGAGAAGAAGGTGGAAGAAGGTGGAGCACCACCTGCACCAGGAAGGAGGCATCCAGACATCCTTTTTGGTTTTAATTCTTCGTCTCATCTGGAAAATTGACATGTTTTCTCCTCTTTTTCTCTCCTGTCCTTCTCCTTTCCTCCTCCTCCCTCTCTCAGACCCCACAGCGATGTCTACCTCCTCCGGCGTGGACCACGCCGTGATCGGAGGCGTGGTGGCCGTCATTGTCTTCATCCTGCTCTGCCTCCTCATTGTCCTTGGCAGATACCTCATCAGACACAAAGGTCTCTCTCACATACACACATACATACAGCCACACACACTCATGCATGCATGACTGCGCTACACCGCGTGCGTGAGTGTGTTTCCAAGTGTGTGCGTTTGATTTAACCCCGAAGCTACACCAATCGCTCACTGTCGGCCATATTCCTCGACTCCTAGAGTTAGCGTTAGCAATGTCTCCTTCGGCGCTAAGCAACCATGTGATTTCATGGCAATCGCAACTTCCACATGAAAAAAAAGTTTTGCCTCTTCGGCCGGAAAAGAAGTTTATAACACAGCAGCTCCCCATGGGTGGGTAAACAAAACACGAACGCCCCAAAGCCTCTGGAGGCACCTGAAGGGGTCATTCATCACAACGCCAGAGCGAGAGCGCTCCATTTGTCACGCCGCTGCCTCGCTCAACTCACTCCTCCGCCCTTTTTCTGCCTCCGCCCCCCCACAGGAACGTACCTGACCCACGAGGCCAAGGGATCGGACGACGCCCCCGACGCCGACACGGCCATTATCAACGCCGAGGGCGGCCACTCCGGAGCCGAAGACAAGAAGGAGTACTTCATCTAGACGGAAGAGGTGGAGATGGAGGTGGAGCGAAGGGAAGGGGAGAAAAGGAAGAAGAAGAACAACAAAACAAAAATACAACCTCCATTCGTTATCATGGCGCTTCAGTTTCTTCACTGGGTGGGCGGGGCTAGGAAGCGGCGGTGGGCGGAGCCTCCGCCCACCTCACCCTCTTTGCACCACCGGTACAGGGAAGGGAGATTTTTTGCACTGACATGCGGACGAACTTAAGTCACACACACACACGCAAACACACACACACATACACATTAACCGACAAACATCTCGTACTAACGCTGTTTTTTTTTCCAAACAACCCTTGAATGCATCGCGGGTCCATCCGGCGGAAAGCGAAATGAGCAAAGCTCGGTCACCCTGGCGCCCCCCCCCGTCACCCTGACACCTTTGACCTTTGACCCCACCTACCCCACCCCACCCCACTTTTTTCCCTTCATCAAATCACCCCCCTTCCATATCTTGCCGCCTTCACGCAGACTCAGCACCGAACCCTGGCCCCCCATGCCTCCCATGCCCCTCCCCCAGCGCCACCTATATACATATATAAATATATATATATAAATATATATATAGAATTATATAGCACTCTTTATACTTGACATGTTTGGTGTGCTGTAAATACACTCACAGGTTCTCAACCCCTGTCCTAAATCTCACACACTCACACACTTACACGCACGCACGCACGCACGCGGAGTGACATATAACTCCTGTAAAAAAAGGAAAAACAAATAAAATCAAAAACCTGCCTGTTTTTATTACATTCAAAAAGTGCGTGCAAAGCAGGTTCGGAGGGGGCGGGGCCAAGAAGGGAGGCGGGGCTAACAGGTGGAACGGCCATAGCAAGGATGCTAACAGCAAGGAATAGTACACACACACACACACACACACACACACACACGCACACACACACTACACTGCTGCCCCTTCCCTGTTTTTTTGGCCCTCCTGCACGAAACTGTAGCAAAAACCCCATCGAACCCTGGGCCGGATGTCGGGAGGAGGCGGAGCTTCTCGCCGGACTCGCCATCTTTTCTTATTTTTGTTCATCTTTCCGGGGGGAGAGCGGAGAAAATGACTGCGATCAACCGCAGGCGGAGGACGGCCTGTCGGCGTCCACCTGAGAAGATCTTCCCCCCCCCTCGTACCAGGAACCGAGACCGCTGTTTCATTGGAATCGGGTTGTTTTTTTGTGTTTTGGCGCCGCTTGGGAATTGATTGTGACGGACTAAAAGGCCCGGGGGCCGAGGTTCCACCCTGAGGACTTCGAAGGAAAGTCCTCAAACAGCTTTGACGTCCTCCTCTGTCTTCTCCCCAGCTTCACTCATCCCTTCTTCAATCAATCCTCCCATCGCCCGCCATCATCTCCTAGCCCCGCCCCTTTGACGTCTAGGTTCCCGCCCCCGCTCCTTCCGCGTAGACGTCCCGTAGAAGTAGTGCTCCTAGACTTTACCCGTGTCTCTGTGATAGTTCTTGTTTGTCCAACATTTTTATTTTTTTTTATTTTTTTTGAATTTTTATTCCTGATCTGTGGAGATTGTTCAGGGACGGCGCCTCCCTGGGCCGGACGGCTAGCGTGAATAAGCTAACCCCGACGTGACGAGGTCACGTGTGTGTGTGTGTGTGTGTGGGTGTGTGTGTGGGTGTGTGTGTGTGTGGGTGTGAGAGAGATTTTTTTTGTTTGGTTTTTTTTTCCTCCCCCTCCGGAGCTTCTGGTCGGGATCGTAGCAAAACAGTATTGGACAAGTTAGACGAGAGATGACGCTTAATAAAAAAAAAAAAAAAGACATGGCCGCCGGCTTTTAAAAAAAAAAAAAAAAAAAACCCGCCTAATCCTCCAAAACCTGTGGTGTCTTTTCCAATAAAATAACAAAAATATATATAGAGAAAAAAAAAAGTGTTGGACCTGAATCTGCCTGTACCTCGTCCTGTCCTGTGTCCTAGTCCACGTGCTAGCATGTTAGCCTGCATGACACGCGGCCGTCGGTGTTTTAGTGTGGGAGGGCCTGATGAACGCGACCAGAGCGCCCGCGTGGGTTTTTATTTTTTCTTTCCCGAAGATCACCCAATCGGAGCTGGCGGTCGCTCCATGTAGTCAGGCGCTTTAACTGGAAGCTGCCAGCAGATGGCACCAAAGCTCTCTTTCACTCTCCTCTGGTTAGACATGGCTGCCATGCCCCGCCCTCTCCAGCCTCCCCTCATTTCCTGTCTATCATCTCACTTCCTTCTGCTAGTGCTAATTTAGCTTAGCGTCCACGAATGGTGTTCTTGATAGAGGAGGCGTGCGCCCAATCTTTACATAATCAATTCCTTTTTTTTTTTATTAGATAATCCGAAACTTGAAAAGTAAGATTTTGTTTTGTTTGTTTTTTTTTTTTGTTTGGTTTTTTTTTTCAAATTCTATTATTTCGGCAGCCATTTTTTTTCTGGTTCTAAAACTCCCCTGTGCGCGCGTGTGTGTGTGTGTTGTTGTGTGTGTGTGTGTACATATATAGTGTTGCCTTCACTGGATCCTCTCACAGCCGTGCACATGTGTCCTGACTGTGGGTGTGTGTGTATGTGTGTGTGTGTGTGTGTGTGTGTGTGCACGTGCAGAGACAAGTGTTCTTCGTGCACAGCAACACGGAGATCTCCTCCCCTCCTCTTCCACGCCGTTCCTCCCTCTTTCTGTTTTTCCCCCTTTCTTTCTCTCCGGATGAAAAAGTCTTCCTCCCCCCCCCCACCCCCACCCCCCCGGCGGCAAGCGTCACCTGAACGCCACGTTGCTGTGTCGGGTTGCCATGGCGGTGGATGATGTCACCGGGCCGGGGCCGAGCCGGGGCCGGGACACTGTCCTCTCAATCCCTTTTGTTTCTCTACGGCCGTTTGTTTACGTTGGATTTGGCTTTGGTTTGTCTACTTCAATAAAAACTGCATTTGGGTTGATTTACACTCGACTACGACTCTGATTCTGATCCATCCATCCATCCATCTACCTATCAATGCATCCCAACCCTTCTTTCTATCTATGTACCCTCCCTCTCTCTATCTCTCTATCCACCCATCTATCCATACCTCTTTCTGTACTCTCTCTATCCATCTATTTATCTGTCATCCATCCACCCCCTCTATCTTTCTCAAGCTAACTCAATCTGTATATCTATGTCTCTAACCCTCTCCCTCTTTATCTATCTATCCCTCCCTATCTATCCATCTTTCTCTCTCAGTCTCTCTCTTTTCCTCTATCTCTCTATTTTCCCCGTCCACCCATCTGTCCATCTCTCTCTGTCTCTATCTGAACACCAACGTTCCATGTTGTATGTCTGATTGTGTTGTGTGTGTGTGTGTGTGTGTGTGAACGCACATGTCTGAACTTCTGTGTGTGTTTGTTGTCCGACTGTCTTGATATTTGTGTCTGTGACTTGTGTGTGTGTCTGTTTTGTGTATTTTTGTGTGTCTGATTGTGTCTATTTGTGTTTATATGTGTATGTCTGTGTGTGCTTTGATCTGTGTGTTTGTGTGATTATTTGTGTCTTTCTGTGTGTGCATGTGTTTGTGTGTGTGTGTCTACATGTTTCTGTGCTTAGGTTGATGAGTGACTGTTTTGTGTATTTGTGTGTGTGTGATTGCATTTACTGTATGTCTTTACCTGTTTGCATGTGTTTGTGTCCATCTGCTTGTGTGTGTGTGTGTGTGTGTGTGTGTGTTTCTGTCTGTCTGTCCCATCTAGTTGTGTGCCTGACTGTCTGTCTGTTTTGTGTATTTGTGTACGTGAGTGAATAAATGTGTCTGCCTGTGTGTATGTGTGTGTGTGTGTGTGTGTGTGTGTGTGTGTGTGTGTGAGTGTGTGTGTGTGTGTGTGTGTGTGTGTGTGAGTGTGAGTGTGTGTGTGTGCGCCCATAAGTGATTGTAATTCCTCTTGTGTCCAGCAGGAGACAGCACAACGCAATAATTCAATCATTTGCTCTAAATTGAAACAGTCTCTTTCTTTCTTTCTTTCTTTCTTTCTTTCTTTCTTTCTTTCTTTCTTTCTTTCTTTCTTTCTTTCTTTCTTTCTTTCTTTCTTTCTTTCTTTCTTTCTTTCTTTCCCTTCCTCCTAAACTCACAACGCCAGGTACATCATTCAAATGTTTATGTGAAAGATTATTTGGGTTGTTTATAAGCACCGATAAACAGCCTGGTTTGGTGGTATTTTACTTTATTTTATTCATTATGTTTTGTATCCTTTATTTTATTTGCATTTTTCTTGCATTTATCTCATACAATTTTTTTGTCGTTACTTTTTAAATTTATTTTAATGTTTTTTTTTTTTAATTTGTCTATTTTATTTGCATTGTTTTCTTGAAACAACTTAATTTTTTTATCTTGATTTTTCAATTGTATTTATTTAACTTGATTTTTATTGACTGCATTTATTGTATTCTGTAGCTTATTTATAATGTATTTATTTTTTTATACTTTATTTGCACTTGTTTTCTTTTAGGTTTTATTTATTTTATTTGTATTTATGTATCTATTATACTTGTTTTTTTTTACATTCCATTGTATTTTTCCTTTTATCTTATTTGCCTCATTCTCTTATTTATTTTACATTGAATTTCAGAGGTCTTTTATTCATTCATCAATATTTTATCAATGTTTCTTTCCTTTATTGCGTTGTTCCCTTAAATTCTCTTCCTTTTCATTTTTCTTTATTTTACCATGTTATTTTATTTAATTGATTATATTTTCATTTTATTCTTTATTTATGGAAAGCAACAAAACAATAATAATCATAATATAATATGACTACCGACAATAAAAAAAAAGATAGTTATAGTAATAATGAAAATACAATGATAATGATAATATTTGTTATTATTATTATTATTATTATTCTCCTTTCAGCTTTTCCCTTCAGGGGTCGCCACAGAGAATCAACCTTCTCCATCTAACCCTATTCTCTGTTTCCTCCTCTCTCACACCAACTACCTTCATATCCTCTCTCTATGTCCATAAATCTTCTCTTTGGTTTTCCTCTCAACCTCCTGCCTGGCAGCTCCAATTCCAGCATCCGTCTCCCAATATATTCACTGTCCCTCCTCTGTGCATGACCGAACCAATATTTGTTATTATTATTTATAGTGGTTAAATCAGATGGAATATTTACTGACTGTTCAATCTTTATTTATCTTGTAATAACAGCAACAAGATTCATGATAAAAAACAATAATCATGCAACAATAGTAGTAATATTTCCCAATATTATGATTATTAATGGGAGTTTAATCAGACCAGTAGAATCTTTATCTATCTAACATTAGACATTTATGTATCACATAGTAAGAAGAACATTACCAACAATAATAATCCTTATTTGATCACATGAATAGTAATAAATAATATGATAATAATGTGTATAATAATTATGAATAGTGGTTAAATCGGGTGGAATTTTCATTAGGTATTCAATCCTTATTTACAACATTCATAATAAAAACAATTATAATGGGACAATAGAAAATAATAATTAGAAATGTTATGACTCTTATTGATGGTAAATGATTAGAATCTTTGTTTATTTATATACATAGTAGGGACAACAATAATGATCTTTATTTAATCACATGACTAGTAATTAATATAATAATAGGGATTATTAATTATTCACGGGATTAAATAAAAAAAATATCATAAACTCAACATGAATTTAATATGGATTTATATTTAATATGAAGTATGCGTATTACTTTGTGTATTTTCAGTATTCATTTTACTTCATTTAAATAGAAATACGCGGGGAGGAAGGGGGTCTGACATCCAACATTACAAAGGGAGCTTGTAAGAGAGAAGGGGGGAGGAGGGATGGAGGGATGGAGAGAGAGAGAGGGAGGGAGGGAGGGAAGGAAGGAGGGGGAGCCGACGATTCAGTCCAGTTCCACTGAGTCCGGGCAGCAGGAAGGACGCCGGGTGGAGAGAAAAAAAAAGAGAGAGAGGAGGAAAGGAAGGAGGGAAAAAGAGGAAGAAGTGAAGATCCGCTGTGTGGAAGGAGAGAAGAGAGGAGGACAAGAAGAAGAAGAAGAAGGAGGAGGAGGAGGAGGGATCGGATTTCTTCTAATCAAATCTTGGCTTCTTCTCACTCCCATGACTCCGGACGGGCTCCGGCGGGGGGAGTGGATGCTGCGATCTCCGTGCGCCCACGGCGGGGACGTGAACGCGTCCAGGTGAACCATGCCGCCGCTGCGGCTCCTAACTTTGGCGGTCACTCTCGGCCAAGGTGAGTGCTGCGTTCACGGACCGGAAACTTTCCGTCTTGGTCGTGCGTGTTTTGTTTCATTTATTTTTCATTGTGTTGCGGGTGTCACGCGTGTGCGTGCGTGTGCGTACCCCCGCTTCATTTGAGAGAAAGCGGCGTGACCTTTGCGGCGGCTGGATGGCGTTCAAACGTGTCGGCGGCTGGTGGCGCGGGGGGGGGGTCGAGCACGCGCATACACGCACGCCTGACAGCCAGGGGGTGATTGATGGGAGCTTTGACACGAGCGCGTGCGTGCATTCGTGCGTGCGTGATGTCCGTGCGCGATTCACCTGGGAGCGCGTCCGTCCACTGACTGGGAGACGCGTTCACTGAACCCTCCTCTCGCACTGACGTGCCCGCTCATCGATCACCTTGATAGAATGTCCTCTTGCACACACGCACACACACACACACTCACACGCACATCTCAGTGGAGCATGCAGAGTGTGTGTGTGTGTGTGTGTGTGTGTGTGTGTGTGTGTGTGTGTGTGTTTGAGTCGCAGTCCAGGCTCTTAAGATAGGGGGGGTGATCAATAGAAGTGGCACAATGCGAACGGTTGAGTTGTGTGTGTGTGTGTGTGTGTGTGTGTGTGTGTGAGAGAGAGAGAGAGAGAGAGAGAGAGAGAGAGAGAGTCTTCGTACCGTGATACCCGCCAGAACGTCTGAGTGGATCACCTGACCACCTGTTTGGGAAAGGATGGAGAGAATATTTGACTGATTTAGGGAATGAAGGAAGGAATGGGGAATTGGAAAAATGAAGGAGGGAAGGGAGGAAAGGAGGAAAGGGAAAATGGGGGACATAGGAAGGAAGGAAAGGAATGGAGGATGTGAAAAAAGGAGGAAATTGAGAGGGCGAATGGGAAAAAAGAAGGAGGGAAGGGAGAATGAGAGGGAGGGAGGAAGGAGGGATAGAAAGGAAAGGAAGGGAGAATTGGAAAAAGAAGGGAGGAAAGGGAGAATGGGAGATAGGAAGGAAGGAAGGAAGGAAGGAAGGAAGGAAGGAAGGAAGAATGTGAAAAAAAAGGAGGGAAGGGAGGATTTGAGGAAGGAAAGAGGGAAGGAAGGAAGCAGGGAAGGTAGGAAGAAAAGGACTGTGAAAGGAAGGGAAGGAAGAAGAATGGGAAACAAAGTATGAAGAAAGACAAGATGAGGAGAAGGGAGGAAGGAAAAGGTAGAACGGAGAGGAAGAAGGGATGGTTGGAGGAAGGGATGGAAGAGAGGAGGTGGAGAGGAGAGGAGTGAGGGATCAAGAGGGGTGAAGAAAGGAAAGGAGGAAAGGAAAGGAAAGATGAGAAGGACGTGGAGAAACAGGATGAGCAGTTGCTAAGCTAACAACTGAA
The DNA here is from genome assembly GCF_037954325.1 of Fistularia commersonii. NCBI lineage: Eukaryota > Metazoa > Chordata > Actinopteri > Syngnathiformes > Fistulariidae > Fistularia > Fistularia commersonii. The sequence goes on from NC_141293.1 coordinate 7,781,640, forward strand.
ACCGTCAAGGCTTTTTGTTGCTCCAGCGGAAGCCTTGATGCGTGGGTGGCCATGGCAACATCGGACAAGCCCCCCCCCCCCAAACGCCACCGTTAGCCACGGCGCTAATCATCTAGCATGTTATCTGACCAATAGCAAGCCAAGCCAAACAGGAAGTACTGCAACAGCAACGTCTCTCTTGGGTCAAAGAAGCAAACCAGCAGGCTGGACAGTAGCGATGCTAATCACGCTAATCAGGCTAATAGAACATTTCTGTGCGTTCTCATGGAACTCTGCTAGAACGAAGGCGACTTAGCGGGTCTCAAACAATATTAAGGAAAAAAAAAATCGTAAGGAAATGGAATCATCAGTATGTCGGCTTCCCCCGCCTCCACGCCGTGCTCGGATGAAGAGGCGGCGAGGAGCGTGCGGGCGGCGGCAGCGGCGGATCAGTGTCTCCCGCTGAGCCGGTGTTAAGCCGGTGGATGTGATGGGAGCCAATCCGCCGCAGCTGCGCCCTGATGTGTGCTCAGCCTGTTCGGAGGCTTCCAGGTGTTCGCCGCCGCCGCCGCCCATCTCGGCAAGCGGCCTGATTTACGGCCCGTCTGTCTGGCGAACACAGGCCGCTTACACGCCGCTGCGGTTGACCGCTCGTCCGCGAGCCTCCGTAATTACAATTCAGCCCTGTGCGCGTTTGTGCACGTGCATGCGCTCGTGATCCGCCACCAAAACGAACCCCCGCGCTCACGGTCCGATCCCAAACGAATCGTGCGGTCGCAGTCCAAATCGTTCAAAGCGAACAACTCATCGGCGCCTGGTCCCGTCCTCGCCCCCCCCAACATCCCCTTTTTCTTTTCTTCTCCTCTTCCTCTCCTCCCCCAATGATTGGCGCCGGGGCGCAGATGCAAAGAGACAGGCCGAAGGACGGAGCGACGGAGGCGGCGGGAGACGAGTAAAGGAGGAGACAGCGGGGCTTCGTCCTGATCTGTCGACAAGAGGGAGGATTTTTGAGGATAAACAGAAGGAGAGAAGAGAGAGAAGAGAAAGAGTGAGCACTATTTGGCAAAGTCCTTGCGTCAAACGTTTTGCCGTTTCACGCCTGCAGACGTTCACACCTGAGGTGACCTCCACGGGTGTCACTTCACGCTCTCCTCTTTCACGCATCGGAGATCTTCTTCTCCGTCGTCTGTTTTCTTCCCTTCATTTTTTTTAAGAGGCGCCACTTGGAGGAATCATCTGGGTGGCGCGGTGGTGAAATCCTCGAGACGGGATGTCGTTTTTAACGCAGGGCGAAAATTCGGCTCATTAAGGAAGCTGTTGTTCAATGCCCCCCCCCCCCTGCACACACACACACACACACACACATGTGCACGGACTCATCGCCTTCGCCCAGGATCGGGTTCAAAGATCTCCATCTGCGTTCGGATACTCCACTCTCCTGTTGAACGCACCTGTATATAAGCCGCACCGATTAGCTGATTGCGATCTTTGTCTTCCACCTGCGCACTAAAACCATTTAAGTCGTCTTTTTCGGTGTTGGAATTGAACAGCCTCCGAATTTCATGCTAATTTCATTACTCCGATGTGTCAAGGCTAAATGTTGTGGTGGTGTGACGCTTGTCAGCCCCCCCAAAAAAATCCATGAATTAGCCGCATCGTCGTTTAAGCCACAATGCTTAAAGTCTGGAATTTACGGTAACATTTCATCAAAGTACCACAGTATCGCTCTGGTCTTATGTAGAACTTCCTCTCTGGCAGGAAGTGGTGGTTGAATCCAAACCCGCCAAAATAAAAGCTTTCTGTACCATTTTAAAGTCACCATCTGGTAAATACGGCCTAAAAAACTACTCCTCTATGCAGATGACGCCACTTCCCATTCCGTAAGGTCAGCGCCCTGCATCTTCTTGATCGTCCTTCTCTTATCCTCCACCTCCAACGTGGTTCTCGCGCCTTTTTCTATTTACTGCTGTTCTAGCGGTTCTAACTGTCGTAGCCACCACCAGATGCGGCGTCCAATCAGAGTGCAGTGCGGCTCCATGGGGGACGGCCCTTTATTTGGAGAGGTTTTCGGTCAGGTTTGAATCGCCCCATGCTCCCTCATAGGCTGGAAGGGCGTCACTTCCATGTACAGCGCCTTCACCTTTTCACACTGTTTCACAGTGTTACAGTATAAATGTATTTTTACAAATTTATTGTTTCAATTATGGCAAAATTTGCACTTTTTTCCATGGTGGCAACCAACCAGAGCATGGTGTTCTGTATCCTGGGTTCTGATTGGCTCAGCAACGGTAGCATCCTTCTCTGCACAGGTTCAGCATCTCGCTGAAAATATATATGAATAATAAAATAAAAATAGAGTCGCAGGACTTCAAGTGATGTACCTTCTTTGTTGATTCTGTAACTAGAGGGAACATCTTTGTGTTTATCTCACCGCCCAGAAGTTGGTCAGAAATTGTTCTTTGGTGACATAGCGAGTTCAAATCGAAAACAGAGGGACATTAACATAAAGGACGCTACAGTGTGACTGATGTTCAGCTGGCAGTTGACGTCTCATTTGCAAAACAACAATTTTGTCCTTTTCCATAAGCCGTCTGCTGGTGGATCCTGGTTGGACTTGTATGTTCTCTCCGTGTCCCTTCCTGGCGTCTCCCGATTCGCTGCCGCTAAATGATAAAGCGCTAAACAACCACCTCCACCCGCCCGCCCGCCCGTCCTTTGCCTCTCCACCCTGCGCCCGGAGTTTAACGTCGCTCCACACCGCGGAGCCGAGTGCACTCCCCTCGGTGGAAGATCTTATCGTCTTGGCATGATGCTGACGAGCGTTTCTCCTGCGAGGAGGGATGAATCGGTCCTCAATTATTGGCGCCATGCGCTTCTGATCCTGCCCTCGGAGCCTGTGCGGGAACTCGGCCGCCGCTGCCGCCTCTAAAAAATCAACTTCAATGAAACGCGCTGTGGTCTTGAATGGAGATAATTAAAAATGGCAAGCGGGGGCTTGTCTGAGAACAGAGCGGAGGTTCAAACAGCGCTATGGTGTATGTGTGTGTGTGTGTGTGTGTGTGTGTGTGTGGGCCTCATTCCCCCTCCCTCCGGGGTAGATGACAGATCCCATATCCTCACGGCTCGGGAAGCCTAATCCGAGGTGACAGGGAACAGCAATTAAAATAAATAAATAAGATAACCGGCACAATTAGCCTGCGCTTAATTCACTGCAGCGCCCCGGTAATCTAGTAATCCGCAAACACACACACAAATACACGCTGCATGGAGTGATGAGTGTGTGTGTTTCGGGGGGGGGGAGGAGTGAAAAGTCGAGAGCATCAAATGGTATTGGGACTGACAACTGTCAAACATCCCGGATAGAGGGGACGAGCACTGGATTCAGGAGTGAGTGAAGGAAAGCGCTGAGGGCGAGGGTGGCGGTCTGGCGGCGTCAGAGCGGGAGTTACGACTGTCGATCTAAAGGGGAGGAGAGGAATTAAGAGAAGGGTGGAGGGGTGGTGGTCAGAGCAGGAGACCTTTAATAAGAATTCCTAGACAAATGGTGTACTCCAAACACACTCCCTGTACTTCCCTCCGTCTTTAATCCAGGTTCTGTGTCCCTGATGGACGAGGAGGTTTAAGGAGCACTCCGCCTCCTCCTCGGACTCCCAAGGCGGCTAGCTTGTCACTAGCGGTAGCGTCATGCCATACATCAGAAAGCCTGAGCTTTGCTCTTGGGAGATGATGGAGATCTATGGCTGGTTTGATGGTCGTGCACAATGGCAGGAGCTAACGGAGAGTAGCAGGTGCCAAGGGAAAGGAGTGGAAGGAGCCAGTGAGGCTGCGAGGGAGGCAAGGGTACATGTGGAATGGGGAAGGAGGTGACGGAGGTTTGTCCGAGAAGGGTCTCCGTGGAGCAAAGTGCTAACGGGCGAGACGAGAGGAGAAATCTGGGGTTGAGAGCAGGAGGCAAGGCAAAGAAAGAGGTAGCAGGGACTCAAAGGGGCAGTATGAACCACTGGGGGGAAGAGGTAAGAGATGAGGGGCAAGGGGAGGTGAAGCAAGCATACGTAAGGAAGCGGAGAAGACATCTGAAAACTGGGGGTGATAGCAGGAGTTAAGGAGGAGTGCTGGCAGGGAAGCTGACGCTCTGGAGGAGATGGCAAGCGAGAGCAGTAGAAGGATCCATTGAAGGGAGGCAAGAAAAATGGGTTGAACAGATGAGGTCCAAAGAAGGGGTGAAGTAGGGATACACAAGGGGCAGAGAAGGCATAGGAGGGGAAAGACAAGGGGTGGCAGTGCAGGAGGCAAGGCAGAGGTAGGGAAGAGGAGGAGCAAGAGCTGACGGAGAGGTGGAGGCTGCAGGGAATCAGAGGAGAAGAAGGAGCCAGCAAGGGGAGGCAAGAAAAGATGAAGCACAAGGTGAAGCAAGGGTACACAAGGAAGCATACATAAAGGAGGCAAGGCGGAGGTTGGTTCAGAGGAGGAGCTAACAGGAGTTTGAAGGCAGAGATCTGTGTGAGGAGAAGGTTCTAGACAGAGTGCCCCGGAAGTCTCCGGGGTATTTCTAGCGCATCCAGCAAGTTGTACCCTCCTGGAACCTCCTTTATCTGCAGGAGCACTTCATAAAAGTGACGAAAGGCCGGGAGTCACCCCTCCTCTTTCTTCTCCTAGTTGTTTTGAAAGAGAAAGTGAGGAAATCAAGCAGCGCCTCTCTCCGAGGAGACGAAGGCCGGCTCCCTTTCGTAGCGGGAGAAGAAGTGAATTGAAAAAAAAGGCGAGGAGATGAAATGCGGCGCAGAAGTAATGTGGTGTAATCCCTTATGTTCTGGTTGCTGCCGCTAACAGCTGATCTCTCTGTGGTTCCCCCAGAGCAGGGGTGTCAAACTGAAACACACATTGGGCCAAAATTCAAAACTGGGATAAAGTTGCGGGCCAACATTGATATTTATTGAAAAAAAATCTTCCTCCAGATTTAACAATGAACCTTTTCATATGAACCCAAACAAGTTTAGCGTGAAAATGAATATGGAACAAGCAAAGCATAATATTACACAATACAAAATCAAAATTGTAATTAACAAATCATCTAATGGCCCTCATTTCTTAAATAAAAATAAAATAAAAATCTTGTGCCTTTTTTTATTTGAAGCCTCTGAATTAAATGGCAAAAGTAACACATATTCACAGGCTAACGATAAAAGTAAAAATAAAGTAACAATAATTAGCTAATCAACTAAAAGTAATGTCCTTCCATTCGTGAAACCATTCAAGCCCATGTCTTGGAGTAGAAGGAAAAGGGCATAAAGAAAATGTTAATCATGGCTCAGTTTGCTACACGCTACTCTGATCATCTGCCTTTCCTTTCGCCATTTTTCGGAGGGGTAGCACAGTGTCAGTATTAGCATAAGGTTGCTATGACTACTGTCATTTTTGCACCAAAAAACCAACAGAGCTCTCTGGGATTTATTGAATTAGTGACGCGTCCACTGTCGGCCAGCTCATTCGGTATGGCTTCACGGGTTAAATATTGTTTGCTACATGCCAGAGTTTGCTATCTATGCCCTGGAGGCTGCCTGCTGGGGGATTAACTCTGCATTCATTCATTCATGCAGGGTCGCAGGGTTCATCCTGGACCAACACAGACATACTTACAGAAACCATTCACTCACTCATTCACATGTCATAGCGCCCTACAACCATTCACTCAGTTATTCATACCTCATATAAAGACGTACAACTATTCATCCTCTCATTCATGTGTCATTTAGAGATGTTCAACCATTCACTCACTCCTTTGCACATCATATATATACATGCAACCATTCACTCAGTCATCTATATGTCTTTTACAGACATTTAACCATTCACTCACTCATTCATTGTCAACTTCTATATAGACAAATGGTTATTCACTCACTCATTCACTCATCATATGAGACATTAAACCATTCACTCATTCATTGTCAATTTTTTTATACGCATACAGCTATTCACTAATTCAAGTTACATAGAGACATACAACCGTTCACCCTCTCATTCACATGTCATAAAGACATGTAACATTCACTCAGTCGTTGTCAACTTCTATATAGACATGCAGTTATTCACACACTCATTCACGCGATATATAGAGACATTCAACCATTCACTCAGTCATCTATATGTCATATAGATAGATACATCCATTCACCCACTCATGCACATGTTATATAAAAACATACATTTCACCCCCTTATTCAGGTGTCATTGAGACAGACATTCATTCATTCTCACCTTGTACAGTCAAACAACCATTCAGCCTCTCATTCACATGTCGTATTGAGACATTCATCCATTCACTCGTTCCCCCGGCCGTCAGCGGTGGTACCGAGCTGTTCGGTGTGGCGCTGGCGATATTCAATCGTCTCTCTTTCAGAATCGCCATCTTCTGCGACGCTACCAGAGGTTTCCCACACCGCCGCTGTCACCGCTTTCACTTAATTTAACATTTAGCGTCTTCCGTTCTGTTCACGCGGCAGCTTTTTGCAAACTTATTTCCCTTATCGGCACGTGGATTCTGCAGCTAAATGGCTTGGGGGCGGCAGCGGCGGCGGCCCCGCTTTGTCAAAGAAATCCCCATCTCCATCCCGTCTCCTCGCTCCCCGCCGCGCATTTCAAACGTTCCTCCAAAGATGGAGATGGACAACATGATTACGAATGATGAAAGCTGGTATCCATCACCACCCACTCTGTTTGCACCCCCGGCCCCACCCGTCTGTCTATCTGACCCCGCACCCCCACCTCCCCGCACTCTTATGTTTTAATGTAAGTCGATAACTATCAGCCGCTGATAACACCCCGGGCTCCGCTCGGCTCGGCTCGGCGGAGCTCGATGAGGCGAGGAAAAGAGAATGAGGGAGAGCGATGCCGGAGCGAGGAGGAGGTGCGGAAGGTGGAGAAGGTGGGGGTGGCACTATCTGCTCTCTGTGCTGCCTGATGCGCCAGGGTGCAGGGGGGAGATAAGCATGGCGGCGGCGGCGGCGGCGGCGGCGGCGGCGGCGGCGGTGGCGGTGGCGGTGGCGGGTCAGGTCCCTCCGGTTCGTTTGGAGACAAAAGGAAGTTGAGACGGATGGATAAGGTGTGTTATTACACAGTAATAAACACATCATCAATGGCATTGATCCCAAAAACTGCGTTCGAGTTGGCGTCACATCCCACAGGTTCCTTTGGAGACAAAAGGAAGTTGAGACGGATGGATAACGTTCACGCCGAAACGTGAGCGCACGATCAGGAAGGTGTGTTATTACATAGTAATAAACACATCATCGACGGCATCGATCCCACAAACCGCGTTCGAGTTGGCGTCACGTCCCACAGGTTCCTTTGGAGGCATCACAGATGGGGAGTGTGTGACAGCCACGCCGATGATAGCGTTCACGCTAAAACGTGCCCGCAGAAACAGGAAGTTGTGTTATTACATAGTAATAGCCACAGAATCAACGCCATTGATTCGATGAACCGCACTTGAGTTGGCATCTGGTCCCGCCTGTTCCCCCAGAGGGGAAGGAAGTCGGGGTGCTACAGGTAGAGACCACGCAAGGGCCATTTTGATGAAACCGTTAAAGCCAAAACGTTCGCGCACAAAAAGAAAGTTACGTTATTAGATATTAATAACCTCATTATCAACTAACAAGAGAGCGGTTGAGTCGGCATCGCGGCCCTCCTGTTCATTCATCGGTGAATAGACGCGGGGCTGTGAGAGCTGAGTTGATAAAGTTAAGATGCCAGCACTGAAACAGGACGTTGTGTTATTACATAGTAATAACCACAAAATCAACACAGCTGAGGCAACAAGACAGCAATGAGTTAACATCGCAGCCTTCCGGTTCCTTCGTAGATGGATAACGTTTACGCCGAGACGTTACCGCAAGAACAGGAAGCTGTGTTATTACATAGTAATAACAACAAAATCAGCGCCATTGATCCAATGAACTGCCCTTCAGTTGGCGTCACGTGCCTCCCTCTTCTCGCAAAGGCCACATCGACGATAGCCTTAACGCCAAAATGCGAGCATGGAAACAGAAAGTCGTGATCAACAGCGTTGATAAACTGTGTTCGCGTTGGCGTCACGTCCCTCCGTTCCCTTTTGAGGCAAACAAAGTTGGCCAGTCACTGGTTGAGATTGTGCGACGGCCACGTCAATGATAGCATTCATGCCAAAATGTAAGTGCTCAAACAGGAAGTAGCGTTATAACGTAGTAATAACCACATACTCAATGCTATTGATGGGCAGAGTAATAATCTTTGGAACGAACATTCCCGGTTTGATTCCCGGCTCCTCCTGGTGTGTTGAAAGTGTTGTTGAGCAAGACGCCGAACCTCTAACTGCTCCCCTGGCGCTGGTGGACAGACGCCTACTGCTCATGATGGGTTAATTGCAGAGAACAAATTTCCCCACGAGGGATTAATTAAGGATAAATTATACGTATATAAAAAAAAAAAAGTACATTTAAATTACTTTGCGGTATAAGCGAAAATGCTCCAGTCCTCACCTCACAACATCGAAGCAAGTATTGGTGTACTTTCTACTTTTAACTGCTAGTTTTACCTGAAACCTAGCAAGTCCTAAATATGTGCACGTATATAAGTTAAGTTAAAATCTACAATCCCGGGGTCTGCAGCCACCTGACGCAGGGGCGCGAGGCGTTGCGGCGTTATAAAGGGCATTCATGGAAACAAAGAGCGGCGTTACCAGCCAAATCTAAAACTCCCCCCTTGCTCGCAACGTCTCTGGCATTCGTTAAAATAAAACCAATTTAGGATTTATTTTCCCCTTATAGAAAATATAGACAGCGTTTAATTATGATAGAAAAAAAAAAGAGGGAAAATGCATGAGTCGATTATCATATGCGACGCACGCTGCAACGTCCTGGGCGCCAGGGAAACACGAAAGCGTGAAAAATTGTGTTTAGGTAAAATGAAAAAGGTCTATGTACGTGTGTGTGTATGTGTGTGTGTGTGTGTCTGTGTGTGTGTGTGTGTACGTCTGCTTTCCGAGGCCCTGTAAGCGATGTGTTTATGGGTGTTGGGGGAAGGCGGCAAAGGGAGACAAAGAAAAGAGACGGATTGCAGGGTCCTGCACGTGTTTGTGTGTGTGTGTGTGTGTGTGTGTGTGTGTGTGTGCGCGCCAATTCGCAATATATGGTGATGACCAAAGGAAAATAAAAGAACAGGTCTGCTTGGCAGTGATTGAGGCAAAGCGAAAAGAGAGGGAGAGATGGAGGGCGGGAGGAGGACGGGGGCGAGAGAGAGGGAGGGAGAGTTGGGGAGGCAAGGGAGGAAAAGTGAGCCCATTGGGGGAGAAAGAAAAAGATAATTTCTTAGCTCTTCTTTTAAATAAGTCTGTTTCTATAGCAACCAGCCACGATTGAGAGAGAGAGAGAGAGAGAGAGAGAGAGAGAGAGAGGGGGAGGAAAGTAGGGGGTGCACCAGAGAGACTGAGGGAGGGAGAGGGTTACCATGGCAACGGAGGAAGAGAGGGAGAAAGGGGACTCGGTGAAAACTTTGAAAAAAAAAGAAGGGGAGGAAAAAAAAAAGAAACAATATAGGGAGGGAAGTGCAAAAAAAAAGGGGGAGATAAGCGGAGGGGTGGAAGGGTGGAGGAGGGGGAGAGAAAAAGCCGGGACATTTAATCAAAACCGCAATTAATTACCCGAAATAGAAGGGTGGTGGTGGTGGGAGGGGGTGAGGAGATCCTCCCCCGGGCCTGAGTGACCGCCTGGCTCTTTAGCCAATCAGTTGCCTCGCTCAGAGCCGCCATGAACCCCCCCTGCCATCCCTTCGGGTCTGGAAAACCAGAACAATCCAGACGCTACGTTCTGAACCGGGTCAGATGACCTCCAACAACGCTGGCGGAGACCACAGATGACTTCCACAAAAGTTCACTCCAATTTTGAGGATAGTGAGAAGATAAACCGGTCTAGTTCAGAAGGAGAAACCCATAGCATGCGTTGTCAAAAACAATCCGCCCAATCTGAACGGGATGGCAGTTCGATTCCCGTCTCCCTCTATCTGACTGCTGAAGTGTCCCGAACCCTCAAGTCGCTCCAAGTTGTATGCTTAAATGGGTGAATGCCAGCTTGTTAGCCACGGTGTCACTAATTGTTGCGTAGTTGACTATGACTTGAATTCAAACATAGACCAGCTCAACGCGGAGATGAACGTTGACCTATTCCAGCTGCCCTGCTTCCCTGTTTACAAGTGAGGCTAGTGAGGCTAGTGAGCTAGCTGGCCTTAAAACACGAAAAAAAACAACGTTTTCCTTGTCTTCATGAAAGTGCCAATACCAAGAGGTGGATACGCAGATACCTCATCCTTCCGTCTTGAGCCATTGAGTTGCGTATGCCCGAAGTAATCGGACCCCAACTACACTACAGTGTTCTGTTAGCGGGCAAAGGCCGCTGAGTGAGGCCTCCGCACTCCTATGATTGTTCGTCCGTCTGGAAGTCCTGAGGTCCATCAGCTCTGTTGGAGACGGATCCGCTTCTCCTCTCTAATGGTCACTTTCAACCATCCATATCACAAATTGGAAGTAATCTGAGTACATTTAGTTTCAGAGCAGGCTACCAGTGGAGCTTTGGAGTTGAGGGTCGCCCCACAGAAACATTATCTTGTTGCTACTGTGCAAAGGGGAAGGGTAGTACTGCAGCACAGGGGACAGGGGTAGCAGTGGATACGATGGTGGCGTGAGTGTCCACTCTCAGTTCTTGACCTCAAATGACCTTCAGTGCTGTTTGGAGAGGGTGAGCGGATGGGGGGGGGGGGGGGGGGCAGATTGGGCAACCCGGAGTTCAGGAGGCTCTCACCAGGCGGGACTCGCTGGAGTCAAAGCTGCAGAACCGGCCCCCCTCCCACGCACAACAACAGGAGTCGGGATTGCAAACCCGAGGTCTCGATTGGGAACAGGACGCTTACCAAACAAATTTGTTTAAGAACACGATTTAAAAAAAGAGAAGATGGGCAAATTAACCTCTTTCAGCCTTCTAGGTGCTGCAGCAAGCAGTCAGGTGTCAGGCTTTTGCATAAGCACTCTACTGACCTCCGCATTTGTTCCAGATGCCTTTTTGTGGTGTTTAAATTCAAATAACCACAATGGAGGTGGAGATAGAAATGGTAGCATAGCGACGACTAGATGGTAATTCTATATCGTCGGATAAAGGGAGCTGACTTTCGAATATAAAGCCGAGTTGTCAGCATAGAGTGGGAGTTTTCTAGGCCATCCCAAGCGTGGAGTGGCTTTAAGATGGCTGAGGAAGCTTTTATTTTGGCGGGTCAGGGACGGCTCGATCCATTGTCTATCAACGCTATCGGAAAATTAGTTCTGGTTGACGACCACCGTGGTTTGAGAACCACATTCAGAAGCGAGCTTAAGTGGTAAACCGAGGTGCAGCTGTGTTTTAAACAAATCAAAAGAGGAAGAGAACATTCAGAAGAGACCAAGTGCCTGACCCTGACGGGGGGGACGGTATCCTTCTCATCGGAAAAGAAGTCTGGTTCTGTTTGCCTTTCGTTTCACGTCCTTTCAAAACCTATTGACGAGAGGTAACATAGCGCCCGCGCAGACATGTAGCCGCCCTTAGAACTCGGTTTTACTTTTCATTTGTAAAGAGTATTTGAAGGTAAAAGTACTTTTCATTCTTCATGAATTGGTATTTTCGAGGGTCAGGCCTTGGATTTTAATAGCCACTACCCAGCATCTAGTTTTGTGAAATTGCCAAAAATATTAGCTTGAAAAGATATTTGCTAATATTTAGCATTGTTGATCAGGTTTGATTGACAGCGACTGAAGTTGCTTCCCCTCGCACACTGACGGGTTTTTTTGTGCAAACAAGCCCAACCCATTGCCCCCAACTAGCCACGCTGACTGTCCCAAGTAGCCACACACAGTTCCCGAGATGAACAAAATAAAATAATTTTTTTTACGAAATGATGTTTTAATGTGCAGAAATAAGAAATATACGCATATTTTAAATTTTTTTCGAAAAGTACTTCTTTCACAGGATACTTGCAGAATCCTGGAATGCCGCACCACTGCATTCTCATGAAAGCTATATTATGATATAAAGTGCCTGTAAATATCGAATCAATCATTTAGCACTTTTTCTAATTTTGTAATAACAACATTATTGCAGCGGTAATAACAGTGTTGTAAAAAAAAAAAAAAAAACTTCGTATTTTGCTCCAGCTGCCGCACGATATGATTCGCTCATTGCTCGCTCACACAGCTTGTTAAGTTGTGATTCCGCGAGGTCGGGAAAAAAGCTCCGCGTCGGCGGGATCAATTAAACGCACCACGTAGCAGCGCGCACGGCGGATTGGGCTCCGAAAGCGCCATTACAAGCTCCAGCAGCTGCCAGCCGAGCTGGTTATCCTGCCTTTATCCCCCCTGACTCCATGTTTGCTGAATTCTCTCCCAGCCTGCAGGGGGCGCACTCCCGGCGGCCATTTTTTTTGATTGTTTGTCTTCGGTGGCGCTCCTCGCCGCTGTTTTGCGGATCAAGCGCCTCGTTTAAGAGCGATTACTGCCGTCTGATAAGTTTCTCAGGGAAGTTCTCCCACAGTCGAGGCTTTACCCGAACCCCCCCAAAAAAAGGGGAAATTTGCCTCCGCAGCCCGTCGTCCCGGAAACCGCCCCTCGTCTCGTGCAAACGATAACGCGGCGTCCGAAGGGAGAACGACATTGGCGAAGGTTTCCCTTGCAGACAGGGCTCCCCTCGGACGCCGCCGGGAACGCCTCCTCGCTTCCTTTGTGTTTCGCCTCCGGAAGGATGGAGGTGGTGTCACCGTTTGCGTTACCATGGGGACGGCATGCATCCCGCATCCCCCCCCCACCCCCCACTCTGAACCCCGCCGCCACCACCTCTGCTTTTCCCGCCTGGTTTCGGTGTTACCATGGCGACACGTGTCGGCCTCCTCTCGGCTCGGCAACCTGGCCCGTCTCGCTGGGTCACCCCCCCCCCCTCCTCCCTACCCGCCCCTCCAATTTTTTTCCTCTCTTTCTTTGCCGTTTTACGTGTCTGTCCGTCTGCCTGGCCAATTTCCTGCGCCTGCGTGTGTGTTTGCGCGCACATCTGCATGTGTGTGTGTGCACATCTGTGTGTGTGTGTGTTAGCTCTACCCCCCCCCCACACCTCCCCCCCGGCAGACTGACTGTCTGTTTGGCCACCAGGCTTTTTCCACCTCTCTAATCCCTCCTTTCTGCTCTGCTGCCCCCCCACCCCCAAACATTCCTTACCCTTTTTACCCCCCTCCCTCCCCTCCCCATTTGTTTACGACGGATGCCAAACAAACAAGCAAACAAACAAACCAACAAACAAATAGATAAATAAATAAATGGGAAGGCAAAAAAATAAATAAAAAGGGAGGGATTTAGGTAATTTTTTTTGCAGACGGCAGCTGTTGCCATGGTGACACAACTTTTTTTTTTTTTTTTTTTCCACCGGGTATATAACGAGGGATGAACCAGGAGGGGAAGGGTAGAAAAGGGGGTCTGGAGGAGGTTGGGTTGGGGGTGGGAGTGTGTTGGGACTCTGCGGTGCGTTCAGGTGCCGCGTTCTACAAGAGTGTGTGTGTTTTGAGTAGGGGGCGGGAGGGTGGGTGAAGGGGCTGACTGGAAAAAAAAAAAACATTGAAAACCCCTCTAGTGCAAAAAGATGTGTTCGGCAACACACACATACACACACACTGACTTGGACGAGTTAATTCTACGCCGTCAGTCACCTCAAGGGCGGCGGGGGAGGGTGGGAGTGGGGAGACATAGGGGAGGGTCGAGACCCAGACATGAAAACACACATACACACACACACATACACACAGACAAACACACTCCTTACCATTCTCTCTTGGCACCGAGCAAAACATGTTTCCTGCTTCTAAAAATGTAATTTTGAAGTAACGATCCCCCCCATACATACACACACACACACACACACACACACACGTGCTAATGCATTTGGAAAACCCACTTTATTATAATTCGCAATTGAATATTCATAGCGCGCGGGCGGAGGGGTGGGGGGACGAAGCCGTTAGGTATTGATGTAGCGCTGTGGAATTAGCCGCGAAAACCGCTATTGATTCAAGCTACGAGGACCGGAATGTGAAACGTGGAGGGAAGAAAGACCTTATCAATGAAAGAGTGGCGGATTATCAGACAGAGGAGAATTAAATTAAAGGGTGGAAGAGGAGATTAGGGGTGGGGGGGTGTCAGCGGATCCCTGCGGAAGAGGGAGAGCGTTGACAAATGTCAAAGTTTATGTTTTATTATGGGGGGGGTGAGGAGAAGAAGAGTGGTGGAGGAGGAGGAGGAGGGGTGGAGGAAATGCCATGCATTCCATTAAGTGGCCGCAGAAGAGCGCAGGGCGGAGGGAGGGATGGAGAGGAAATGAGAGGAACGAGGGAGGAATCCAGGAAGTGGAGGAGGTGGAGAAGAGGGTGGGGGCGGCGGCAGGCGGTGCTTAGCATTCCTTCGAGCCTCCACGTTCACTCCGCGACAAGGTGGAGCTGACCTCCAGCTATGCAACCGAGGTGTTGACGCCAATTAGCTTGCTAGCTAGCTAGTTAGCTATGCCAGAATTGCCATCACACCGGATGTGCTAGCAAGGTGACTAACGGTGTGTTCAGGGCCCTGACCCGGGATCATAAACTCGGGTACGCAGCGCTCCATATTGCTCGGGGACTGTCACGTGACGCCTTTGACCAATCATGTCGTTGGAGCCTATCCGGGCTGACATTGCATAAGAGGCGGGGCTTAACTTGACCAGGCCTGATGTCAATCACAGATTCCCACAATATCCCTTTAGCATAGAGCCCCATATGATGTAGCACATGCCACATGCTAGCTAGCTAGCTAGCTAGCTTGTGGCAGGATGCTGTTGCACTTTCACGGCCTGTGGCAACTGGTCAGCCGGATGTGAGCGGCGAAGCTCTCGAGTTCTCAAGCCCCGCCTTCCGGGGGCAGGTCGCTAAATACGTGCGCAACATGGGTATGGGGTGGTTAGCATAAGAGAACAAGAAACACACTGAATCGTCAACAATTCTGAGAACCGCCAGGCAGCGGCCTTATTGCTATCAATCATTACTTTGCGTGTGCTGTTATCTCAGCTAATGTTAGGTTAGCATCCCTAGCTAGCGGGGTTGAGCTCGTACACCTCAGGCCCGCCTCTCTGGGACACTGAGATTTGATTTTAGATTTTAAAAATGTTTGTGGAATTCCACTTGAGAACATGCGACACAGACACACAGACACACGCGTCACCTCATCTCTTTCATCGATCATGTTTGTAGTTGTTGGAATGCAGTGATGCTTTTTTTCTCCCGGTTTCCCAGAAATCCCTGCTGCATTCACTGACATGCTAAGAAAATAGAAGAATTCAGAATCAAGGCATCATAAGAGTGCGAATAATTGTTAAATGACTCTTGTTTACTTAGTTGGTCGTATCAGACGCTGCTGTGTGTGTGTGTGTGTGTGTGTGTGTGTGTGTGTGTGTGTGTGTGTGTGTGTGTGAGGTGCTGCCTCTCTGCTGATAGTCCTGTGACTGCCCCCCCCCCCCCTCCACACACCCTTCTCCATTTCACTCATAGTTTGCCTAATGAAAAACCTTTGGCCATGTCTGTACTGTCGTGTGACACACACACAAACACACACACACAAATGCCGAGGCACGATCACACACACACATCTATGCAGACACAGGGGCATGGAAAGAGGCACACAAACACACACACACACACACACACACACTCACACAAACAGGTACACAGACAGAGAGATGCGTGGACACACATAGTGAAATACCCAAACAGGTACACACACACACACACACACACACACACACATGCATGGACACATACTGGTACACACACACAGATGCATGGGCACACACAAATACAGGTACAGACAGTTTACAAACAGAGACAAATACACACGCATGTATAG